>NC_068345.1:31449233-31812371 GCF_014633365.1 Diospyros lotus
AAATTTCTAAATAGCTTTGCAGTTTTTTTTTTCTTTTTTGTTTTTTGAAGGTTATTGAATTCACAGGTATGGAATTGAAAATTCCATGTTGAACTCATCTCAAGTAATGGGGACGGTGTACGGCTAGGCTTAGAGTGTTGAGAATGTTGGCTCACTTTAGGGTGGATTTGCTAGCCATTTCTAGCAAATAAAACTATTTAATGCATATATCATTATAGAATTATAAGTCATTTATACAAACTAGATGTGATTTGCTAAAGATGTTCTAATCCTTGTATCTTTACACATGGATCCTGTACACAAGATATGGTTTTGGATAAAGATAATTGGTTGGATAGAATTGATTTAGTGGACCTCACCTAGTGGGATTAAGGCTTGGTGGCGTTGCTACTAAGATGTTTCCCACCAAATAAAAAAATTGGTGTTGTACTATGTTAATAGATATCTATTAACTTTCTTACTCAATATGGCTTCTAAGTTTAAATATATTGGTACGTTATTTTCCACTGAAAGTTTCGTATGTGAAACAAATGTGCTATGAAGGTAATGTTTGACAGATTTTTGTAAACAAAAATTGCCTTATATTATAGATAAAGTTTAAAATTTTTTCAGGTCATTATAGATGTAATACTTAAATTAAATTACTTAATTAGTGTTTAAGAAATTAGTTGCTTGGAGAAAGGGAAGGAGGGGCTGGAGGTCTTTGATCCAGAATAGTTGGAAGATAAAGTTGATAACAACCAAGAGTTTGTGTTGTGTTATAGAGAGCTTGCTGTTGTTTGGGACTGTATTTATAAATTTGAGAAACTTCTGTTATGATTAGGAGCTGTTTTGATAACTCAAACAATTATTCTTACTGCCAATTCTCTCAACTCCTCACTCGAGATCAAAACCACACAACATAAATAAAAGACTGAAATTGAAAGAACAGAATTAAAGGAATGAAAATCAGAGAAAGAAACAACCAAACCACAATAAAAAACAAGTGATATATCCTGGTTCGAATTGCAATGGTTGCAACCCTACATCCAGCGTCCAAACACCCACCAAGAGCAGCCTTCTTTATTACCAAGAATGATCAGTACAATAGCATGAGTAATTTCTCCTATTCCCGAGTATATCCAACACTCATTCCCCAAGATTACAAAGCTATCTTGCTCATTAGCCTTTCCCTCAAAATGAATATCCACTCGATACAATAGAATGAGAAAATCGCTCTCACCTGGCTACCCCTTTCCCTCTATTTATAGAATAGGGCAGACATCCCAATGAAGATTTTAGATAATTATAGTTTAACCCCATAACGTTCACTAATTTCACATGGGATACAATTTTCTATCTAAATCTTTAATAGTCACTTACGTGAACTGCCTTCACTGATCTTCTAGGACTAACTTTATCCTATACTCGAGACAACAACATAACAATTCTCCACCATTGTCTTGAGTATAGATCCATTCTTCATCTATCAAAACCTTGGCCTTCCAACAGATGAACTGAACCTACTCTCATCTGGACTGCTACACAAACCTGATCACTCAAAACACAACAAACATTAAGAATATTTAGACAATGCTGCAAATTTTATCAATAGAACAAACTTAGATAACATTTCAGCTGCATTATCTATACCTGCAACCTTTTATTAAGGATTAATTCCTCCTTCTCAAGGATTTCCCTAATGAATAAATTCCTAACGTCAATATGATTGATTCTTTCCATGGTGGGACTGATTCTTAGTAAAGAGATTGTACACATCTCAACTCAACTTGAACATTCTTTCTAAGAGTTCTTCTGTATAATCAGCAGCCAATAGACCTTAAGTGCAAGGTTCTTCTTCCAGACTTCCTTCACCATAAACCAAATCCATATCCAATGTTAATTTTACATACCAAGGTGTCCAATTTCGTAGCATCCCAGTGAACCCTACCCAGATTGGCCTTAAATCTGCTATACTCACTTATAGCATGCCAATTCTGGCCTTTAGGCTTTACCACTGCATTTGAGTAAGAACCTTACTCATTTCTCTTATGCTTGCTTCCTTATTAGAGGACTGCTCATCTCTCTTATCTAATTTACCAGCTTACAAAGGTATGTCTTTTGGATAACCTAGGCTGCCTTATGCTGTCTATTTCACTTTTCTTCTATGCCTAATATTTTCCCAGCTTCTCATAGATCCTACACTTCAACTGCTGACCTAGATCTCAGCTTTTAACTTGAGGATCCCTATAGTTGATTACCAGAGATGATACATTTACATCTCATTAGGCATATCTTTGAAATAATCACAGCTACCCAATGCATTCATTTTAAACCCTTGGACTATCATAAGAGAATCACATTTCTTATACCAATGCCTTGGGGCTTGACTTAATTCATAGGGAGACCTTCTAAGCAACCATACTTGCTTACCTTTCTCTCTAATCTCAAATCCCTTGGGCTACTCTATAAGAATATTTCCTCTTAAACCTTCATGGAGAAAGGCTGTTAGTGACACCATTTAAAACAAGAATTAAGTCTTAATGTGCTGTCCTCGCTTAATAGCCAATAGCCTAGTCTTTTACCTAGGTTTTTCTTATTTCCAGCACCTACCTTAATCTCAAATAGTCACATCACAGCTCACTACCCCTTTATCCTAAGGGTTCATCCACTAAAGTCCAAAGCAACTCCACTTCCCATTTCATGGTACCCTACCATTTGATGGAGTCTTTTGAGTGCATTTCCTCTTCATAAGAAAGAGGTTCCTTACCAGCCTCTTCTATAACACTTAACAGTGTATAGGAAACTTAGACCGAAACTCCATACCTCTCTGGTGGCATTATATTCCTTCTTTTACCTATCCTAGGCAACATTATACCTTCCATTCCCTTGCTCACTGCCTATACTAGATGATCCTTCTTTCTTTTCCCTTTTCTAACCTGGATTTTGATCAATGGAGCTGTCTACATCATTTTCCAGATTATCTACTTCTAAGTCCTGGTTCATGGGGCTATTTAAGACATTTTCAAGAAATTCTACTTCTTGTTTATATTACACAGACTTCTAGATTACCTTCCTTGACATTAGAATTGTCTAATTTTATGTTTTCCATGGTGGAGTTTTCATCGTAGGTAAGTTCCCTAGCTATAATAGACCTAGGCATACCTAATTCCAAACTCCACAACTCATAACCCTTCACACCAGAGACAACCTTCCAGCAAGGCTCATGATTGCTTAGGATTTCTTAGGGAAACATCATCTCTCATAGGCACTAACAACCTAGCTCCACCATGAGACAAGGTTTGGATAGGGCCCCATAGATCCTAATGAATGACCTCTAATGGGGCTATAGACGAATTCAAGGCCTCTTTGGAGAATTTAACTTTGGTAGCTTTACCAAATCTGCATGATTCACTCTTTCCAACATCTGCAACTTTTTCCTCTCCTAATATCCCTTTCTTAGATACCTCCTTTTGTCCTTGCTCACCTTTGTGAGCCATCCTCAAATGCCATGGCCTATACTTATCATAGGCTCTCTCTTTTGTGGTTGCAGCTTCTCCACACAAAGTGCAAGCTTGCATCACATAAATACCATTGTTGAGGACTGCTTTCATCACTATTAGTGATCCTTTAGCAACTTTTAGGACTGCATTTTCTCCTTTATAGGAGAAACCAATTCTATCTAACTCACCTAGGGAAATTAGATTTCTTTTCAAACTTGGGACATATCTTACAGATTTTAGGATTTTAACCGATCCATCATGCAACTTTAATCTTACATCTCCAATACTCTTGATCCTATACTCTTGGTTGTTGCCTAATAACACCTTACCACCTACCAAATCTCTATAGTTCACAAACCATTTCCTATGTGGAGACATATGGAAAGAACACCCCGAATCTAGTATCCATGCTTCTCCATCAGCATTTTCAGATACTAGGGCATCAGCACTATCATAGTTGTATTCACATAGAGGTGAGGTGTTTTCGGGATTGTTTTTCTCTAGGAATTCTTTCTTTTTCTTAGGGAAATTCTTCTTGATATGCCCTTCCTCATGGCAATAATAGCACTTAGTTATTCTCCTGCCATTTGTTGATTTTGACCTAGACCTACCCCTTTGTCTAGGATCATTCCTATCCGGTTTTGTTCCAACCGAGAGTACATCACCAGCAGCACTATTTCCCTCTACTTTCTGTTGCAAATCCTTAGAGTTCAATGCTCCTATTACATCCTCAAAGGTCAATGTATCCCTACCATGTTTAAGGATATCCACAAAGGTTTCATATGACTTAGGCAAGGAATGCAATAATACAAGAGCCTTATCTTCTTCATCATATTTTGTATCTATGTTTTCCAAATCAAGACATAGTTTATTGAAATCATCAATATGACTGTGAAGTTTCTGCCCTTCTTGCATTTTGAATGTAGAAAACTTAGCCTTCAAGGACAGCCTACTTGAAAGTGATTTTTTCATATAATTAAAGACTTTATAACTTTAACCATAATGCTTCTGCTGATTCCATTTTAGACACTTCCCTTAGGACTTTGTGTCCTAAACTCAAGATTAGGGTATTAAAAGCTTTCTTGTTTATTTCTTTCCTATGATCATTAATTTCTTTTTTCTGTTCATCGGTGATGTTTTCAGGAAATTTCTTTTTAGTTTCTAAGGCTTCATCTAACCCTAGATTACCCAACAAAGCTTTCATTTTAATTCTCCAAAGCCCCAAGTCATTAGTTCCATCGAACTTCTCAATGTCGTACCAGGCAGCAAAGGCCGCATAAGCCATGGCAGGTTCTAAATCCTATTGATTTCTAGTGTTCTTAGCAATTCTTGAATGAGTTCTTGGCTCTGATACCAATCTGTTATGATTAGGACCTCTTTTGATAACTCAAACAATGATTCGTATTGCCAATTCTCTCAACTCCTCACCCGAAATCAAAACCAAACAACATAAATAAAAGACTAAAATAGAAAGAACATAATTAAAGGAATGAAAACCAAAGAAAGAAACAACCAAACCACAAGAAGAGACAAGTGATATATCCTGGTTTGGATTGCAATGGTTGCAGCCCTACATCCAGAGTCCTAACACCCACCAAGAGCAGCCTTCTTTATTACCAAGAATTATCAGTACAATAGCATGAGTAATTTCTCCTATTCCCGAGTATATCCAACACTCATTTCCCAAGATTACAAAGCTATCTTGCTCACTATCCTTTCTCTCAGAATGAATATACACTCGATACAATAGAATGATAAAATCGCTCTCACCCGGCTACCCCTTTCCCTTTATTTATAGAATAGGGAAGACATCCCAATAAAGACTTTAGATAATTACAATTTAACCTCATAACTTTCACTAATTTCACATGGGATACAATTTCCTATCCAAATCTTTAATAGTCACTTGTGTGAAGTGCCTTTATTGATCTTCTAGGACTGACTTTATCCTATACTCGAGACAACAACATAACAACTTCTAATCATAGTTGTCAAAGACATGCTTGAGGTGCACCTAGGCGGGAGGCATAGCTCTATGCACCTCATCACCACTGAGGCGCAGCGCCAGCCTAGGCGCATGCTTATTTCGTGACCATTTTGTCATCTTAGATCTTATTTTTCTTGTTAATTTGATTGCATATTCTTGTATATTGGTGACTATAGTTGTCAAAGCCATGCTTGAGGTGCACCTAGGCGAGAGGCGCAGCTTTGTGCACCTCATCACCATTGAGGCGTAGCGCCATTCATGAGGTGCTTGACCATTTTGTCATCTTAGATTTTATTTTTCTTGTTAATTTGATTGCATATTCTTGTATATTGGTGACAGAGGATCCTAGCGGTGTAAATTGGAGGTTTTTGCATATTCTTGTATACTGGCTGGGATCCTTTGACAGTGATATTCACTTACTAGAGAACTAGTTGCACATGTTGGCACATGGCCTGTCTGCCAGTGACTTGTTTTCACCAACCACCCTCTTGGTGACCTTTTCTCTATTACCCAGCATGAAATTGAGGTGGTTGGTTGTGTCACTGTGCACTCGTTGTGCGTTCTACTGCATTTTTCTTTCTTTCTTTCTTATATCTTTTGCAATTTAGAATAAATGAATTGCAAAAGAATTAATTCTTAGTTGTAATTGTTTTTCAATGTGTGTTCTACTCTAATTTATTTTTCTAGCTCCTAATTTCTATTGCAATTTAGAAGAAACAAATTGTTTTCTGTAATTGTTTTTCACTATGTGCTCTACTAATTTTTTTCTCTCTCTTCTAATTTCTTTTCCAATTTAAAAGAAATTAATTGTTTCTGCTGTGTGTCCCAATGTAATTTTTTTTTCTTTCTTCTAATTGTCAAAAAGTATTAGAAGAAATTAATTATTTTTTGTAGTGTGTTCTGCTGTAATTTTTTTTTTTTTCTCTAATTTCTTTTTGCAGTTAGAAGAAACTAATTGTGTTCCACAATAATATTAGTTGTTATTATTGGGTTGGTTATTTGTCACTTATGATTTTATGAGTTTGCATCTACCTCCTTATAGGTACATATTGAAAAGAATGGTATAGAATGGTATACAAGTACACAATTTGAATAAATGTGCACTTCATGTGCATGAGGCTCGCACTTCGTCTTGTGCCTTGTGCCTAGGCCCCAAGCATAATTTTGCACGTTTGACAACTGTGCTTCTAATGGAAATAGAGACTCCTAATAGGTTGCTCCTTCTCTGAGGAGACTACTCGATTGTAAATGCATATGGCAAGCAAACCAAATAGAAAGCAGTATTGATAAAACACATCTAGCATTCCCTCCAAGCAGATTCCAATGTCTTAACGTGTTTCCTATCTAGTAATTTTCTATTGTCTTTTATTTGGGCCTTTTGTCGACTGATTAGTTTGATTCTGAAGAGTGTTTCTATTGTGCTATTCTGGCTACACAAGCTTCTTTACAAATTGCCTACAATGTACGTGTATTATTCATGATGTGGCCTGTGAATCATTTTTTATCTGCTTACAACAAATGGAGACCGGACTCTGTATTTTCCATTACACCATGTAATTGAACCAAACATATCTGTATTTGTTGAAGCTGTAGATGATGCAAAGATCACTTCATAGCTTAGCTTCTTCTTGGTCTTTGTAAACTGTAGTTTATCAGGTATCACCTTGACATCCAATCCGATAGGTGCACTGATGGATGCAATATAAAGTGTTTCATCCTCAACACCAACATTTGTGACGGTTCTGATAACCTTTTTTCCTTCTTCTGCGTCAAAATGGGAGATGGCTATTGATGGATAGTTCATATTGGAGATTAAATTACTCCTTGCAGTCTCAGAACATTTAAATCCATCTGGAACTTTTGATGACATAATGTGGATAGAGGATGTATCGTAGCCATAGTTACAGAAAAACTCCAGGTACTCGATTGTGTTTGTCTCATAAACTAATCCTGGCTGTAATGACCCTGTTGTGATTACTTCCCCTGCACCATAATCGTAAGGTGTGGCAACTGACCCTGAATCTGTTGTTATTGTGTCCTTCATGTTATTGGTTTGAGTTGCTGCAGATGAATTCACTGAGTTGCTTTACTTAGGCTGGTAATAACCAAAACTTTAATGCCAGTTGAACTGCTTGTTGATAGGTGCTAACCTGTTGTCACTATGGCTGATTTGATTGCAGAGGGACTCCAGTTTGGGAACTGAGATTTAACCGTGGCAGCAATGCCTGAAACGTGCGGGCATGACATGGAAGTTCCCGAGAGCAAATAGAAGAGTGGAGTGCCTTTTCCCTTGATAGCATGTTCTGTGTCATTGCCAGGCCATGCTGCAAGAATGTCCACTCCTGGCGCTGCAATATCAGGCTGCCAAAAAAGCACAACACTGGAATGTCAATTTAACGACCAGTTCAGCTTTAAAACACAAAGCTAAGAGGGAGGGTTAAGATGATTTGCATGCCTTGAGAATACGCTTTGTGCTGAATGAAGGACCTCTGGATGAGGAGGCCACCTTGGGAGCTGGCTTATAATTTGTCAAAGACACTGTTGGAAGAATTGTCCCAACTGGGTACCTTCAGAAATTTGAAAGAGCTTATCAGGGTACAGAATACTCCTTTTTAGCAACTGAAAAACGTTCTTGACCTTTGTCACACTTTTTAACCTGGTGAAGTCAAGGTACAAGCGTAATTCAGCAGCTTCGTTTGAAGTGATCACTGACACTGGACTAGATCCATAGCTTGAAGCAACAATCCTTGCCTCATCGTCAACCAAAACCACTCCAATTCCACCTTGGCTGGCCACTTCCCCTACCTTGTCTTCAATTAAGTAGCGATTGTTTTCATTATCGCACACAACTATCTTCCCCTTCACTTTCTCTTCATCTATTGCCCCTGGGTTGCAGTTCCTGGAAAACCCAAAAACAGTTATGTCCTTCCGACATATGTGCTGAAAAATTGGTTTAACTATTTGTTTGGACTTTTGAGTACCTTGCTTCATTATCATCATCGATATAATTGGAACCCAACTTGGCATCCATCCCATATATCATGGGATAAATGGCATATTTTTGTATGTCACCAAAATGAATGCCTCCACCCTGAGTTTTGAAATGGGAAAATCATCAAATTTTTGGTGAATTTTACTAAAGTCACTGCAGTTTGATTTCATCTTTACCAGGGAACTAAAAGTACCTTAATGACTTTGTTGTTACCCAGGACAAGAACAGACTGAAAATCACGGTCGATGGTGGTGGCAGCAACAGTCAGAATCCAGGGGTCAACATTTGCAACTGTCTGGGGTGTGGGGTCGCTGTTCCCAGCAGAGCAGACCACAGTAATGCCCTTCTCAACTGCGTGGAATGCTCCGATGGCTATAGGATCGGATGAGAAATCAGGTGTCATATCATCTGACGATCCCAGTGAAACTGATAATACATCAACCACCCCATCAGCTATTGCATCATCAAATGCTGCCAGGATAGCAGAGCCACTGCAGCCAGTGGGTTTGCAGACACTGTAGATAGCAATCCTTGAGGTGGGGGATCCGCCTTTGGCTGTGCCCAATGCTAGGCCATAGTATGATGCTCCAGGGACTGGGCTTCCACCTGTTATCGATGCAACATGAGTGCCGTGGCCAACCTTATCCCTCGGTGTACGAGTTCTGGGATCGTTGTCTTCAGGATCATTGTAGTATCTTGCTCCGATGAGTTTCCTGATACAAAATGGAACATCCAACATGGCTGAGGTGAATCACGATCTGAAGGGGAAAACGAGAATTTGGTAATGCTATATCTTCCCAAAGCTTTCCCACTTCAGTAACGAAAAACAGAATTCTATATAGAAAGAAAAATGGTATCTTTAATGTTACTACAATAATGGGGCAATAACATTTTTGTAAAAACGAATAATTATAGTGAATTTTTTTGCCCTTTCTAAGAGATTAAGAGCCACACTTTCCTGTATAGAATTTCTTTACAATGACATTACTGTTCTAGGAAACAAGACCAGAAAAACATGTTTTTTTTATACTTATAGAAGTGAAAAACTCATTGTAATGATTCATATTTACAGAAATATTACGTTATTTGTGGGCATTCTTTATATAACAATTTTGTAAAGATAGCATTTCCTTCTCATTCTTTGTATTATGAGAGCCTGCTATGACATTTATAGCTCAAATCAATGCCCGGCTCCTTCTGAATATCTGGGTTGGGTTGAGATAGGGGACCTGTTGCTGTCTTGACTATTACAACAGTATATAGAAGTCCCATAAACCAAATTTTATGTGAGGTAGTCTGTGTAGCATTTACCTGTTACAATGTGCCGAGGTGAAATCTTGGCCTTCCATACAGGTCCCCTTCCACCTTGATGGAATTGGGCCCATACCCTTGTCGTTAAAACTTTGTGACTCTGGCCAAATACCTGATATAAGACAAGACATTTATGATTGTTCAAGAATGATGTATGATCAACGTGCATACTATGATATATGGAGTAAACTGCCGAGACATTTAGTTAGCCTAGTGCTAAGTGGTACTTAGGACTTAGATTATCCAATGGACTTGTCCTTCCCTAGGACTTTCCTTTCTATATATGGTAAAATGCTATGTGACAAGTTCTAGGATCACCTGTGTCTAATATCCCAATTATGGTGTCAGATCCCTGAGAGGAGTCAGCATCCGAACGAGCAGTGGAATCGATTTCTAGATCAGTTTAATATCTCAGGAAGTCCCATTATCAGGTCGTGTGGAGATCCAAGACTGGATCGGGGAACACTGAGACAACTTCTGGTCTTCGTGCTATTGAATCTGCCTCCTCCTTGGTCAATCGAACAGCAAATCCAGAGAAACCATGTTTGTAGGTTTGTACCACTGCACTTTTCCTAATCAATTGTTGAACACAGATATTACTCATTCCAAAGTTCAGAAAATGATTTTTTTAAAGGATTTTTATACAAAAAATATTATCAAAATAATGTAGCGTGATGTTCATAAATATGAGCTAGTATGATATGTATTCTTTTTTTCCTAATATATGAATATTAGAAGGCCATATTGAACTGTAAATGTTTTCTACAAAAGTTCTATTTGCGTAGCTTTATAGTTCTTTTACTAACCTTCTTGACAGAGGTTACAAGGTGAGAGTGGTCATCTCTGGAGGTTCCATTTGGCCAAGTCGCAGCCCCCATATAAACTATGTACACACTCCTATTTTGTGCTTGTTCACCTGCCTCAGTCTCTCCAAAAAGTAAGAGCGAGAAGAGAGAGAAGTAGAAGGAAACCAATAAGGAAAGATTCTTCATGTTGATAGTCCACCCCCCCCAAGTAGCGCTGAGGAACAGATAGAGCTGGCTGGGTATCTCCAAGAGAGTGGCTGTTTGCTTTATATGATATGCTAGAAAGTTTGGCAAAGGTTGGTTTGGTAGTGAGGTCAAGGGTACTTAGTCCATCTATGCTAGTGGGAAGGCCAGTGCCAACTGAGATATTGGTGTTGATGGCCGGAGACGGTGATAAGAGGTGGTGGTGATTGGTGGAGAATATTCTTTTTTGAAGTCACAAGTGACTTTATATATGAATTGTTGCTAACATCCAAGCACACACATAAAGGGTAGGATTAGATCGATTTAGTAACTGAAACTTCACTCATGCCACTTCAGCTGAGTGTACCAAATCTAGGATTCAATTTACACTTCTTGGGGGCGTAGAATAATAGAAATATAAAGAGTAGACAGAGGTCTCTCTCACTGACCATGAACATTAGATGTATATGGATTAACATATGTGGTTTTGTGTCGAGTTAAGGTGTAAATTAATTTTTAAATTGTATAGTACTGAAACAAGCGGCTTTGATGTAGTGCATTTGAGGGTGAATCTTGCTACGTAGAAATAGGAAAGATGTTATTTTATAATTAGAAGGTTATATGAGTTTGAGTAGATGAAATATTTTTTGTAAAAGAAGATGATGTTCCATACGAAGTAGAGAGTATTAGGGACACTTACAAAATAAAGAGTCTTATCACACTAGAGATGTTATTTATTTAATAAATTATGTCATTTTATATAGAATTATTTTGTTTTTGTATGATTACTTCTGGATGAATATCGGAACCACAGGCTGGAGTTGGACCCTGTTGATAAGCAAGTCAAAGGCGGCCTTGCAAGTACGATGGTTACTCAAAAATCATGCTCTTTGCAGGGCCGGCCCAAGGCCAAACAGGACTCTAGCCGATAATAAATTTTTTGGGGGGAGGTTGGGTGCTGTATTTTTTGGAGGCCCTCAATTTTTTTTTTTTTTTTTTTGAGGGGGGGGGGGCGGGCGGAGAGCAGAGGGGTGCTGTAATTTTTGGGAGGCTTCAAATTTTGGGGGGCCTAGGCATAGGCCCTAGTGGCCTATGCCTTGGGCCGGCCTGGCTCTTTGTTATGGCTAAAGACACACTCAATCCCTCCAACTTTCTCCCTTTAGCTATTTTACCCCCTAAAGTAGAAAAAACCTATCAACTCCCTCAACTTTCAATTTGAGACTTATTAAACACTTCAAAATTCAAAATCACTTGTAGGATTGCACCTGTGTGACATGTACATTTATTTAGTATTAAGTTCTATATTAATATGATTTATATTAATAAATTATAAATTATTATTTTATTATTGATACAAGTCCAACATATTGATGTGTAATAAAATTTTATCAGTTAACAAATTATATATTTTTATTTATTAAAATTTTATATTAATACAATAGATATGTTGATGTCTAAATGATAAATTTTTTATCATTAAATATTGATAAATTATATATAATTATTTATCAAAAAATTATATTAATACAAAGTGAATAGTGTTGTTATATATATATATATATAGTAGTGCTCAGGGGCGGATGTTGACGATGGAGGAGCCGGACGATAGAGACGCCGACGATGGAGGCGGCCGACGAAGCTGATGTCCAACGCAGAGATGGGTCTGGAACATAATATATATCTATATATATATATATATGAAGCTGTATGTATACATAATATATATGTAGGAAACTGATACATATATATTATGTATATATCTGTATGTATATATATATGTATACAGGCTGAAGAGGCGGCGACAGCAATTGGAGGCAGTGGTGGATCTTGGTGGAAGAGTGGGGATTGAATCAGGGAAGAACAGAGAATGGATTGAATGGGAGAAGAATTGATGTAGGAAGCAAAATCAGAGAAGAAACCAAGCCGTCGCAATTGAAGAAGCAGGGACGCCAACAACAAAGAGGGGCGGTGACCAAAGGCGAACGACTAGAAGCGCGAAGGAGCAGAGAAGGCGGCGGTCGCAACAGAGACAGCGATGGCTGCAACGACGATGGGTCTTGGTGGAAGAGAAGGATAGAAGATGAGACCACGGCAGCAGGAGGGAGAGAGAGGAAAAGATAGATCCATTTCTTTTTTACTGCTTAATGTAATTTTGATTTATTAGAATACCACTGCTTACTGTAATTTTAATTTATTAGAATGCCAATATTTGAGAAAGCAAGAAAATAGCAAGCAACCAAAATATTAGCATTTAAAAAAAATTAAAATTACAGTAAGGAAGCAAGAAAATATTTAACAACAAAAAGGAAAACATTAAGCAGTATTTAACAACAAAAAAGAAAATAGTAAAAATATGCAACAACAAGAAAAAAAAATAATAAGTAGTATTTAACAACAAAAAGGAAAATAGTAAACAACAAGATGTTTCTATTTTTTCCGCTCACGTGCTCTTCAGTGTTGTTTTATTCCACGCGCACTGTGACTGGACCATGAGAGGGCTTAGGGGTCTTTAAGTTACAAATTAGGGTCTTTAATAAGTCCAAATTAAAAATTAAAGGAACTAATAGGTCTATTCCAAACTTGAAGGGGCTAAATGGGTCGAAATTGCACAAACTGACCACTTTAGAACCATTAAATTTCTTTTTAACCCATTTTTTTTGGTGAAAAAACGTTTTTAACCTATCCAAACAAATTATTTCTATCCTATAGCTACTTTCCCAGTTTTGACCCCATCACTTAATTTTTAAATCCAACACTTTATATAAATATTCAAAATAAAAATAAATACACAAAAGTCCCAAAATAACCCTGACCATTTGAAACCCCAAACATTGAAATTACAAAAATATTTTCTTACTGAAACCCACCCCCAAAACCTGATCGGAACCCACACCAAACCTGATCGTGTCTCCTCCAAACCCGAGCGTAGACAGCAACCGTCACCGCCAATGCCACTACCACCACCAACGTCAACTGTCGCCACCGCCAACGCCAACGCCAACGCCATTGCCAATCGACTGCAACCCCAAAAGTAAGTCTCAATCAGTTTCCATTTCAGTTTTATTTCTCTTGGATTTGTGGGTTGGATGGCGACGATGGGGAAGCCCGTCGATTGCTATTTGAAGCCCCATCGTTGGATGGGGGCTTCGTCGATAGGGGCAATGGGGCTTCGTCGGCTAGGTCGGAGTCGATGGAAGCCCCATCGCTCGCCACCGTCTCGCCTGAGGGGCTTCGTCTACTTCGTTGCAAACAAAGCCCGATTACGGGCTTCGTATAGAGACAGTCTAACAAAAGGGGCCGAGACAGCGAGAGTGAGAGAGATCGAGGGCGAGCGAGAGCAAGAAGGGTCGAGCCTTAGCAAGAGCAAGAGAGATCCAACGAAGGCGAGTGAGAGCAAGAGAGATGCAGAGAGGGGGGGTGACTGGCGAGCTAATGCGGAAGAGTAAGAGAAATGAGGCAAAGAGGGTAAGAGAGATCGAGGGTGAGCGAGAGTAGGGGCCGAGCCCTAGCGAGAGCAAGAGAGATCTAGTGAGGGCGAGCGAGAGCAAGAGAGATGTAAAGAGTGAGGGCGACTGGCGAGCTCGCGTAGACGAGCAAGAGGCAACGAGGGTGAGAGAGAGCGAGAGTGAGGTCGAGAGAGGAAGGAGAAGAAAATGGGAGAAGGGTTTGCAAGTAAGGCAATTAGGCTGGGGTGGGCTGGGTTGTGTATAATATATATTATATATACATATTATATTATATATATATAATATTATATATATTCGGTTCGATTTGGTTTGGTTCGGTTCGGTTACCCACCATTCGGTTCGAATTTTGGTTTGGTTTTAATAAAAACCATAACCAAACCATACCCATTGAAACAGGATTCAGTTTTTCACCAAACCAAACCATTACCCAGTCAAACGATTTTTAACCGCGTTGACCGATTCGATTTCGGTTCGATTCCCCACGATTTCGGTTGCAATTGCCATCCCTGGTTGCATGTGTACACATCGCCCATTTTTCAAAGGAATGTCAAATTATCAAGCCCCGTCATTAAACTAGTGCATTGCACGCGCCCATCTCGTGGTCTGCTCAATGCGCCTTCCTCGATTCAATGCCACATCCTTTGAGCTTCAAGCGCCTTCCCCGATTCATCCTTTGGCCGATTTTGTTTAAAAAATGGGTTGCATCATTTGGTCTTCTCCGTTTTGAGAAAGGCTTGACTAAGGGTGTTCAAAAAAGTTATTAGATCGTGATTTTTAGTTGAACCGAATTTAATCGGCCAAATTTTTTGAACTGACAGTCCGATTTGATTTGAAAGATTTCTAGACTGCACGATTCACGGTTTGGCAGACCATCGATTCGGTTCAAAATGGAACCGTTCGCAAATGATATATAATTTTAAAATATATATAATTTATATAATATATATAATATTTTGAAACTGCAAAATACAGTGCAGTTCAATTCAATTTTCCATACCAAATCAAACCTCGATTTGGTTGGGTAGAAAATTGAATTTGCGGTTCGACGCATTAAATTAACTCAAAACCGACTAGACCGAACCACGAACATCCCTAGACTCAACCGACCGATTCCACTGCTCCGTTTCACTGCCAACGTCAGTTCCCCAACGGTTGTTCATTTCACTGCTCATTTTCACTTGTATAATAATATATATATATATAAGTATAGATGGTCTCTCTAATTTTTTAAAAGAAATAAACTTATATTCTATGTTTTTCATTTTTAAGTTTTTTTTATGAAAATTTTTGTTTTAATGAAATTTTTAGATAATTTTCAGTTTTTTATGAAATTTAGATTTTTTTTGAATATTTTTAGATCTTTTTTATGAAATTTTTAAGAATTTTATGAAAATTTATGTTATTTTTAATTAAATTTGGTCTTAATTTGATATCAAGTACTAAATGTCAAATTTTTTAATTGTTGAGGACTTAATGCGATATTTATGTATTAAAACTAATCTAATATATCTCATTAACGTGATTATTTTTAATGTGACGTGACATCGTATATGGTATAGATAATAATTCCGTTTACTCTCAGTTGCGTTAAAAATTTTAAACAACATTTTTTAATAATTTAGGTACTAAATGTTTATATTTTTCATTTCAAAAATCAAACGTCATATTTTTTTATTGTTAAAAAATCTCTGGATATATTAAGCTAAGATATTATTGAATCTTCTAAAGGGAGAATCATCAATCATACAAGAAAAGTGCTCTCTTTTTTCTTGTCCAATTTTTTTTTCCATTGGTTTTTGCTTAGCAAAGTTTTAAGCAAGACATATTCATTTTAGAGTGGTCATGCAAGAAAAAATATTGTCAATAAATATTGTAACAAATAACCACTCAAAAAACATAATTTTGAATGGAATTGTAAAATCGTTATTAATTAATTATAACCATCCATTGAGAACACAAACCATTATATATGGAGTTACCATAGAACTCATTTAATACTATTCAAGATATCAAGCATTTTATAAAATAAATAAAAAAAGATTATATGTGGATTCATTATTTTATATTATTTCTTTCAAATTTTACAATATATATAAAGTTTTTATACAAAAATATTATTGAAGAGCCCTGATAATAGAATTTCTATATTGGGAATTAGTGAACATTTGTATGCAAAAGTGCTAGCAGAATGCTGGACGGTAAGCAAAGTAAATGTCTCAAGCATTTAATTTATGGAGTGGTATTTATTATTTAAGCAAAGTAAATAACTCGAGCTTGAATTTGTCAAAATTAATTTTTAAAAATTTAATAATTTGATATGTAAATAATCAACAAATATAACTTTAAATCAAATATGATAATCAATAGGCTTAATACATCTTAAAGTTCCTCAACTATTACAAAATATAACATTAAATCCTTCACCTAAAAAACCTCAAGATTCGGTTTTTAAACAATTAAAAATATACACACACATATATATACATATACACCCGGCTGTGTCTACATATACATATATATATATACATATACACAGGGCCACGACCATGGCAGTCACCCCCAGCCGCGATCATCGCCCATCCCCGCAACCATTGTCGCGGCCATCACCCACCCCCCAACCCTATAGCTCCCACTGCCACCTTAATGATATCTTCAATCAGGGCAAAGTTCCCCATTATATCAACATGAGCCCCTCTGGGTTCCACAGCCTTCCAAGAGATTTGCTGGAGGGCGTGATTATATTCCCTTATGTAAGTATGAATGCCTTGAGGATTGAATCGGGTTTTCCCCCGCCAGCCTTTTGCAGCCATAAAACCTGCGCTCAGGACGGGAACTGTTTCATCTCCATCAACAGAAAAAACCCCACCCTTCAGGCAAGTGCAGTCATGCCCACCGTCGGCAGAGGTATCAATCTGAAATGGAATGTAACACTCGGCACCAGAACTTAACTTATAGACATATGCCCTTTCAGTAGGGATTCCAACTTCATACATAGAGAAAATCTCCATGTTGGGCGCATTTGGTAATCTGCAAAAGCATCACAAGCCAAAAGTGATGAATTGAGTGTAAATATTGAGGCAATCCTTAAAATAGCACCCCGCACACAGAGCGAGTATTTTCAGAGACTCAGAATTACCCAATACCATTTTCTCCAATTTCTTATAATTATTTGATTGAACACCACAGAATAGCATTTATTCGGCATTTACAAAAGTTCTTATCTTTATCACAAGCATCAAGATTGACAACTCAACAACAAAAATAAATAAATAGACATCAGTTTTTCAAGGGGGAAGAGAGTGGAGTCTCACTTTGTTTCTAGGGGATTTGACCAATATCTGTAATGTTCATATCTGGGACGGGGCACTATATATATATATATATAGAGAGAGAGAGAGAGAGAGGTTCGCGACCATATGAGGGGGGTGGGTGCAGTATGTATGTATGTATGTATGTATGTATATATATAGAGAGAGAGAGGGGGGGCCACGGCCATATGAGAAGGGTGGGTGCAGTATGTATGTATGTATGTATGTATGTATGTATGTATAGATAGAGAGAGAGAGGGGGTCGCGACCATGGGAGGGGGTGGGTGCAGTATGTATGTATGTATGTATATATAGAGAGAGAAAGAGAGAGGGGGGGCCGCGGTCATAGGAAGGGGGTAGGTGCAGTATGTATATATATATATACATAGAGAGAGAGAGAGAGAGAGATGGCTACGGCCATGGGAGAGGGGTGGGTGTAGTATGTATATATATATATATATAGAGAGAGAGAGAGAGAGAGAGAGAGAGAGAGCCGCGACCATGGGTAGGGGGTGGGTGCAGTATGTATATATATATATATAGAGAGAGAGAGAGAGAGAGAGAGAGAGAGAGAGAGATGGCTACGGCCATGGGAAGGGGGTGGGTGCAGTATGTATATATATATTTATATATATATATATATAAAGAGAGAGAGAGTGAGAGAGCCACAGCCATGGGAAGAGGGTGATGGTCGCAGCCATGGGAGGGGGTGGGCCTTTTCTGTTATAATTAAATGCAAGAATATAATAATAACAATTAAAATAATATAAAATTATTTTAAATCACACAAAATATTAATAATATTATATACATGAATTTATTATGCCACACACTTTAAACGGTGCGTGATATCACACATAGACAGATATAAACGACAAGGACTACGAAGATATCCTTTTAATTGTTTAAAGACCGAATCTTGAGGTTTTTTAGGTGAGGGACTCAATGTCATATTTTGTAATGATTCAAGAACTTTAAGATATATTAAGCCTAATCAATAATATAACATCAAAAATATTGGTATGGCATATAAAATATTTTAGATAACAGTGGAATCAAACATTGGTTTGATATTCAAGAAAATAACCATTAAAGAAAAGGTTGTGCAGCGGCTGTGACCAATGACAGAGGGAGGAAGATGTGCAGCGAAAGATGATAGTAGTGGACAATGTTTCAAAGAAGTGGTAACAAGCAAAGACAAGAGGTGTGTGGCAGCAAACGACAACAGCTATAGGAGATGGCAGCACAACAGGGGCGTGTGTAGTGGCGACGATAGGCGAAGACAACGTACAACAAGCGACGGCAAAACAACGGAAGGCAATGTGTGATGGCATGCAATGGCAACAGAAGGCAACAACTAACGACAACAAGTGCTGACCATGGGCGATGTCCATGCTTAACTCTTACTAGGGTTATAATTGAGCTAAGTTTTGTTGAGCTTAGGCTTGACTCGGGCTCCTGCTAACAAAGCCCAATGTGGAGCCTATGTGGTGGTGGCAATAGAGAGAGGGGGTGTGCGACAGCGGTAAGAAAGGAAGCTGTGTAGCGGTGGGTAGTGGTAATGGATAATGCTTTAGAGGAGTAGTGACGAGTTGTAGCAAGCGAAGACATGAGGGTGTGTGATGATAGCAGCAAACGATGGCAGAGGCAGTGCTTCAAAAGGGATAAAGATGTGTAGCAACAAAGGGTAAGAGAGTTGTGCGACGACAGTGATGACAGCGCAATGACTAGTTTTAGAAAGCTAAAGGGTTATAGAAAATGAGTATGAAAATAATTTTGTATTTTTTGAATTGTTATACAAGATTTACAAAGCTAATATATACAGATGTTTGATATAACTAACATATACATTTGAATTTTAAATTTGAAATGAATGAGTTGAATTACCTTCTACGATTCATTAACTAACTCTTGAGACTTTGAATTTGAATTTGAATTGTTCTTTATGGGCTGAGTTATTGCCCAAACATGCCCTTGCAAGAGTGGTGCGCCATCAAGGACACCAATCTTGTTTTTGAGATAATGATGATGTTGTCTGGAGAGGGGTTTCATGAGGTAATCAACAAGTTGATCTGTGGTGGAGACATGTTGCACTCGGAGAATACCTTGTTGGACAAGATCGCGAACAAAGTGCACATCAATTGCTATGTGCTTTGTCCTAATATGCATTACCGGATTAAGTGAAAGATAGGAGGCACTGAGATTGTCATAGTGGATGGTTTGAACATGTTGAACTTGGATGCAAAGTTCAGAGAGTAAAGAGTGAATCCACATGAGTTCAGCTAAGGTTGTTGCTAAGGACCGATATTCGGCCTTGGTGGATGAACGAGCTACTGCATGTTTGGAAGATTTCCAAGAGATAAGGTTCCCACCATAGAAAACAAGATGAGTGGATGTTAAAGTGTAATTTTCCTTATTGTCCCAATCTGCGTCACTAAAGGCATAAAGAAAAGGTGGACGCTCGATATGATTATTTCCTTGGTTGGTTGGTTGAGACTACTTGGTGCACGCACAAGACCACAAGACTGTTGCTTTTGATTTAGTCAATATTTAGTCAATTGAATAATTCGTTGTTTATTTTATAGTGGTTGAAAGATCTCCTGATCTTCAGCGCCATTAAGCATGATTTCCTAGTATTTCACGATTCTTAGTTATAACCAATTTTAGGCCTATTTAAGGTCTCGTTTACATTGAATAAAATCATCCAAAAATTGAGCAAATACTCTCCAACCTTTGTTCCTCTCCTTTTCTACTTCTCAACCCAAATTCTACTTACCAAGTGGTATCAGAGACATTCGAATTCCATGGAAACACGCGAAAAATCTCATGCTGAGTTTTGCGCTGAAGTCCAGGTGACTCTTGCCACACATGAATCCCGTTGGGTCACCAATGAAGCCAGATTTGAACAGATTCTCACTGAATTACAAGCCTTGCGGATGCAGTAGAATCATACTCTTCCAGAGCACAGAACCACACCTGAAAGGGATGTCTCGACAGTAGAGGCCTCTCACAGTGGTCCATCTGCCCTTAATTCCACCAACTATGACCGGAACCACCATCACTTAAAGCTAAATTTATTGACCTTTGCAGAAGGTGATCTGGTTGGGTGGATTTTTAAAGTAGAACAGTATTTCGACTTCAAGGGAATCAAACCCCAGCACCAAGTTCAGTTGGCTTCCTTTCACCTAGAAAAAGTGGCGCTTCAATGGTATCGATGGTTCACCGAGTGCCGTGGTCCGATGAGTTGGGTGGAATTCATCAAGGCCCTCCTCAAGCGCTTTGGTCCAACCGACTACAATGACCCGTCAGAAGCTTTGCCTCGACTAAAATAGGCCACCACTGTGGACGCATACCATGAGGCATTCAATAAGCTGTCGCACCAGATTGATGATTTACTAGAAATTTTGTTGGTTGGCAGTTTCATCGCTGGATTGAAGGATGACATCCAGTTGGACGTGCGTGTCAAGTGACCAAGGAATTTATCCGATGCAATCAGTGTTCCCACCTTATCGAGGAACGGAATCATCTTCATAGGCGACCAGGTCCTTTCCGATCCACTATACTAACAGCCCAAGCTCGTTCACAGCAGCCCCCTAATTCAAGTCTTTTAGGACCTCCTCCAACACAAGTAATGAATCAGATACTAGGGAATTATCAGGCGCCCATTCGTAGAATCACTGGGCGTGAGGCTAGAGACAAACACGAAAGAGGTCTTTGTTATTACTGCGACGAGAAATACGTTTTGGGGCATCGTTGTGCTCGTCCTCAATTATTCATGATGGTGGACACATTACCAGGAAAGGAGACCGAAGATGTGGAGATGGAAATTGAGGTGCCATTACAAGAGGATATACCCGAAATCTCTTTCCATGCGTTGGCTGGAACAACGCACCCACAAACATTTCGCCTCACCGGCAGAGTAGCAAACAAGGACTTAACAGTGCTAATTGACAGTGGGAGCACCCACAACTTCATTGATCAAACCGTAGTGACAAAATTGGGATTGAAGGTAATACGAGACAAGATATTTCAGGTTACAGTTGGAAGCAAGGAAACTATAGAGTGTACAGGGAGATGTTTGGTGCTATCGCTTATTATCCAAGGGTCGACGGTACGAGCTGATTTCTACGTCCTTCTCGTAGCTGCTTGCCAAGCTGTCTTGGGGGTGCAGTGGCTACAAGCTTTGGGGCCAATTGAGTCTGATTACAAGAAGCTTAGCATGTCATTTACACAAGATGGCTGAACATACACCTTGCAAGGTTTGTGCAGTCCCGAAATGACACCAATGAGCAATAAAGAATTAGCCCACTTATCAGGTAATGGATTTTTCCTACACATGATAACTTCACCTCCTCCACAAGCAACTCCAAATGAAAAAATACCCGCAGACCTTCTTACAATTCTGTCTGAATTTTCTAGCATCTTTGAAGAGCCCAACCAGTTACCGCTAATGCACAACCATGATCATAGGATACCTCTACTTCAGGATCAGCCGCCTGTGAGCACCAAACCTTATAGGTATCCCCATTATCAAAAAAAATAGATTGAAAAGTTAGTCCGCGAATTCCTCAAATCTAGAATCATCCGTCCGAGCTATAGTCCATTCTTATCACAGGTTTTGTTAATAAAAAAAATCATACGGGTCTTGGTGTTTCTATGTGGATTACCGTGCCCTAAATGACATTACTGTGAAGGACATTATAGTGCCCTAAAAAAATCATACGGGTCTTGGCGTTTCTGAAGTTCGCGATACTTGTGATTGATGAATTACATGGAGCTAAATATTTTTCGAAATTGGATTTGCAGTCCGGATATCACCAAATTCGTGTACAAGACGAGGACATCCACAAAACTGCATTCCGAACTCATGACGATCACTACGAGTTCCTAGTAATGCCGTTTGGATTGACAAATGCCCCGGTAACTTTTCAGAACCTCATGAACGACATATTCTGTCCCTTTTTTAGAAGGCTCTAAAACTCTTAGTGGATCACCAACTGTTTGTTAAACGTTCAAAGTGCCAATTTGGTGTTCTCTTGGTGGTTACCTTGGCCACCGTATTTCATAGGAATGGGTTGCGATTGACCCAAACAAAATTCAATCTGTGCAAAATTTGCCAGTGCCTAAATCCGTAAAAGGGGTGCGTGGATTCCTTGGTCTCGCGGGGTACTACCAGAAATTTGTCCGCAATTTTGGTGAAATAGCAGCTTCACTAACTCAATTTTTTACGAAAGATGGATTTAAGTGGACACTAGAAACATAGACAACCTTCGAAAATTTGAAGATGGCTCTCGTTTCTCCATCAGTCTTGCGCCTACCAAATTTTTCTCAACAATTCATGGTCGAATGCAATGTGAGCGAGGCAGGATTAGGTGCCATTCTCAAACAAGAGAATCGACCTATCGCATATTTCAGCGAGGCCTTGAAAGTTGTTTATCATTCGGACAGATCACAAGACTTTGAAATACCTACTTGAGCAGCGAATGACAACCTCTTCTCAGGCTCGTTGGCTGCCCAAAATTATGGGGTACAACTACTCGATTCAATATAAGCGAGGAAAAGAGAATCAAAGTGCCGATGCTCTTTCTCGAATCACTACTTTTCAGTTTTTTGCCTTAACTCTACCTGTGGCAGATTGGTTACAAACCTTGCAGCAAGAAATGACCACTGACCCTTACTATCAAGCCTTACTCCTCCCAAGTGGCCATAAATTTGTTAAAAAAAAATGGCATTTGGTGGCAAAGGGACAGAATACATTTGAGTCCAAAGTCTTCACTGTTGCCAGCAGTTTTGCAAGAGGCACATTCTTCACCTGCTGATGGACACTTTGGTTTCCTCAATACACTTGGCTGTGTGTCTTCCAACTTCGTTTGGCCAGGAGTTCGTACTGTGGTGAAGGACTTTATTCGTGGCTGTGATGTGTGTCAGAGGTGTAAATGAGACCCTCAAGCCAGCAGGTTTGCTCTAGCCTCTTCCGATTCCACAACGCGTCTAGACTGAAATCTCTATCGATTTTGTCGAAGGGTTGCCTTCTTCGCAGGGATATGATGTGGTGATGGTGGTAGTGGTTGTCCAAGTATGCCCATTTCGTTCCCTTGAAGCATCCTTACACACCTGTGACAGTGGTGAAAGCATTCATAAGTTATATTGTGCGTTTACATGGAATGCCAATTTCTATTGTCAGTGATTAGGATCGAATCTTCCTTAGTTCTTTTTGGAAATCTCTTTTCAAATTACATGGTATGTCTCTTTGTTTCAACTCTAGTTACCACCCACAATCGGATGGACAAACCGAAGTCGTTAATCACGTCCTCGAGTAATATTTACGTTTTTATACTTGTGATCAACCGAAGAAGTGGATGGAATGGCTACCTTGGGTGGAATACGGGTACAATACGACAATCCATTCATCCACTAAAATGTTTCCTTTTGAGGTCGTATACGGAATTCCTCATTCCTCAATGTTGTCCTATATTTCGAGAATGACCAAGGTCCACGCAATAGATGACCTCTTGCGGACCAGAGAAACCATCTTTCAGGAACTCAAGCAGAATTTGGTCGCAGCTCAAGTCCGCATGAAGAATATTTTAGACCAGCATCGCAGGGATGTTTCATTCGAGGTTGGTGATTTTGCGTATTTGCGGTTACAGCTGTACCAACAAAAATCAGTAGCTTTTAGGAGTTCCTTAAAGTTGGCACCGCGATTCTTCAGACCCTTCAAGGTTCTGGCTCGAATTGGGTGAATAGCATATAAACTGGAGTTACCAGTTGGTTCACAAATTCATAATGTATTTCACGTCAGTATGCTTAAAAAGAAATGGGGACCTATGACTGAAGAGGCTATTATTTCTAATCTTCCTCCTGTAACTGAGGAAGCTACTGTTTTTCCTGAGCCTAAATTATTTTTAGATCGTCGTGTTATTCAGAATGGAAAGTATCGCCCAAAGACTGAGATTTTGGTCCAGTGGAAGGGGGCTCTTTTGGAGGATGCTTCCTAGGAAAATCTATGGAGATTCTCGAAGACCTATCCGAATTTCGACCTTGAGGACAAGGTCGTTATAAGAGGGGAGGAATGATATGATTATTTCCTTGGTTGGTTGGTTGAGACTGTTAGGTGCACGCACAAAACCATAAGACTGTTGCTTTTGATTTAGTCAATATTTAGTCAATTGAATAATTCGTTGTTTATTTTATAGTGGCTGAAAGATCTCCTGATTTTCAGCACCACTAAGCATGATTTCCTAGTATTTCACGATTCTCAGTTGTAACCAATTTTAGGCCTATTTAATGTCTCGTTTACATTGAATAAAATCATCTAGAAATTGAGCAAATACTCTCTAACCTCTGTTCCTCTCTTTTCTACTTCTCAGCCCAAATTCTTCTTACCAACACCCTTTGTGGATATGAATGCCATGAAAGATGGTAGTTGTAAGGTATCAGATGAGGCATTTAAGAGCTACTATGTGCATAATAGTGGGTTTGTGCATGAATTGGGCTAGGCGATTTACTAGGAAGGCAATGTCCGGCCTTATTATGGATAAATATTGGAGAGTACCAATAATACTTCTATATTCAAAGTAGTCCATAGCTGCAGTACCATCATGCAATGTGAGAGATGTGTTAGTTGAAAGTGGAGTTTGAACCTCTTTTGCTTCTGTCATTTTTGTTTGTTTAAGAGTCACATATGTATTTATATTGATTGAGAAAAAGACTTGTCTTGGTAGGAATAGCTTCTATGCCCAAAAAAATAATGAAAAAAGCCCAAATCTTTGATTGAGAATTGCATAGCCAAAGAAGAAATGCAATGAATGACGGCAGAAATTGAGGAGCCAATAATTAAAATGCCATCCACATATACAAGACATAAAGTAGCATGTTACCTCGATTGAAAATGAAAAGAGAGGAGTCTGATCTTGAGACGTGAAAGCCATATGAGCACAAAAAAGAATGTAAAGCAATGAATCAGGCCTGGGGGAATTGCTTGAGCCCATAAATCGATTTCTTTAAATGAAAAACATGGTTGGCAAATTCAAGAATGATGAAACCAAGTGGTTGATCCATGTACACTTCTTTATTTAGGTGACCATGAAGAAACGCATAGTTCACATCCAATTGTCTAATGACCCATTGATATTGGAGAGCAATGGAGAGTACCAAGTGAACTATGGTAGATTTAATTACAAGACTGAAGGTTTGAGTGTAGTCAAGACCTGGTCTTTGATGGAATCCCTTGGCCACTAATCGCATTTTATACATGGAAATTGAGCCATTTGGGTTTCTTTTGATACAGAAGACCTATCTGCATCCAATAACATTTTGTGACGAATCTTGTGAAACTAGATCCCAAGTACCTTGGGCAAGCAGTGCATTAAATTCATTGCTCATAGCCTCTCACCATTCAGGAGATTTCATTGCCTTAGAGACACATGTTGGTTGAACAGTGGGTGGAAGTGGATGTTTGGTCATGGATATTGTGCATAGACCGAGTAGTTGGCCTTGAGAGAGTTCGCATTGATGCACAATCAAGCAGTGGTGAATCATTTGGTGATGATGAGGTGTTAGCACACGAGAAAGAGATATCAACATGCATGGGGTTGGAGGTCGGTTGGCTTGTAGTGGATGTCGTTTGAAGTTGATTGGTTGGATGAGGAATGGATGGGCGTGAGTTTTGGTAATTGATGGATAAGTGACTATGAATAAAGGGATGAGATTCAAAAGTTTGAATAGGATTTGAATCCTGTTGTGTCGTGGAGGATTGAGATATTGGTGGAGTAAAATTTGTTATGGGCCCGTGTAAGGATAAAGATAAGGGAGTGGATTTTGAATGGAACGAAAATTCCATTTCAAAGAATACCACATGCCTAGAAAGGTAAATTTTGTTGCAAGGCATTTGTAGGTATGGTGCTATGGAGAATAGCCAAGAAAAATACAATTGAGTGTTACAATGATCAAGTTTATGAGCTGAATATGAATGAAACCAAAGATAGACATCCAAATACCTTTAAGATTGTGTATAATGGTGGTTTGTGAAATAGTTTGGAAAAAGGTGTGTCATTTTGTGGTGTTGGGGTGGGCATGCAATTTATGAGGTAAACAGTTGTTTGAAAGGCCTGCACCAAAATTTTGGAGGCATGGAGGCCGAAAGCTTGACCGTTATCTTTGTTCCTAAGTTGAAAAATATTACTAATTTGGGTTGGGATACAACGGCGAACTCATTGTTGAGAGTGACAACAACAATAGAAGAATCAAGTGAGCTAGCCATGGATTTGACTAGTTAGAGCATAGGAGCTCTGATATCATATAAAAAATTAGTGTGAAAATAATTTTTTATTTTCTAAATTACTGTACAAGATTTATAGAACTAATATATATAGATGTTTGATATAATTAACATATATATTTAAATTTTAAATTTGAAATAAATTAGCTAAATTAACTCTTACAATTCATCAACTAAGTCCTAAAACTTTAAATTTGAATTGTTCTTTTTGGGCTTGAGTTATTGCCCTGACAAGGGCGTGGAACTACGACGGTAAAGTGTACCAAGAAAGAGAGATACATACACACAGAGACAGATAATCGATTGTAATTTTTAATTTACATATATATAATGTATCAGAGGTGATTTGTTGTTCACGTCAGACAATATTTAGGAAGAGAGAGGAGGAGGCCCACGCCCTCCTCTAAGTTTACTCATGTCGAATAAATTATTATCTGATGCATATAACATAATATTTCAATATTATATATAATACAATGTGCTAAGAGAATGGAAAAGATATGCTGGCCGTTGAACATATATTATAATGTATGGAATATGCTGGAAGCATGTAATGCCTCTACAAGCTTTTCCTTTCAATCCATAATGCATATCACATATGCACACACGGGGTGAGGAGCATTAAATGCTCTGTACTACCCTTTTATATATACATATTAGTATGCATATCATATATATATATATATATATTGCCCAAAACAATTCCCCATTTTCTTTATTACATTTTATTCCGTCATTATTAGTTTTACTTGAACCTCATTAATTTTTAATGATATTTTATTTTATTATTAACTCTTAATAATATTTTAATTTCTCATTAACTTTTAATAATTATAAAGAATAATATACCAACTTAGAATTTAATCAAGGATGTTCACCATCCATTTACAAACTTTTAATCAAATATATTCACAAATTTGAAATTGATATTATTCACAAACTAAACTTTTAATCGAACATATTCAAAGAACATAAACTCAATTACAAATCAAATTTCATAAAGTTCAAACTCGACTTGTTTATCTTAATAAATGAATTTTTGTAAACCAAACACTAAATTACTCACAAACGATTCAACTCATTTACAATCCTACCCATTATACTTGGTTTGTTTCCTCTTCAATCTTCACTTTTTAAAGCTTTTAATTTAGATAATTGTTTATATAATGTTCGACTAAATTTAATTTATTATTTTAATTAATTATATATACATATATTATATTATGTAAATTAATTAATATTTAATAATTTTAAACATATTTAATTTAATTATATTATTATAATAATTTAAAATTTAATAATTTTTTGTTAAATAATATATTCATAAAATTATAAATAAATATATTAATATATTTATATATAACATTATTCACAAGCCATTTACAAACTTCTAATCAACCTATTTACAATTCTCTAATTAAGTCTATTAATATTCACAAGTTTCTAATAAAAGACGTTCACAAATTCTATCGAGTCAAGCTTTATTAGACTCAACCTTAGTTTATTTACCTTAATTATAAACTTGTGCACCAAACATCAACCGGCTCACAAATAACTGGATTCATTTGCAACTCTACCCAAATTTGGGGATCAATTAGAATGCCTCATTTTTAGGTTGAAAAACAGCGCACAAAATTCCTAAAAGACACCATCTTCTAAAAAGAAAACATCAGGCCCTCCTGGCCCCTGCCCATAGAGGCTCAGCAACTTACATGCGCACCACACTTGCCCCTCAATTACGGCATTCCCTTTCAATTATAGCATCTCAAGCTTCGGTGCTAAAAGTCCCACTGATCAAAAATATAAAACTAAATGATTGTTTGACGAAACCAAATTAAAAACAGCAATAGCAATGGTACTCTACATCCATCCTCGAAGAGGATATTACCTAACCAGATGGCGCATGTTTCTCCTTGGAGAAAGTTGGATGAAGGAATGGTGGAATTGCACCTAATCATCAGCCTTTGCCTCCTCTTCGTTCATCTTCTTCTGCCACCTCCTCTTCCTGTAATCTGCCAACATTTGAGGCATTCTCTGCATTAATTCAGCAGTATTCGGCCCGCTTTTCAGCTGAAATCCTATCACACTTGTGCCCTTTCCTCTTGGTCTTCATCTCTTTTCTTGCCGGATCATAGGGCCAATCTTCACCGGCAAGAAGAACTTCTTTCCGGAGTCTAGCTCGCCGGCGGGCACTGATGCCCAGTGGCTTCCATGCCCCAAGCTCCCAATAACCCCAAACACCCTTAGAGAGTTCATCTGCGTACTTTTCCAACTTCTCTCGCCATGGATATTGGTATTCCCCAACTGCTTTTGCTACATGTTTTACTGCATTTCTGGCCATTATCTGACAAATATATGTCCCACATTCGAACTGTAAGTTAATGACCAAGCACTTGACAACACAAGTAAACCAGATGGAGAAAACAAATTAAGTGAACAGAAACCTACTCCCAATTAGAGCAGGCAATGTAAGGCATATTAATTCAGTGAACAAGTAATTTGGGATCGTTTAACTAGCATTCTTTGATCAAAAAACTTAGGCTCTTTGATTGCATTACCTAGAATTTAATTCTAGGCAATGATTGCCTAGAAAACAAAAACTACCCCACCCCCTTAGAAAATGAATTCCATAGAAAGAAGCTATAAATACTTGTACCATACACATTTTTTATAGAAAAATTAAGGATGTTTAATTATTTCCATAGAAAATATGTGTAATAATTACACATGATTAGACATTTTTTATGGCAAATGTGTGCTATCAAACACAGCCTTAGTGTGGATAATAAAGGTATGAGGTGAGGGACTTTACCCACTTCTCAATCCCCACCCCACCCCCAAACCCACAAACACACACACAGAAAGATGCTTAAGTGAACTACAGACCTTGAAAACATTAGCTTAGACATCAAGCCTTCATGCCTCCTAATTTATTGCTTTGTATCATATTTCATGCTTGTAAATGGGAAAAAAATTTGAAGAAAATGAACTTCTAATAGCTCTTTTTAAAATGAAAATAATTTACACAAGCAATGACATGAAAAAGTTTTCATGTTTTCAGGGGCATGAAAGATGCTTATCAAGATGAATGACAAGCATCTATATTCATTCATTTTTATTTCATAAAACTTAAAATGCCAATAATGGGAAAAGAACATGCTACAATTAGATCAACAACAATAATAAACTAAGCCTTACACCTACTAGATGGGGTCAACTACATTAATTCTAGCTCTCACCAATCATCTCATCTCTATCTATGAACATATTTTCTATAAGCTTATTAGAACCCATGTCATGTCTAAAAGTTTCTTACCAAAGTTTTTATTGTCTTCCTGTACCCCGCTTTTATTATTAACTTCTTCCCTTCCATTCACTCTCCCCACGTAAGCATCTATTGGTCATCTTTTCACATGACCAAACCCCTCTTGTTGTCTATCCAACATTTCATATTATCATACAAAAAACTGGTCTTTAATCATTCAATAAAACTTTTCTTCTGAATACCCCCAAGAAAAATTAGTTCTGCTCCTGACCTTAGGCATAATAAGTTAGCCACATCAGCAACTTATGTTACATAGCTATTCAAACTGTAGTCTACCTCTCTGTCGCATATGCTAATCAAATCCCAGACTGAAATATGTTGAGCACATGATAATTATATGCGGAATAGATTTTGCATCCAACATGCTCAATTAGACACCCAACAGTATGCCTGAATAGTCACATTTTTTAGAATAACAATGCATAAAATTCAGATTCTACACAAAAATACTGTGTTAGTTCCAGAAAGTCATTTTATCTTAGAATAATAAAAGGACTACAACACCACCAAACCTTAATTTTACAAGGTACGAGCTGTAGGGTCTGCTACTAGAATAATGGAAGAACAACTTGAAGGGGAAAAAAATCTAAAATCAGATTTCTACATCTTGGATCGTTTGTAGGTGAATCAACTTGCAACTAAAGCACATACTTCAATCCATGTAATATTGCTAGAAACTAAGTGAATAAGCAAAATTTTTTTATGTTGAACCCAAAGGAATCTGTTAACAAAAATCTTGACCCAAAGTTGAGGCATGCAATATGTTAAACAGCTAGGAAACAGATTCAAAAATTTTGCTTTCTTCACAAGCCGGTAAAGGAAAGTAAGGCAGTCCTGAATTATATCTTTCCATCATTCAATAAAGCAAGATCACTCCCCATGTAGAAATTGTGAAAAGAAAATTAACATAAACAAGTTTTAACCCAACTAAGATTTCTAAACATAGTGCAGAAATGGCATAAATAACATATATATATATATATATGTCAGGATCTTGAACCTAATGGACCAATTCTCTTCAATTGATGAGAACAGAATTTGGGTGAGAAATGAGAGAAGAATGGAGGGAGAGGGAGCAAAAGAGAGAGAAGGTTCAGAAGGGAGAGAGAAATTGAGAGAGAGATCTGGGGTTGATTGGAAATTCTGGATAATTCTCGATAGGTCTCATTAGTTGGGGTTAGTGTTTATATACTAAGCCCAGTTGCAACTTCACGTTGGCGCCAAGCCAACCACAAGGTACACTTCAAGCAGCAGCTTGAAGGTACAACTGCATACAACTGCTATAAAAAAATGAATAAGGAAAATTGAATAAGGAATCCCTTTATAGAACATGTGGGTTCGTGACAAATACCCCCCCTTTAAAATTTCTTGCCCTCAAGCAATACAATGGCTTCCTTTATTAGTAGACTTCCAGCTTCCCAATATCAGTCGTTTCAATTTCTTCTCTTCCACAGCTTGAATGGAGGAATCTTGAAAATTCTCTGTAAATTCCTTCCAGGAATCAGTTTGCAGGTTCCCATCTCCAAGCTTCCAATGAGAGTTATCTTCTTCCCTTCCTTCTCGAAGGTAACACCATGTCACATCGATCTAACTTTAATAGCCGTAATTCAGTGCTATATTCTTCCCCTTGCATTTCCCAGCTGAAGTCAACACCTTGCTTCCATTTGCCACTGTGACCAACAAAGGAAACCTTTTTTTGCAACTCACAACCCAAGTCCCTAGCAGTTTTCTCATTGAGGAAATTGTGTGCACTGCCACTGTCAATTAATATCATTAACATTTTATCCCTTACCTGACCCCCCACTTTGATGATTTTGTTTGAGGGACACCCCTTTAAAGCATGTAATAAGATTCCTCCTCCTCCCTCATCAGTGGCTTCCATTTCTTCTGTTCCCTCTTTATTTCTGCCTTCCAGAAGTAACAGCTGCAGTTACAGCGATGCCCAGGAGAATACTTTTCTCCACATTTGAAGCGAAGTCCCATCTACCTCTCCTTTGTTCTGGAATATCAGCTTTTGTAATATTTGGTAGATAGGATGAGGATGGGTCTTGGGGAGGTTTTTGTAACAGTTTCCCCTTATTGGTTCCATAATTTGAATTTATAGCAATCGAGAACACCCATGCTTCCCCCAGCTCAATTCCTTTGTACGAGATTATGTTCTTTCTCATTAAAGCTTCTACTATAAGTTCTTGCAACCTAGCACTCTCTGCAGGCCTATTTGAGGGTTCGTGGCTGCAACATCTTCACTGTTGGCCTTAATTCTTCACTGAAGCCACTGATGAAACTTGAGACAAAGTAGGCTTCAGTGAAATGTCTGTTGAGGTTCAACATTAGGGACTTCAGCTCTTCGAATTTCAATTGATAGGCCTATGTCACAACCCCAAGGAATCCCTAAGGATATAATAGTAATATGTATTATATGTTTTTCTTTTGATTTTATTTTCTGTTATAGCTGTTAGTACCTTCAGTTGTAAGCCTATAAATAAGTTGGAGTAGTTGGAGGATGGTATGTTTTGAACGATAATGGAATTCAGCCATTTCCCTCTCATCAATTCTCTCTCAATTTCCCTCTGATCTCTCTCTTTCTTTCCCTGTAAATCTTCCCCTCTTTCAGTCTAATTTCCCTCCATTTCTTCCAAATTCCTCTTCAAACCCTAGGCAAACCCTAGGGTCATGACATTTGGTATCAGAGTCGATCAATCTTGGCTGTGATTCCAACAATTCTTGCTCTAAGAATTCAGGCAAAATTCATTTTCAGCTGATTTTCGACGCTTCTCTATGGAGTAATTCCCAATAGTTCTTGGCGCAATTATTGGCCGTGATTCCTGCAAATTCTCCTAGTAGTTAACTATAGTGTTCTATGCAACAACGCAAGTCTAGGTGAATTCCAACAATCATCGACGGTGATTCCAGCAATCCTTGGCAGTTAGGTACGGGATCTGAAGCAGCGATTCTGACAATCCAAGCGAACTCAAGGAGCAACATCAGAGCCGGTGGTGCTCCTACCATGGGTTGACGATTGGGTAAGAAGTGGACACAAGCTTGGGGCGATTGTTGATCCACAGCGACCGCAATAAGAGTCCAAGCAATCTAGAATCTGCAACAAATCGAACGCAGAACGAGAGGATCGTTGATTTGCATGCCGGCCACCGACAATTACTTCCAGTGACGAACTCAGATCAGGTTCATTCTCAAGTGATTTTCGAGATTTCCAACCAACTAGATCTTGGTTATTGGGTCGAAAATGGGTCAAGGAGCGAAACTGAGAGCCAGCGAATCCGATGATGGGCGACTCAAGGTGAGGATTGGGCTTATGGGCGTGAGCAGGAGCAACGATCAAGAATGTGAGAATTGGCCAGCTTGATAGTGCAACAAAGCCGAACGAACGGAGGAGAATCTAGACTAGCCTATTGGTCTCGATGATGATCAAGAATTTTGGGTTGTGATTCTTGCGACAACTATTAAATTGCAACAGTGCCGAACGAACGAAAGAGAATCGAGATTGGCTGATTGGTCTCGATGGTGATCAAAGGTGGCTTTCGGCAGAAGTTCGGGCACTTCTTGTTTGTTGTTTGAAAGCAAAGCAGATCAAGTGAGTTCCTCCGATCAATTCTTGGTGGACTTGAAGGCAACGAAATAGGTTTGGGGGAGTAGAAACCCTAGTGACTGCAACTGAGATTCCGACAAGGAAGGCGCAAATCAACTTCTAAGTCAGGCAATCTTCGGCTACTAAAGCAAATTAGGAGGGTGACTATGAGAAACAAATTCTTGCGAGATTGCTGAACAGTAACGAAGTGCTAATCGGTATTGAAGGCAAATCAGAGCCGATAATTATCAGCTACTGCAGGGTGGCTTGGGCAACACCTATAGGCAAACAATAATTGATCAATTGGCGGATTAGGTTTGCTAAATGGGAAGCAACAAATTGATTAGGTTCGCTGAGCGGGAAACAGTGAATTGAGGTGGATTTCATCACTGCAGATTAAAGAACTGGTGCGTTGCTGATATGCGATCCCTTGCAATGATCAAAAACGATAATTTGAAGTAGATGAACTGTGGAAATGGCATCAACCAAAGGAACTGAGAAAACTTGGGAAAGTATTGTGCAGTTATGGGAGAAAAGTTACACTAACTACAAGCAAAAGCTAGACCGAATGGACAAATTGATGATTCGACTTGCTAGGATGTATCAAGTTAGTATTCCAACTGAAATTAAGGATAATTGGACTGAGTTTGTGCAGGATCGAAGTGATCGATTTGGGGAGAAGAACATGATTGATGTGACTGAGAAGTTCAACAAATTAAGGCAAGAGGGAACGGTGACGGATTATTAGGTTAAATTTGAGGAGCTAAGATCCCTAATGTGGAGCTCTCAACGAACCCTGACAGAGCACTATTTTGTATCAAGTTTTATTATTGGTCTAAAGGACGAACTGAGGTTAATGGTCTAGATGATTGTTATAATTGGGAGCACTAGCAGCCTTGTAATCCTCCAAGAAACCGATCAAACACCCCTCACAATCATTCACAACTCACCGGCTAACACACCACGACACAAACATATAATAAAGAATCAAAATTAATCTGAGAACAGAACAAGAAATGAAACACACAAACCACATGAGGAGAGAGAATTTTATCCTGGTTCACGCCACGTGAATGACACTACATCTAGCCTTGAACCTCCTCGAGCAGCCTTCTTTTATTCAAAGAATGATCAGTTACACAATTGGTTATCTCCCTCCTATTTCTCGAGTACACCAAGCCTTCGCCCCAAGATTACAAAGTTATCAAACTCCATCATTTCTCTCTAGCGATCAGAACTCGTTACAGACAGAAAAACTGAGAACTCCCTTTTGCCTACTACCCCTAGCCCTCTATTTATAACAGTGGGTGGATATCCCAATGAAGACTATTGAATATTTACAATTTAACCCCCCAACTATCACTAATTACAACATGAGATATAAACTTCTATTTAATGCTTCATTGACCCTCAAAATACATTGTTTTCACTGATCTTCTTATCCTATACTCTAGACAACTTTTAACAATTATCCACCATTGTCTTGAGTATAATTCAACCTTCATCCATCCAAGTTTTGGTCTTTCAATAGATGAATTTGACCTATTCTCATAAGTTCTTCCTACTACACCTGATCACTCAAACACAAAAACAAACATTAAGAATATCAAATCAATGCTTGAGACACCTTGGATCATACTTCCAGCTACATAACCTATAGATGCAACTTTAATTAGGATTATTCCTCCTTCCCAAGGGGTTTTCCGAATGAATATATTCTTAACATCAATATAATTGGTCTTACCATGGTGGGACTAAATTCTAAACCAATTTGAATTGCCCATTGGCTATCCCAACTTGGCATCACCTTTAGGGTTTCTGTTGCACAAACCGCAATCTATACCACCTAAAAAATACTTGGCTTTTCATCTAGATACACTCCACCATAAACCAAATCCATACTCAATGTTATTCCTCAATCCCAAAGGTTCCAAACTTTTACACAGCATCACATCAACTGTGCACTATACCCGGATTGGCCTCAACATTGCTAGACTTACTCCTAGCTTCCCAAAACCGGTCTTTAGGCTTTACCACTGTCCTTCCTTCTCATGTTTGTTTCAAACTTAAAAGCTGCTCATCTTTTTCTTTTAATTCTCCTCTATCTACCTACTAGTCTACCAAGATATGCTTAAAATAAGGGTAATCTAGGCTGCCTTAAGTTGTCCAAACCCTATTCTAATCTCTATGCCTTAATATTTCCCAGCTTATCCTTCCTCCCACACTCTCAAACACTGATCTAAATACTCAGCTACACCTTGAGAGTTCTATTTGGAGAAAATACCAATGAAGCTGCCTCTCAATATACTAGGCATACCGCTGGAATACTTACAGCTTCCACATGCACTCAATTTTAACCCTTTTGGACTCTTCCAATCTTATATCTTACCTAAGGAATTACTATCATACCTAGAGAGACCTTCTAAGCAACCAATCATTGCTTACCTTTCCCTCTAGCCTCTTATCCCTTGGCTACACTATAAGATCACTTTTCCCTTAGTTTCCACATGGATAATTAGCTGTTCGTGATACCTATTTGATCCAAAGTTAAGCCTTTATGAGCTGTCATACCTGATGGCCATTTGCCTAACCTTTCTCCCTAGGGTTTCCCATCTCCAGCATTTCCTTAACTTACAAATAGACTTGCCCATTTAACCTAAGGGATCTTCCATTTAAGTCCAGGTTTCATTTCTCCCCAAATTTACATGGCTCAATGCCATTCATTTGGACAAGAGTGCATCACCTCTTCTTATACAAGAGATTCCATTTTTCAGCCTATTCCTTAGCACTCAAACCAAAGCATAAGTATCTTAAACCCAACTCTTTCCATATCTCACTGGTACTTTCTTGTGGTTCTATCTATTCCTCATCCTAGGCAACACTCTAAACCTTCTACTCCCTTGCTCATTATCAGCTTGATGATTCTATTTTCCTTTCCTTACTTAGTCTGGACTTTGATCAACAACGGCTACACCATACAAGATAACACTTGCACACACCATTTCCCCTCACTGTTCACAAGAAACCTCACTGCAAGAGCCAAAGCTATCTTAGACACTAGATTCCTCCCTCTCACAATCCAACCCAAGTTTACACAATGAATATGACCAAAAAAATTTCCAGATTTCCCTAGTTCATAAGCTAGTTTCGGACATTCCCAAAGGATTATACATGCTGTTTTATTTGTCCAGCATCCCAGATTCCATCCCTTGCCCTTAGCATCAGCTAATTTTATGCTTCTATCAGTAGAGTTTTCCCACATAGGTAAGAACCCTAGCTCTAGAAGTCCTAGGCATACCTATTTTACAACTCCACAACACCTAACCCTTCACACCAGAAGCAATTCCAGCAAGATTATATTCAATTCCAGCAAGCTCGTATATGCTTGGGAATTCTTAGGGACACACCATCTCCACTAGGTTCACCTCACCTAGCTCCACCATGAGACAAGGCCTAGATAGGTTCCCCCTAGATCCTAGAAACTGATCTCTAATGGATTTTTGACATATACAAGGTCTGTTTCGGAAACTTCTACATTTGGTAACTTTACCAAACTGCATGGTTCCTATTCCCTTATACCTGCAAAATTTTCCTCCCCCTAATATCCCTAGCCTTAGATACCTTTCTTAGTCTTTGCTCACCATTGTGAGCCATCCTCAACAAATGACACAGCCTAACCTTATCATAGGCTATCCTTTAGTGGCTGCAGCTTATCCACATATAAATGCAAGCATGCACCACATAATCCTCCATTCTTGAAGGTTGCTTCCATCTCTTAAGAGATTCTTGTGCAACTTCTTAGGACTCCAATTCTCTTCTATAGGAGAATACCATTTTCTATCTAATTCTGCCAAGGACATTAGGCTTCATTTTACAGTTTCTAATATTTTGGAACAGCTCCACCATGCATCCTAATTTCTCCCATCTCTAATTCCCTTGACCTTAATTTGTTGCCTAGACAAACCATTTCCCCCTCACCATGACACCCATTTCCTATGAGAAGTACACCCTAAACCTAGGACCTACGCTACTTTTCTGCATACCTAGAAAAACTATAGGACATCCGCACTCTCATAGCCAAGACCACACATAGTGTTTGAACATTTGGGGCTGGTTCTTTCTTGAGATTCTTGTATTTCTGTTTGGGCAATTTTTCTTGATGTGGCCCTCCTCATGACAATGAAAACATTTTATTTTTCTCCTGCCATTCCTAGATTTTGATCTAGACCTTCCCTTTTGTTTAGGATCATTCCTATTCAATCTAGACCCAACCAAGAGAGCATTACTAACTGAGTGATTATCCTCTACCTTTAACTGCAATTCTTTAGAATTCAAAGCCCCTACTACATCATCTAAAGACAGTTTATCCCTACCATGTTTCAAGATGTCAACAAAAGTCTCATATGATTTTGGTAATGAGTGCAATAAGACCAATGCCTTATCCTCATTATCATACTTAATATTTATATTCTCAAGATCCAAACATAGTTTATTAAAACTGTCCATATGGTCTCGCAACCTTTGACCCTCACTCATCTTGAAGAAAAAAAATTGGGTTTTAAAGTACAACTAGTTATAAAGGGTTTTAATCATGTAGAGTGCATCTAAACTATTCCAAAGCTCCTCTGCAGTTGTCATCTTTGACAACTCCTGCAAGACTTTGTCTCCTAGGCTTAGAATAAGGGTGTTAAAGGCTCTTTTGTTGGTCTCTTTCCTCCTATCCTTGATTTCCTTTTTTTGGACTTCAGTTAGGCATTTCGAGCATAGGCTTTTCAGCCTCTAGGGCATCCTCCAGTCCAAGATTTCACAAAAGAGCTCTCATCTTCATCTTCCATAGGCCAAAATCGTTTTGGCCATCAAATTTCTCAACATCATACCATGCGACAGAGGCTATAGAAGCCATTCTTGCGGGTATGTGATGAAATTCTAAGTTCTTGATGGTTCTTGATGAGAGACTCAGCTCTGATACCAATTTGTTATAATTGGGAGCACTAGCAACCTTGTAATCCTCCAAGAAATCGATCAAACACCCCTCACAATCATTCACAACTCACCGACCAATACACCACAACACAAACATATAATAAAGAATCAAAATTAATCAAGAACAGAACAAGAAATGAAACACACAAACCACATGAGGAGACAAAATTTTATCCTAGTTCATGCCACGTGAATGGCACTACATCCAGCCTTGAACCTCCGCGAGCAGCCTTCTTTTATTCAAAAAATGATCAGTTACACAGTTGGTTCTCTTCCTTCTATTTCTCGAGTACAGCAAGCATTTGCCCTAAGATTACAAAGCTATCAAACTCTAGCCTTTCTCTCTAGCGATCAATACTCGTTACAAACAGAAAAACTGAGAACCCCCATTTTCCTGCTACCCCTAGCCCTCTATTTATAACGGTGGGCAGATATCCCAATGAAGACTATTGAATATTTACAGTTTAACCCTCAACTATCACTAATTACAACATGGGATATAAACTTTCTATTTAATGCTTCATTGGCCCTCAAAATACACTGCTTTCACTGATCTTCTTATCCTATACTCTAGACAACTTTTAACAATGATGATGCCTGCAATCGTGAAATAGGCAGTCGAGAAAGCAAGGTTGCAAGAACTCGCCTTGGAAGCCTTTTTTAGTAAAGCATGGGATGCAACCTAACGGTTCTACTAAGAGCATCCAACTAATTGAAGGAGCTTCTAACGCTACAAATCATGTCAAGTAGGAATCTGAGGAAAAATTGGAGTTGGACCGACCAATGGTAATTAAAAACTCCAACAATATAAAGAGATCAAACGTAGATATCAGTAGGGGTCACAATTTATATTTGCAAAAAGTTGATGAAGTAGCATTGGAAGATGAGGATGACGTTGCAGATAGGTTCCATGCCACTGATGAAAGACAGTCATGCAACGAGGACTTAGACCAAAGAAAGAAGCGAGAGGCTGAGGACTTGCACAATCCTGCTACTGCTTTGAGTGCCAATCTTGTTGTTACTTCAAATGGTGTAGACCAGTTACAGGTGTTGACTCTAGTAAAAAAGGAGCAATTGAAACTAACTAAACTGGAGAACATCCATATGGTTCAGAAGATGATGGAAAAGGAGGTTCCTGCCATATGGTTTGGGAATTGGGAGTTCGAACACTAGAGAAGGGAGTGTTGATGTGGAGAGCCTTGAGGTCTACAGTTTATGTTTGCAGGGAAAGCAAAAGCAAGGGAACATAAGAGCAAAGAGAAAGAGTCCTAGAAGGAGAAAGAAAGAAGAATCCATCAGATCATGAAAGCAGGGATTGCAAGAATAGCAGGGCCAATAGCTATAAGTTCTTGGGGACAAGAACTCTCTCAAAAAGGGGAGAATTGTCACAACCCCAAGGAATCCCTAAGAATATAATAGTAATATGTATTATATGTTTTTTTTTTATTTTATTTTCTGTTATAGTTGTTAGTACCTTCAGTTGTAAGCCTATAAATAGGTTAGAGTAGTTAGAGGATGGTATGTTTTGAATGATAATGGAATTCAACCATTTCCCTCTCATTAATTCTCTCTTGATTTCCCTTTGATCTCTTTCTCTGTAAATCTTCCCCAATTCTTGTTGTGTCTTCCCCTCTTTCAATCTAATTTCCCTCCATTTCTTCCAAATTCCTATTCAAACCCTAGGGTCGTGACAGCCTACACTGAATCTTCTTGCCTTAATTTGTTAAATTCTTCGATAACATCCATCATATTTTGGTCTCTGAACCTTTCACACACACCTTCCACAAACTCAACCCATGGCAGCCATCTCTAACTTTGATCCAGCCCAAGAACCAGGCATCCCCAACATCATTGAGGTAAGCAGAGGCCAATGTCACCTGCTACTCCAGAACATTGTACAAGGCAAACATTCTCTCACATCTTCTCACCCACCATCTCAGGTTCTGGCCTTCTAACATTGGAATGTTCAACTTCGACATAGGAAAACACAGCTGATTTTGCGTAGCTAGTGTTCCTTGCCACCTTCCAACAACTCTCTCCTCCAAATTCTCTCCAAACACAGTAGGTTCCACCACCAGTTCCATGGAACCAGTTGTCCTAGGATCTCATCCAAATCCTAAAAAGATTGGATTAGCCCATTCCCTAGGAGGAAATTTGGGAGATAGCCTTACCAAATTCTGCCTTGTAAACATCACCATGAATTACTGCAGTTGTTCGCGAATCTAATTTCCAACCTCCTTGCACATTTGACAGGCAGCACTGTCCAACTTCTGTTCGAGCTTCCAATCCATGGAGATAATCACCTCGTGGCTCCTATTTGATCTTATCTCCAATGAATCAACTTTGGTTTGTAGATCAGAGATCATTGAGTGGAATTGTTGCAATTGGGACTCAAAATTCATCATCCGAATGCCGTTTGCCCTCAGGGTTGAGATTGCAAGTAGGAATCGCAGACCGAGGATGTTCTCTAAGTTTTCTTCTCCGTTCATTGCAACTATTCGCCACTGATTGCGATCACTATAGATCGACAATCCTCCAATTCTGAAACCTCAATTCACCGGAACTACTTGTCTCGGCATCACCTTTCAATTCCGAACAACATTACCAACACTCACAATCAAGAGCCAATCCTCCTGCTTCACCTTCTAAATTCGATCCGAGTCACTTGTTGGTTCGAAATCTACTACTAGAGGCTGAAGCCGGTTGGAATAACAACTAGAATAGTCGAAATCACTGCCAAGAATTGTTAGCTCTGATACCACTTTGTCAGTATCTTAAACCTGACGAACCAAGTCTCTTCAATTGATGAGAAACGAAACAGAATTTGGGTGAGAAATGAGAGAAGAATGGAGGGAGATAAGAACACGAGGGAGCAAGAGAGAAAGAAGGTTCGGGAGGGAGAAAAATTGAGAGAAAGATCTGGAGTTAATTGGAAATTCTAGATAATTCTGGATACCTCTCATTAGATGGGTTAGTGTTTATATACTAACCCCAGTTGCAACTTGACATTGGCGCCAAGGCAACTACAAGGTACACTTCAAGCAGTAGCTTGAAGGTACAATTGCTATACAAAAATGAATAAGGAATCCCTTTATAGAACATGAGGGTTCCTGACAATATATATGTCTTTATCATTGATTTAGAATAGAATAGAACCTTCTATGCAAGATAAGCATGAATAGGGATGTAAATGGGTCTCCTATTAACTCCATTTACATTCTTGTTTAATAAATTTTCAAATAAGCCTTACGCCTATATCCCCAATGATGACTGTTTTATACTTGCTTTAATTTTAAATGGGGTTAATTGGGATCCATTTACATTCCTATGCACAGAAACTTTCAGGAACAAACTTATCGAATCAACAGTTAACCACCTTCCCACATAATTATTTGCCACTTCAGGAAGATGTCTCACTTCTAGGAAAAGATCAAAAATAAATAAGAATAAATGACCGTCCTGTCTTCTGGAGCACGGTCCATGACACTCTAGGGGTTCAGAGGCTCAAATCTATGCTATTTCACTTGTTAATCATAGAAGAGAAATAAATAGTCAATTTCTTTTCTGCAGCAGTCATTACAGTTTTAAGGGAGAAAAATGGTTACCTATTAACCAACACAAAAATGCACAACATAGACCAGTATTTTTATTTTCGTTTACCTTCAACTAAGTACAGAACATGAACAAGTTCTATCTTGTAACCAGTTAGTCAGAAGTAACGTTGTTTCCCCAATCAAGTAAGCAAGTAATGGATTCCCACCCTCGATGATGTTTATGGTCTAGGTGACCAGGCTGACATGTAAGCAGATCTGAGTATGTGGAATGTAAGTTCAGTAAAAATTTAAGTGTGTGTGATAATATTGTAAAGCTTGGAGATCAAGTTATTCCAAAAATAAATAAATAAATAAAATCAATTTTGATATCTTGGATTAATTGTTCAAAAGAATGGAGATTATGGAGGATATTACTAGTATAACTAATGCAGAATGATTAAAATGGAGAAGTGCGTTCAACATTATATGCAACTGTAAAATCCCTCTAAAGCTAAAAGTTGAGTTTTAGCAGAAGCCTATAAAACCATTATTGTTGTATGGTTTAAGTGCCAACATGTGCAAAATATAACGTAGCTAAGATGAGAAGATTACAGTGAATGTTCGACCATACAAAAACGACAAAGTAAGAAATAATATCATACATAATAAGGTTGAAGTGAGGTCCATTAAGTATAAGGTGAGGGAATCACGATTAAGATAATTTGGACATGTCAATCAGACCCATTTCTTCATACTATCACCAATCCAAGTCCAATTACCCTCGGGCTCGACTCGTCAATTCGGTTGACGAGCCGAGCTCGGGCTCGAGCTCTAAGGAACAGAAGAGTTCAAAGTAAGAGATTTCAGCTTTCTTAGGGTTTCTAAGGAACAAAGCAGGATCAAATTCTGTGTTGAATCAAACACACACTGCCCAACAAGATTGAGGTACACTTGCACAAATGACGAACAGTTGATTACACATAATAAATTGAAGATCAAGGGAAGAGAAGTGTTATCAATGTGCAGAGTGGACGGATTGAAGAAGAAGAAGAAACCTCTCTCTCTCTCTCTCTCTGAGACGGCGAGGCAGCGGCGAGTATGACGGGGATAACTGCCTTCGGCTGAGAGACCAACGGCGCTTCACTGGAAAGCACAGTCGGCGGAATGGGGGAGGAACCCTAGGTTTCCTTCCTTATATATGTCTGGGCCTTGGCCTGCCCACTGGTTCGCAACACAACACAACTGGATCAAAATGGCTCTAAATTTTGGGCAATGTGATTTCTAAATTAATAACGGCAATTGAAAAATTTTATAATTAAACATATTATAGTATAATTTTTATTTTATTTTGATGATCATACAAATAGGTCTTTTTAATTGTGAAACCATTTAATAATAAAGAAAAACTTTATAAACAAATATAGAATTGTTATTAAATTAATAGAGGGTGTATTGAAAATAATTTAATTTATTCTTAATATATGAGGCAAAAAAGGTAGTAAAAATTTTATTTGTATTGGTAAATGTATGTATATTATATAACATATTTATAATATATATATCTAATGTATTATATATATTATTATATCTAATCACGAACTTTTAATCGGGACTGCTTACAAGTCTCTGATTAAGATAGGTCGCGAGTTAACGAGTCAAACTTTATTAAGCTCAAATTCTACTCATTTACAAATTAAATCTCAAAGTAAGACTCAAGTTTCACTCGTTTACCTTAACGAACGAACTCAAATGAATTTTTATCAAGTCAAACCCAAACAACTTGACTCATTTATAATCCTAAAAGAGTATAAGTTTTCTGAAAAATAAAAACTACCCCTTGAGAAAATATTTTTCAGTATTTGAAGGAAAATTAAGTCATATGAGCAAAATCTAAAAAACAAATTCCCTAGAAAAAAAAAAAAAGCAATCAAACACCTAAAAATTTGAATTTGGGTGAAAATTGAGCATTTTTTATAAAAAAATTTGATCAATCAAACGCACATTTATTGTCCATTTCACTCGAGATTTTTTATTTTTTTTAATATACATATTTCACTAAAGTGTTTAATTAATTGATTTCTAAAACTATTATTTTGTAATTTATAAAACTTATTAGCAGAGAGTTTTTCAAAATTTATAAACTTTTGTTATCACAAAAATATTAGAAGTAAAATAAAAAAAATTGCATTATTTTCCTAAAATTTTTACTATTTCTATTTTTATTTTACAAATTACAAATAAAATCAAATACTATATCACAAGAGATAAACTAATATCCCTATAATTTAAACTTCAAATCATCCAACTAGTAGTAACAGTAATCACTAGTATAGTATAAATGAATATGATATAGATATAATAGATTAAATCATTAATATAAGTACTAGTGTACCCCCAATTAACATTAATAAATTAAGCATATAGTGACAAATGATCAAATAATCATCTAATCTGCTTAGCCAGAATTAGTAACTATCCAAGCAAATTTCAAAGCTCCTGCTTTGACTTTCTAAGAATTAGATATATATTAATAAACAGGTGATAATAAAAAAATAGTTACTAGTTTAGGGTACTGTTCTAAAAAGTTGATGGATATTTGAATACATATTCTTTTTACTTTAAGACAAGAGGGCAAAGACTCAAACCACCCTGAGGCTGAGTGGCTACGATTAGGGTCGGTGGCCTAAAATGGGGAGCGAAAGGTAATTTTAGGATTGCATAGGGGCAAAAGCAGTGGGCCAAATCCCACCAGAAAGAAGAGTCCAAGCCCCACATATAGACTGGAAGAAAAATGGGACATGACAATGGATAAGCCTCCCCCAAAAAAATAAAAATAAAAAGTTAAACAAATGTCAAAGAATCTAACATACAAAATGAGCTTAATCTAGCCCCAGTGCATAAATAAATTGATAAGAAAGAATTAATGGGGTATTGTTCTTTTGACTCTCAAATTTTGTGTTAGAATTCTACATAAGAGAGAAAATTCACTGGTCGAGAGCTATCTTAAAAATTAGAAAAATGTCAGATCACCCGTCGTGTCAGAAAGATTAAAGATAAAAATTAACTGTTAAATTATCTGATTTATAATTTTTTTCTCAAGTTTTGAGATGGGAGGAGCAGGAGACGCTCATAATATTATGTTAATAAAAAAAAAATAGCTTAATCTAGCCAGCCAGCCCGCCCTTTACTCACACAGTTCATAATCGAAATTTTTTACATTGTGGTGACTTTGAGAGCCATGAACTTGCGGGCAGCAAACGGTCAACTCGTAATAGACAAGACAAGAAGGGTGGGTGGTGTGCAACGGTACGGATTAGATAAGGTTTGATAGCATTCTGAATCATGATGGCACTGCCACCCAGGTCCATTTTGTCACTGCGCCAAGAAAGTGTCAGTTTTTTCTCACTTTCCTGGCAAACAAATGCTCTTCACCCTAGGCCACCTCGACGCCAGCAATTTCTGCTTGCCAAGATGAAGAAAGAAATCAACTCTAACAGTGTGTTTTTTATATTTTTTTTATTATTAAATATTTGACAAATTTCAAAAAGCTCGACAGTGTTGGTGATCTCTCCCTATCGTTCATTTGATATGCATACTATCGACTTATGAAGACTTTGACCTCAACAATACAAGAAATGGAAAATTTCCCAGAACACAATATATACAACTCTCACACACACACAACACCAGCATATACATGTTCGAATTCTTAATGAAATCTTACCCACAAGAGGGGTATTGCTCCTAATCAAACCACTAATACAATACAAAGGATTATAAGAAAAATTATAACAAGAATTCTCACCATATCTCTCAAGAAGACTATAAAGTACGAGCTCTTGATCCTGAGCGATTTTCAGCACTCAATTCTTCTTTCTTTCTCACATAACTTAGTGAATTTACACAGATAAAATTTAGATATAAATGCTTTCTTTTTTCGCTATGATTCTATATATATAAAGGGAAATTTAGACGATGATAGATATTAGGCGAAAACAGAATAGTCGATTAGATAGAGTCTCTAACGATTAAGATAATACCGATAGTCGATAGCTTCAATTTAACAATCAACATCTTCACAATTTTAGACACTATTGATCGACAGCCTACAAGCTATCTATCAACAGACTCAACTGATATTGAGTCACACCCATAACAAATTCCATCTTGATTTAAAATTGGTTGAGTTTTAGATTTGACTAAGAACTCTATAAATACTATTTATCCATGTAGAGAGCACATTGAGCAAAGATAATGCTTGCTCAAACTTGGCCATAGGAATTGATTTTGTTAACATATTTGTTGGATTGATTTTAATTGAGATTTTCTCAACCTTAATCTGTCATTCAATTATAATATCCCTTACAAAATGTAAATGCACTTCTATATGCTTAGTTCTCTTGTGGAATGCATTGTTTTTGGACAAGTGAATTGAACATTGAGAGTCACAATACACCTTACGAACTAAATCTTTTATTCCTAACTCTTGGACGATCTTATACAGCCAAATAGCTTCTTTTATGGCTTCGGTTAAGGCAACATATTTAGTCTCTATTGATGATAAGGCCATTATATGTTGGAGATTTGATTTATAGCTGACTAGATTATCTCTTATTGTAAATGCATAGCCAATTATTGATCTTTTTTTGTCAAGATCAGCAGCATAATTTGAATTACATAACCCTTTAATGGTGATTTCATCTTCACTGTTTGAACTATATATTAATCCTTTGTTGATAGTACTTTTTAGGTATCTTAGTAGCCATTTAATAGCATTCTAATTATGCTTGGAAGGCTTGCTCATAAACCTGCTAACTATGCTTACTCCATAAGCTATATCAGGTTTTGTTCCTATTATTGTATACATAAAACTCCCAACAACATTTGAGTAGGGAATCTTTTTCATGTATGCATCTTTATCCTCAGATAAGTCTTATCCAACAGAGCATAGTTTAAAATGATGAGGAATCGATGTAGCAACAGACTTACAGTCACTCATTTCAAACAAATATACCATTTTCTTAAGGAAACTTGACTGAGACAGAGTTAGAATACCCCTTTTCCTGTCTCTTTGAATATTAATGTGACGCCCCGTTTCCACTTATGGGTGTTACTCGTGAACAATTACCCTGAGTTGTCTATCTGTCCGGCCTTTGATGAAGGGCGGACCATGTTTCAAGACGAAACGCCCTAGGTGGGAACTAGGCTCGTCTTTCCCTTCCCTCAACCCCAGAATTCACTATCAGAATTGGGCTTAACCACACCGCACTTGACTGAAAAGAAATCTCATTATGATGCTCAATCGCCATTCTCATATTTATATTAAATTCTTTTTCCATCCAAGAATTTCACTAGGCTCAAAAAATTCACCATTTCAATCCATACATTGATTGAGTACCAATTTTGGAGGGAAAACTCAAAAATTTTCATTTTTCAAAATTCGGCATTTATCTCCAAAATTGCCCGAAAAATCCATTTATTTTGAAAATTCCTCCGGGGCCCAAAATCAATTAAGAAATGCCCCCAAAATCCCCCAAAAATTCCAAATTTTTGAAAAAAATTGGCTGGCGAGGCCTGCTGGCGTGCCCGAGGCCCGCGCGGGGCCTCGCAGTGCTCTGGTCGCGAGGCTGGCAGCTGGCTGCACGTGCGTGCGGCGAAACCCGCGCGCCTACGCCTGCTACCGCCCGTTGTGGCCCCCTGCGGGCCCCGACAGCTGCTACTACTGCCTCTACTACTTTTCTTTTCTTTTTATCTTTTTTTTTGGACTTCCTACCCCAAATTTTTCAGAAATTAAATAAAATAAATATACTTCACATTCATTCAATTTTTGCCACTATTTTTCCATAATTAAGGCTTAAACAATACTCTTGATGCTTCCACAAAACTCATGCCAAATGTGATATTTACATCCATACTTAAGCCTCTTCAAGCCATAAGCCAAATCTCATTTTCAAAATAGAATCATACATTCCAAAACCAAAATACACCCATGGACTTAGTTCTTAACAAACCTTAACCAACAAAATAAATTGCATTACATGAATCAAATGCAAAAACATAAGCTTCCATAAGCCATAAAAAGCTCTTGGATCTTCATTCTCATGCTTCCACAAGCCATTCCACTTTGTCTTGATTTTTCCATGCTTTCACAACCTATATGTGAGGGTAAAAACCTCATAAGCTATTAAGCTCAATAAGGGTGCAATGCAAAATAAATATGAACATAACAAGATTATATGATGCCAAATGCATGCAAGTGTGGCTAGATCTCTCTGTCCTCACAACCCACCAAGATTAGAGGTATCAACCCACCATTTTAACCATGTTCCCAAACTACCCTATGGCCATAAGTCTCATGAACACAATAGAGCATGCTAATGCAACATACACATTTATGAACCATACTTACAATACATTGCAAGACCACCCTCCCATGGGGCTATCTCTTACCTCATTCTTCTTTTTGAAGCTTTAAATCCTCTTATCAAGAGAGCTCCCACCACCATCTTCTCCCATCTAAGATGACATTTCAACATGTCACTTACTTTACATACAAGAATACTAAATAAAGAGAAGAAGAATGAAACTTACCTTGATTTCTTCTTCATTATTCTCTTTCTTCTTCATTTCTTTCATCTTCTCCCTTTCTTTCTTTCTTTCCTCATTTGAGAGATTTTTCCTAAGTCTTGGTATCCCAAAACTCAAGAGCACATCCTAGCCTTTGATCTTTCTTTTTGAGGCTCCATCTCAACCCTTGGAAGAAAACACAATCTATGTCATGGTCTCTTTAATTCTCAACCATCGATTATTTTGCCCTTTCAAGACTTAATCTCCACCATTAAAAGAAAGCACACTTTAATATGTTGGCAATCCATGCCACTTCTTCTCTTTAAATCTCAACAATTGGATTTTATTCACTTTTCAAGAATAAATCTCACCTATTAGATCTCTTGAATTTTCCATTTATTTCTCATTTACTTAAATGAGACTATTTTCACCCTATCACATAAGAGACCACTTTGAAAGACTTAAATCCCTCATTTTCCATTTATAAATATCACCATAATTTCAAGCATTAATGGTGACCATTTACTTTTCTTTTTAGATTTTCTTTTAATCTAACACTATTATGCTTCTCATTAAACGCTTGAAAGATCAAAATCATTTTCTTTTGTATTTAATTAAATCACCCTATTTATACTTGAACAAGATTTTGCCAAGTGTCACTTTTTAAACCCATACTTGGCTCCCAAGTTCTTATCTCATCCATCCATGTGACATTACCACATTTATTCACCAATTTAGGGAAAACATAATTATTTTCTCAAATAATTCAATATCCACCATTTTCCCTATTTTTCATAATTAAATTCCTTTATGGAATCACTCCAAATTACCAAAATACCCTTTCATGAATTATTAATCACATATCTCCACATAAATACAAAATTAAGATTTAATTCACTTACTCACCTAATTCCACATAGGAATTATTTCAATTTACCAAAATACACTTTATTGGACTTCACTATCCAAATTACCAAAATACCCCTCTCATAGGGCACCAATATTCTCAAGGATCTAACACCTTCTCAAGGGCATTTTTGAAAGTTTTCCTACTTCCTTTCTCATTCTCACAACACTAGGATTACTGGGTGTTACAATTAATTCTAAGATTCTCTTGGTTCCTCCTAATTTTTTCATCTCAAATTCTAATTTTAGGGCTCTAATTAGGCTATTAATTCTTCCTTATCTTTACATGCTATAAGCATGTCATCTACATAAATCAATAGGTATATATATTGTTTGTTCTGAAGTTGTTTAAAATATACACAATTGTCAAAGTTACACCTCTTTTAATGCATTCTTAGCATAAATTCATCAAACCTCTTATACTATTGTCTTGAAAACTGTTTAAGGTCATATAGTAACATCTGTAACAAACACACTTTTTGCTAATTTCTCCTTTTAATAAATCCTACAAGTTGTTTTATATATATTTTCTCCTCTAGTTTGCCATGAAGAAATGTAGTTTTGATATCTAATTGTTCTAATTATAAATCATAGAGAGTTACTAGTGCTAAAACTAGTCTGATTGAGGTATGCTTAACCACAAGAGAAAATACTTTATGGTAATCAATACCTTTTATTTGGGAGTAGCCCTTGGCAACTACCCTACCTTTAAACCTTGGTGGTTGCACACTTGGAATGCTCGATTTTCTTTTATAAATCCATTTGCAACCTATAACTCTTTGATCAATAGGTCTTTGGACTAAGATCCAAGTCTCATTTTTATGGACGGAGTCCATCTCTTGTTCCATTGCCTTGATCTAGTGAACCTTATCTTTACTATTGTAAGTTTTACCAAAGCTAACAAGCTCATCTAGTTTAATAAAATCTCCAATGTTCAGGGCATATGCAATAACATCAGCATAAGCATATTCAGATAGGGGTCTTATATATGTCCTAACCTTATCTCGAGCTAGAACATAGTCTTTTAGATCCTGGCTATCACAAGGCATTTGAGTGGTCGAAGTAGAGGGTTGGTCAAGGATCAAGAGAATCAACATCATTTTTAGCAACAACATTCTCAGAATCCTAATACTTTTGGCAGTTTGTTCCTTTAGTTTTCTTAGAGATTTCTACCTCAAACTGAAAATTATCAGCTTGATTATTCTTTTCAGATTCCAAGGGAGTAGCTTTAATGAAATCTAATTCATTAAATACCACATCTCTACTTACAATCACCTTCTTGTCATCAATCACTTAGAGTTTATTTCCTTTAACACCCTTAGGGTATCCTAGAAATACAACTTTTTTGGCTCTCAGGTCTAACTTCCCTTCCCTCTTATAGACATATCCTATGCACCCAAAGGGCTTTAAGTGGTCTAATTTAGGACTCTCCTATCTACAAACTTTATGGAGTTTTGAATTCAATGGATGAGGAAGGGGATTTATTTATTTGGTAACAATTTGTTGCTACTGCTTCAACCCAAAATCTTTTGGACAATCCGAATTCTTTAACGTACATATAGCCTTATTTAAGAGAATGATAATCCTATTCATTCTCTCAACAACATGATTTTGCTAAGGTGTTTCACTACACATTCTATGCCTAATGATGTCAATTTGATTACAAAAGTTTAAGAATTCATGGTTACAAAATTCTAGACCATTGTATATCCTTAGATTTTTTATTTTCTTTCTAATTTGATACTCAACTAGGGTTTTTCATTCCTAAACTTACTAAAAGCTTCACTTTTCTATTTAAGAAAATAAACCCAGGCCTCCCTAGATTAGTTATCAATAAAAGAAATAGAGTATTGGACACCTAAGAGTGAGAAAGGGACATAGGGAGAGCCCCATAGATCAGAGTGAATATATTCTAAGTTATCTTTCGATTTGTATGTTGAGGATGCAAACTGTAGTTTGTGAGACTTTCCCAAGACACAGGTTTCATAAAATTCTAAGTTACTAATCCTATTAGGAACTAAAATTGCTTGTTTAGCAAGCTTTTGCAACCCTTTAATTCCAATATTGGCCCAATCTTTTATGCCATATCTTTGTCTATCTTTTTCAAAAGATAAGGCTGTTGCATTTTTAAGAATAGCCCCACTTTAGAAGATATATAGCCATAGTTGGGGATGAAAACCCACATTGCCAAACTCACCATCTCTCTTCCCTTTCTCTCCAATGGTTATCAACGGCATATCTGGATTTCAAATAATACGATCGTTGAAGAACAAAACGTTACAGGCATGTGGACGACTTGTACATATTAGATTCAATGGCTTAGGTGACCATCAACAGTGAAAAAGAACCAGCATTGCAAACGCTCAAACGAGTTGCAAATACTAGATCTGGCGATGATAACAAGCAACAATAGCAACAATGACGACGTCTTCTTCGACCAATTTTTAGCCTAGGTTATGATTTTATATTTATTTTTGTATTAGATGATTAATATTTTATGTATTTAATTATTAATTTATATATATAATTACTTTATATATTTTAATTATATATTTTATTTATGTATATATTTAAATATTAAATAAAATTATTAGTAAGATAAAATAAATAAAATTAAAATTTATTAATAAATAAAATAAAGATAAAATTGAGATATGGATGAAGAATATGATTGAGGCCAACGTCAATTACACAAATAATTATTTAATTGTGCTCTCAATTACTATTTATTCAGTAAATTTTAAAATATTACTAATTAATCACCCATATTTTAAAATTATTTCTCATCGTTAATTGTGACTAATAATTATATGCACATGTCAAACAAAAAACATACATGGTGCTAATATAAGCTGATTGTGTATTAACTACCAATCACAAGCCAACATGTGTCACTAACCCCATGAAACCCAACCGCCCCGGTTTGTCGCCCGCGGTACCGGCCGTTCTCCCCCAACGGAGCTTCCTGTTTTCAAGCTGCTTTCGCTATTCTCCGCCACGAAGGGCCCGAGGTTTCTACCGCGGGTTTGGAACCTCGTTGGTCGGAACAATCCCCGCTCGGGCTCTCTACATGGGAGCCCTCGAGCTTACCAAGAGCGCGCCGGCTCGGCGGCGGTAAACCTTGGGTTCTCAGCCTCCTCCGCCGCCACCATTTCCAACGCCGTCGCGGGGCTGAGCCCCGCCACCGCGGCGCAGCTGATCTGGACCCCCGTCGACGTCGTCAGCCAGCGCCAGCGCCTCATGGATCAAGGCGCCGCCATTTCCAGGTACAACGGCGGGGTCGACGCCGTCCGGAAAATCGTCTCCACCGAGGGCGTGCGAGGGCTCTACAAAGGGTTCGGATTCTCGATTCTGACCTACGCGCCGTCGAACGCTGTGTGGTGGGCGTCGTACTCGGCGATGCAGAGGCTGATCTGCAGAGGCGGAGGTAGGTCGGCGGATGTGGCGGTCCAGGCCGTGAGTGCGGTGGCGGCGCTGGCGACGATGCCGCTGGACACGAACGGAGGGTAACGCGGGCGACAAACCAGAGGGGAGAGGGGGCGGGGGGGAGAGAAATATCAGCTCACATCAGCACTACATCACAATTAACGGTGAGTTAATAAGTAATGGAGAAGAAATAATTTTAAAAGATGAGTAACTAATGAATAATATTTTAAAATTTAATAACGAAATAATAATTGAGAATAAAATTAAACAATTATTTGTATACTTGACCCGTTAAAGTACATATAATTTTTGAAGTAAAATTAAAATAAATAAATAATTATTATTTATAATATATATAATTAGAAAGGGGACAAAACAGCCGGGAAATGACCTTACAAGGCTCCAGGGTCAGGAGAGAAAAATAAATACTATTTATTTAAATTGAGTGACACATTTTTATAATTTAATAAAATTATGCTATAAAAATTTACAAGTGTATATTTACTATATATATATTTTTATTATTTAATAAAAAAATGTCACCCCGAATCTAGATAGATAAATAAAGAAAAGCCAAATATGCACAAAAAGCAAAGAAAAGACAGGCAATGACCCACCCATTTGTTCCTGCAGCATGGCATGGCATGGCATGGCACCGCACCTAATCTCTGCAACTTTTTGATAGAGATGTGCCGTGACTAAGCGACTGTTGCGCGTCATAAACCCCCCAAAATATCCCCTGATGGGCCAGCCTTGATTGAATAACAACAGCTCGATCGTCAAAATGTAATAAATTGCTTTGTTTTGAAATTTATACAAACAAGCGTCATCCAGGCTTATTTCGATGACATGCATCTCTTCAAGTGAAAATTGTAAGAAAACTATTTTCCTACACATATTATATAGAGATTACAAAAGCTTGGAAGCAGCCCCTTCTTTATCACACAAATACGGCAAAGTAGACAAATAGACAGAGACCGAGAAAGCAAGGACCAAAATGAAAGAGAGAATGAAAATTCTTCTCAAAACGGGGCAGTTAAGGTTCTACTCAGAGTTTGCATTTTTGGAAGCCCAGCAGGAGCCACCGAACAAACCTGCAAACACACACAGATAAAATACACGTATTAGAAAGACAAAAAAAAAAAACCAAGAACAAAGCAACAGATCCATTAACCAGCATGTTTGGGAATTGGGACTTAAACCCAAGTAAAAGTAGAGCGGGCAAAGATGAGGTATCTTTGTTCCTATTCATCTGCATCAATTTTCTCACTTTTTCCAGTTGTATTCTGAGCTTGGCATTCTCTTCCAAGAGGCGTTCCACTTCATTCTCCAACTGGTTTGTATAAGCCTGCCGGAAAATTCAATTCATCGTCAATTACACATCATCCTAATCAAGCTGGGGAAACAGACAGGTTCTAGTGAAGTGATATAAATATAATGACGACATAAAGTTTTAGCGCTATTTTTGCGTAGAAAATTTCACTAGATTAGATGGCCGGAGTATGGTGAATGAAAATAATAGATATGATTATATTCTATTGTATCTTTGATATTGCGAACTTCTGCCGGAAAATTCAATTGGCACAGAGAAGAAGCAGAACAAGACAAAATGGTGAATTAAATCGGAAAGAATCAAGAACTTAGACGAGAGAGAGAGAGAGAGATTCCTGCTTTCTAGCTCGAGAGCGGGCGGCGGACTCTCTGTTCTGGATCATGCGCTTGTGGACCCGATCTCCGGAATCGCCGCCGTTCTCCGAAGTCCTTTTCAGGGGCTGCGTTTTCAATCGCGGGATCGATCTCTTGCGATCGGCGCTTTCAATAGAATGGAACTCCGGGGCGGAGCTAGGGTTCAGGACCGTGGCCGGAGGAGGGGGACGAAGGGCGGCGGCGGGGCAACATCTGGATGATGGAGGAGGCTCTTCGAAGAAGAGGTCTTGGAGGCTGAGGCCGCCACGGAAGGGGTGGCGTTGGAGAGAAGAGAGATTGATACCAGTCCAGATTTCCTCGAGAGACTTTCTGGTTGCCAGAATATCGTGGGGAGATGAACGGGCGGAGGAAGATGAAGAGTGTGAAGTTGAAGAAGAGAGCAGCATGCCGGTGCTGATCTGGTTCGTGTCTCCAGCCGATGACTGCGACCACATGCTCAGGGCCATAGAGAGAGAAGCAGAGTGGGCGGGAAGCTTTGTTACTGAGAGGATTGGTGGCTCCATGGAAGAGATATTTTATGGGCAATTTTCGTGGAAGAAATTGAGTCAAACGGCGTCGTAGTGCTCACTCTTTTTTTCGTTGAATGTTTCTTTTCCTTTTCTAATTACCTAATATTTGTAAAAGGGGGCTAGGGCTACTGTAATATTAGAGTTTGGTTTCCGCTAATTCCGCTCTATTTTTTAGACTTATAAAAGACTTCATAAATTTAAGACTTATATTTCTTTAAAAATTCATTTTCTAACTCACTTTTAGTCCCTTTAATTCTATTTATTTATTTTGGTGTTTATAATTTAATTTTTGTTTTTGCTTGTTATTGTTCTTTTAACAATATATGTTAAAATAAATTATCTAAAAAAGAATTTAAGCTAAAATAAATACACGTAATACCTTTAAGATTTAGAATAACTATAAGAGTTATCTTTCACATTTAAGAAGATATAGTAAATACTTTGAACTTTAATATTTTCTTGCAATTTTTCTCTATTATAAGATTTTTTTTTTTCCTTCTCTCACGTTTTTCTTTTTCATTTTCCCTCGTTTTCCAACAAAAACCGGTAGAACACAACTCTTTTCAAGTAATAGTGGCAATGTTAGGGGTAATCTCCACTTGTCTCTTCTTTCCTAAAAATTTAAGTTTGTAACGTGATAAACCAAAATATGTTTATATGTAAATCTCGAATTTCTAAAGGTGCAAATGAAACCCAAAAAATTCTAGGGCTAATAAAATATAAAAATCTAGGGTTCATTACACACTCTCTCATTTTCATATATATAGATAGGTTCAAAGTTGTTAAAATTGATATTTTAAGTGAGATTGAATGAGAGTCCATAAAATCAAATCGCAAAATCGTAAGATGGTAGACATAATTAAAAATACTATTTAATCCATGTAAATATAAGTTTATAATGATATAATTTTATTAAAAAATGAATTAATATTGTCTAATAATATTATTTCAATCTTATTCTTTATTATGAGTTACCTATTTCAAAATAAATTCATCTATTAATTTTAAAAATATTAATAATATAAATTTTCTAAATATTAAGTCCATTTATAATCATTCTCCCATCCATAATAAAATTTTTAAATATTGGTTCATATAATGTAAATTATCAGAAGCCGTATGTGTCATAATTTAATATAAATAAAAACTATATACATTGGTAAACGAGCAATAATTATAATAAAAATTCCAACAAACATTCAAATTTTTAAGAAACTAACAATAATTTACTTTCAAATTAAAAAATCAATAATAATCAAATTAATTAAGACAAATGAAGAAGAAACGGATAAAATTATGGCGAACAAGAATTATTGAATCAAATCAAGAAATTACAAAAAAAGAAACAAACAAAGAAATTATAAAAGAAGAAACAAACATAGTTGTATACCCTTTTAAGTTGAATTGATGGCAGCACCAAGCAATCAAAGTTGTGAATCGATTTGTGTTGCACGGAAACGGCGGCACTAAGCAGCAAGCATGGAAACGCCAATTCTTGTTTGTGAATCAACGAGAGCTTAGATGATAGTTTATGTTTGTGAATTGATGGCAATACCAAACAATCAAAGTTGTGAATCAACGGCGACACTAAACACTAAGCAACCATGCTACAAAGGGGAACAAAAAAAATGTGTGACAAAAGTATTTGAGAGAGATAAGGGTTTGTAGAGACAAAAGACACCTCTCAAATAAGAATTAATACTAGAAACATAATTTTTTTTGTTTCTAATATTTTTGTGCATAAAAGTTAAAATCGATAAAATTGTTATCCAATTTGAGATTTTATCAATATTATTGAATTGAATCAAGATTCATTTGGATTCTATTATAATTTAAATTTTATATAAACGTTGAACCGTTTAAAAATTTCTCACATGTAAAATCATAAAATTATAAGGATTAAATTGAGATTTCACAGCTATATTTGGGTTGAATTTCGAATACAGAAAAAGAGCCAAGGTTTGAAATCAAACCCATATGCATTTAGGTTAGATTTGATTTTTTTGGTCACCGACATCAATAGTTTCCATATATATATATATATATTGTTGTACTTTTCTAAAGATTAGTGGAGAGATTAGAGAGACAAAGAAGAAAGATGAAAAAAAGAAAGAAAAGAAAAGTAAATTAGTTGTTTCATAAATGATTAATTTTAGAACTAAACCTATTTAGGCTAGATTTCAAAAGTCCTAGTAGTGTAGTGGGTAGGCAGTAACTTCCAAAATAGCTACAAGGCTGAAATATATGGTAAGAGACTGAGCCCCTCAAATTTTTAGTTAATTTATTTAGTGTGTATAATTTTGCGAATGTATGTAGGTATGGCGTATATCAAAGATATTTTTAGTGAGAGCACCCATGGATTGCAAGATATTTTAGCGAGCATCTAAAGATTACAAGATATTTTTTAGTGAGCACCTAAAGAGGAAAGGATAACGATTTCTTGTTATAAAAAAAAACAAAAAAAAACTTTAGCTGTAAGACACAACCCAAATTTAATTAGATTAGATTAATTAATTCTGTTTTAATGATTAAATCAACTCCAACTTGTAACCACCTCTAATATAAACTTTGTTGTTTTTTATCAGTAAAATTGAATCTTTTTTATTTCTTTATTTATATTACCTTAAGGAGGACGGTTCAATCGATGTGCTCATTAACTATTTGAAAAATATCTTCCACAGGACGTGCTAATTTGGATAGAAGACAACCACCCCAATTATGAGCTTAATTGAGCAATGAAAGTCAATCAATCATGCCTTCAAACACATCAAAATCATTATTGATACGTAATAATATATAAAGATAAAATAAATTAAATTATTTACCTAAATGGACACAACAAAAAAAATAGGCTAGGCGTGCAAAATCCTTGTGGCCCAAACGGACCGCGGCCACAACCCGCCGCCGTAAGCCACGGCCCTCCTTGTGGCCTCAATTGTAAATGTTAAGAGATTTTTGTGGTACCTCTCGTATCCTCTCACTTTTCTTTTTTTTTATCGACTCAAACGATTTGACGATAATATTTTTTAGTTAAATAAATTTATTATTATACACTAATCAATAGCAAAGGCAAGATGAAATAGAAGTGCAATCACAATAACTACAAAGAATTTCACCCCAACTGAGGAAGTACCCCCGCTACTAGTCAAGAGATTTTTCTTGGAGGCAACCAACGACCCTTCCCCAAGGGCATGAGATAGCTCATTCTTAGGGGAATCAACTAGCTCATCCCCACAAACAATTTAGGGCTCATCTTCAAAATCAACTAAGTATTCGTCCTTAGGCCTTGCTAGAAGTTTTACGATTGAGCAATTGGTATGGTTTTCATCTTCTAGGATCGCCTGGTTTTAATCCCCAGGGCCAATATGGGATGCCGCCACAAGATCATTTGGGGTTTCACTCCTAAGACCAACTAGGAATTTACTTCTAAAACGATCAAGATCCTTGTCCTACAGAAGTAGACCATTAGAACTAAGCCAAATGACAAATGACAAGTAAGCCATTGGAACAAAATAAGTCTTTAGGAACAAAATGGATGAGAATGGAATCATAGTGAAAAATAAGGCTAGAATAGTGGTTCAAGGATAACACCAAGAAGAAGGAATAGATTTTGATAAGACTAATGCACCCGTAGCAAGACTCGAAGCTATCAGATTATTGCTAGCCTATGCTTGCAACAAAGGTTCCAAGCTTTACCAAATAGATGTTAAAGAGTGCATTTTTGAATGGATACAATAAGGAATAAGTATATTGTTGTGCCATGAAAAATAGGTTAGAAAAAATGAGAATTTTTAAAGAAAAAATAAAAAGGCTCACGACAGTGTGCCACGAGCGCACTTGCGGCAATGTGCCACGAGCCTCCTTTGTGGCAGTGGCCTTGCGACAAACCTTGTGGCAAGGCCTTGCGGTAGTGTGCCGTGAGCCTCTTTTGCGGCGAAGCCTTGTGGCACCTTGTTGCGGAAGAGATAGTGGTGAAGCCTTGTGGCGAAAGAGCTAGTGGCGAAGGCTTGTGGTGGAAGAACTAGTGGCAAAGCTTTGTAGCGAAAGATTTAGTGGCGAAGTCTTATGGCAAAATCTTGTGGCGAGATTTTGCCATAAGACTTAAGTCTTGTGGCGAAGTCTTATGGCCTTGTTGCAAAGACTTGATTGCAGCCATACACCTCGAACATAGTTCATTTAACAAGCGACACGTGTCAGTACCAAGTATCCTTGAGAATTGTGCCCTATAAATACCCAGCTATAAGACATTGAAAATGACTTCCAATTTTGGTAAAATCTAGACACTTTGAATGCACATTTACTATTTTCGTGAATAGTTATTGAGATTTGAGACTGACTTTGGCATTGGAGGGTTTTCGCAGGGGAAGATTCCCGCAAGCCTTCTAACCCATTTTTTGAGCATCAATAGGGTCAAATTCTTGCGACGAACCTAGCGGTGGAGGCAAAAGCTTGTGGCAAACTTGGCGACGAAGGCAGAACCTTGTGACAAGACCTTGTGGAGAAGGAAAAAGCTCACGGCGAACCTAGTGGTGAAGACAAAATCTTATGGCAAAACCTAGTGGTGAAGCCTTGTGACAAGAGCTAGTGACAAAGCCTTGTGGCGAAAGAACTAGTGGCGGAATCTTGTGGCGAAAGAGTTAATAGCGAAACTTGTGACAAAACCTTGTGGCAAGATCTAGTGGCTAAGCCTTGTGGCAAAAACCTTGTGGCGAGAGCTAATGGCAAAGCCTTGTGGCGAAAGAACTAGTGGCAAAGTCTTGTGGCAAAACCTTGTAGCGAAAGAGTTTGTAGCAAAACCCTTGCGGCGAGCATCCTAGCGGCAAACTCCCTTGAGGCGACCTCTTTTAAGACAACCTAACTTCACCTGACACCTAGCTCGAGTGGACCCCATATCATAAATTTTAATTGTTGTATTTTGGCAATAACAATTTGGCGTCGTCTATGGGAAACGCAACAAAAAGTCAATCTTAACACAAGATGCCAAGAGGGACAAGATCAGCCGGTTAGGCGAACCAGCCTGATCCTGCTCGAAGGAACACTCGTACCAGGACTGGAGCCACGAAAGGCCCCTATCAAGTGCACTCTATAGTACTAGAATTTTCAGTAGATCACCCTAACATCGAAGTGCGTTCTGGGAACTTTCCTATGCTCGAATGCAACCATACCACCGGACTGGGAGGCATGGAGCATTCAAAACAAGAGGAAGCACATGTAGCTGGATGGGGGAGATATACGACAGGGTGAGAGAAGCAGGTCCCACATGCAGTGCCCGCTAGTCAGGAACAACACTTATTTGGGCAATCTTCAATTCCAAATGGAAACCTCGTGGGGTTTTCAAGAATAGCTCCACCCATAATCTTACTCTCAGATTATGAACTATTGCGGAAGAATTTTGAGGAGCTGAAACAACAAAATGATGAACTCAAGATGAACAATGAGGAGAATATGAGAAGACTACATGGAGTCACTACTTTGTTACGTGAACTAATGCCGGACATTCACATTCACCACATGGGACAAATCGATATGAGGGGAGAACATCGAAGATCCCAAGACAACCCTCCAAGGGCCCCTCAGCAGAGGATAAGAATCAGAACTCCAGAGCTGAATAGCCAAGTCCCGGAAGTAACAGACTCAAGACGAAAATATGGCAGAAGGGCAAGAAAAACTCTCACGTATAAAGAGACAGCAGAAATCACCCACTCAAGAGTCCATTATGACCCACCTCTTTGCCAAAATGAAGCGGAACATGAAACACTCAGCGTGTCTGACATCAAACGCCTCATAGAAGAGGTGCTAGAGTAGAAGCAGGTAATGATGGTGCCAAAAAAAACTCCCACAAAAGGGTTCCTTTTATCAAAGGAACTCCAAAGGCAACCAGTGCAACCAAGGTTCGAACTGCCACAGCTTTCGGTATACTCGGGAAGGGAGGACCTTGAGAAGCACTTACAACATTTTGTCGCAGTGGCCGTGTTACATGGATGGAATTAGGTCACTAGGTGTAGGGCTTTCCCACTTTCCTTAGCAGGACAAGCTCAGCAGTGGTTCACTGAATTACTAGCAGGACATACGATCATTCGAACAGTTGAAGAAAGAATTCCTAAATGCATTCTTCGTCTATCTCCTGAAGAAGAAGAGTGCAATATATCTAATAAGCTTATAACAGAAGCCAAATGAATCCCTAAAGTAATACATCGAGCAGTTTAGGGCTGCGACACAGGAAGTAAGGGATCTCCCAGTCAAATTGGCGGCATTAGTCCTTCTAAATGGAACTACATACGCCTTGCTTAGAAAATCCTTAGCCTTCTCTGAGCTAAATTTTGTGACTGAATTATTCTACCGAGCAGAATAGTTTATCATCCAAATGGAAATTTTGGACGCAGGGAAAGATAATAGAAGAGGAAAGGAAACCCAGCCCAAAGTGCGAAGGACCTTACAAAATTTAGAAGATGTTAGGCCCCAACATGTGCACGCTACTGACATTACAAGGCAAGGCGACAGGAAAAGCTTGGAACATCGTGCACCTCGAGAGGTACTTCCTAGTTTTAACCCCAGGGGAAAGGACGAAGCTCGAGATGTAGAGTCGAGCCTGTCACCAAAAGCGTTACTCGACCTGGCTGGAGGCTAGAATTGTCTTTAATTTTTCATTGTAATAACATCACTCAATAAATAAAAGAATATACCCCCTGTATTCCCATGGAGTAGGCAAAACTATAAACTGAACCACGTAAAATCTCCATGAGCCCAGATTTTTTGTATGTGTCATGCAGGTACGACGGCTTAAGCACAGCTTGCTTTTAAAGGTCAGATCGCTTAGTGGCAATCTAGTGTCGATGACCATGAGTTGGCCTGGGATCACCAAAGGATCCGACGCCTATGCAGACTCACACCCATCTCTCTCGCTCGAGTTAGGTGCTATGCCTTTTTGGCTAAACCCAACTCCTTGGTCGATCTGGCGTTTAGGTCTCCCGGTAAACTCAGATGTCTGGTAGGAATCTCGCGCAGGACCACTAGCCAAACCCAGATTCCCTGAGGTAAACTAACCTTGAAAGACAGACATGAAAAACACAATAGCCAGTGCGCTATGATATGTGCCTGGGATTACCGGGTGTACCAAAGGCTGTGTCTGTAAGCTCACTAGGATCCCTTGGTTGAGTCCGATACTATGCTCCCAAGCTAGATCTGACTCCTTGGCTGATCTGGTGCCTAGGCCTCATGGTAAGCTCGGATACCCGACAAGAATCCCTCAGCGGAACCTATCTCTCGAGGGCCTAGTTGCCTAGAGATAATTTGGTACCTAAGCCCCCGATTGACGTAAGATCTTCGGGTATCCTGGAACTCTTGATTGAGTTCAGGTGCTAGACGTAGTTCCTTGGCTGACATTTTACTCTTTAATTTTGTTTAAAGACAAAATAGAATAGTGGGGGCAATTGTTGTGCCATAAAAAATAGGTTGAGAAAAATGAGAATTTAAAAAAAAAAAATAAAAATGCTTGAGATAGTGTGCCAAAAGCCCACTTACAGCAAAGGGCTTGCCACAAAGGCCTTACGACAGTGTGCCACGAGCCTCTTTTGTGGCAGTGGCCTCGCGGCAAGCCTTGTGGCAAAGCCTTGCGATAGTGTGCCGTGAGCCTCCTTTGCGGCAAAGCCTTGTGGCGGAAGAGCTAGTGGCGAAGTCTTGTGGCGAGAGCTAGTGGCGGACCCTTGTGGCTTAAGAGCTAGTGGCAAAACCTTGTGGTAAAGCCTTGTGGCTAAAGAGCTAGTGGTGAACCCTTGTGGAAAAACCTTGTGGCGAGAGCTAGTGGTGAAGCCTTGTGATGAAAGAGCTAGTAGCGAAACCTTGTGGCGAAAGAGCTAATGGCGAAGCCTTATGGCGAAAGAGCTAATGGCGAAGTCTTGTGGCGAAAGAACGAAAGCAAAATCTTGCGGCGAGATCTTGTGACGAAGGCAAAATCTTATGGCAAATCCTTGCGGGGAAGTTAAAGCCTTGCAGCGAAATCTTGTGGCAAAAAAGCTTGTGGCGAGACCTAGCGGCAAAGTTAAAGCTTTGCGGCGAAACCTTGTGGCAAAAAATCTTGTGGCGAGATTTAGCGGCGAAGTTAAAGCCTTGTGGCGAAATTGCTTATGGAAAAAAAACCTTGTGGCAAGGTATTGCGGCAAAGACTTGATTGCAGCCACACACCTCGAACATGGTTCATTCAACAAACGACACGTGTCAGTACCAAGCATCCTTGAGAATTGTGCCCTATAAATACCCAGCTATAGGACATTGAAAAGGACTTCCAATTTTGGTAAAATTTAGACACTTTGAATGCACATTTATTGTTTTTGTGAATAGTCATTGAGATTCAATACTGACTTTGGCATTGGAAGGTCTTCGAAGGGGAAGATTCTCGCGAGCCTTCTAACCCATTTTCTGAACATCAATAGGGTCAAATCCTTGCTGTGAACCTAGCGGCAGAGGCAAAAGCTCATGGCGAACCTAGCGACGAAGGCAAAACCTTGTGGCGAGACCTCGTGGAAAAGGCAAAAGCTTGCGGCGAACCTAGCGGCAAAGGAAAACTCTTGTGGTGCGACCTAGTGGCGAAGCCTTGTGGTAAAACCTTGTTGCGAGAGCTAGTGGCGAAGCATTGTGGCGAAAGAGCTAGTGGCGAAACCTTGTGGCAGAAGAGCTAATGGCGAAACCTTGTGGTAAGAGCTAGTGGTGAAGACTTGTGACAAAAACCTTGTGGCGAGAGCAAGTGGCGAATCCTTATAACGAAAGAATATAGTGAAAGAGCTAATGGCGAAGTCTTGTGGCCGAACATTGTGGTGAAAGAGTTAGTGGTGAAACCCTTGCGGCGAGCATCCTAGCGGCAAACTTCCTTGAGACGATCTCTCTTACGATAATCGAACTTCACCTAACACTGAGCTCGAGTAGACCCCACATTACAAATTTTAATTGTTGTATTTTTGCAACAACATATATGTTAAGCAGCCCCTAGGTTTTGAAGATCCAATGCATGAGAATTATGTATTCAAGTTAACCAAAGCCTTATATGGTCTAAAGCAAATGCCTAGGGCATGGTATGAAACATTAAATAATTTCCTCATTAAGAATGATTTTAAGAGAAGGAATGTGGACACCACTCTCTATATTAAGAAGGATAAAAATGATATTCTTTTAGTTCAAATATATGTAGATGATATCATTTTTGGGTCTACCAATGATAAGTTGTGCAAATAATTTTCTGCTATAATGTAAGCAGAATTTGAGAAGAGCATGGTAGGATAATTGAATTATCTTCTAAAGATTATAGATTAAGCAATTAAAAGATGGCGTTTTTATTAGCTAAACTAAACATATTAAAGATATTCTAAAGAAGTTTAATATGTTTAACACAAAATCTATGGATATTCCTATGAGTATATATATCAAATTGGATAAAGATGAAAGAAGGTAAATCTGTGAATCATAAGATGTATAAAGGGATAATATGATCTCTTCTTTATCTCACGGCCTCTAGACCTGAGATTATTTTTAATATGACATTATGTGTTAGATACCAAAGTGATCATAAGGAATCTCATTTGACTGTTGTCAAAAGAATATTTAAGTATCTTAAGGGATCTCCATCATTAGGTCTATGATATCTTAGATCATCTCCCTTAGAACTTCATGCTTATGTCGATACAGATTATGCTGGATGTAAGGTAGATAGAAAAAGCACAAGTGGCACCTATTAATTGCTTGGGAGTATGTTGATCTCATGATCATCTAAGAAGCAAAACTGTGTTGCCATCTCCACTACTGAAGTTGAGGGTGTATTAGCTGGTAATTGTTGTGCCCAAATTTTGTAGTTTACACAGCAATTGGAGGATTATGAAATTAAGATAAATCATGTTCCTATCAAATGTGATAATCCATTATTATGAATTTATCCAAGAATTCAATGCATCATTCAAGGATTAAGCACATTAAGACAAGGCATCATTTTATAAGAGATGATCATGTGCAAAGATGAGATATAATCACACACTATGTGCCAACTAAGAGCCAATTAGCTAATATTTTTACTAATCCATTGGAGAAGAATCAGCTCTCAAAGATTAGGACTGAATTAAGAGTCATCAAAATTTGAGTGAGAAAATAGTCGATTACATAGAGAAAATAATTGAGTAAATTTGGTTTATAATTGAGTATATTAGTTATTAATTGAGTAAGATAAGTCTTTAATTGAGTAAAAGTTATGCAATAATCGAGTAAAATAGAAATCTTTTAGATAGGCAAAATTCTAATCGAGTAAGAAAATCTTACAATCAACCATCGTAGAAACATAATCAAGTAACTCAAGTCAATAGTTGAGTAAATTGTTATGGCTGAAAGTTGTAAACCTAACTTGAGTAACTTGCCCGAGTCACTCGACTAATCAAAGGTTTTTAATCAATTGCAATATTTAAGTACTCTAGTATCCATCCAATAGCCAAAAGTCACTTGAGTAAACGAAGAAAATAGTCAAGTAAAAGCAATCTCATACTCGATTATTAATATGTATTAGTTGAGTACTTTCAAATTTCTCTTAAGAATTTTAAGCGCCATCCATGCGAGTATAAATAGGCTATCATTCAATTATTTCGTACCTTTCATATATATATATATATATATATCTCGAAACCCTAGCATCTCGGCAACTCATCTCCAGGTAATTCTTTACATCCAATATTTTTTTCGCAACATTTCATTTGTCATTTCATTCTTTTTGTCATCTCCATCAATCTACTTTTATCTTCATATTTATGTTGGCCTCGACTAAATGGCATCAAAAAAAAGGTTATTGTGTCTTCATCTAACCTGCCAACGTCCTCTAAGAACCCTAGGAAATCTTTATCTCATAGTCAAAACCCTAGCAACCTAAACCCTAGGGTTGTGAATGAACGAAACCAAACCATTTATAATCAAGTTCTTAGTAGAGATTTTATGCTCGGAAGAAAATACTGATTGGGAAAATTGTGACCAGTTTGGGTTTGCGAAAAACCTTAAGAAATGGATTGTAAATATGGGGTGGTTCAAGCTCTCTACATTAAACCTACCCATTATCCTAGATTGCCTAGGAGAGTTCTATGCAAATTTGCTAAAATTCCCTAGATGATAGAAAAAAGGAATACAACAAAAACACCCTAGAATTTAGATTCAATGGCTGTGACTTCATTTTTACTTCCAAAGACCTAACAGACCTCTTGAATCTCCATAAATGTCAGAGGGGCATCTGTTTCGATGGCTAGTGACACCCCCATTGAAACCCTAGCCTTCAATCATGACGAAATTTGGGAATTTTTGATTGGCAAGAAAGAACCCTTTACCACCAATAGGTACCAAGGGTTACAAGAGTTTCTAGACTTAGAGCATAAAGTCCTCCACCATTTCATTGCCCACCTCCATAAATGGCAAAGGGACATCTCATCATATTAGCACTAAATTGAAGCGCGAAGGTCTGAGAACAGTTTGTTTGAACACTGAAGTGTAAAAAACGCAAGAACTATCCAAAAATCAAAGCATGAAGGTGTGGGAACAGTCCAAAAATTGAAGCACAAAGGCACAAGAACTGTCTGGAAATCGAATGGCGAATGTATGAGAACAATCCAAAAATTGAAGTGCAAAAGTGCAAGAACAATCCAAAAACCAAAGCACAAAGGCGCGAGAACTATCCAAAACCAAAGAGCAAAGGCTTAAGAATAGTCTTAAAATCGAAGTGCGAATGCACAAGAACAATCAAGCATAAAGTCAAAAAGTGAAAAATATGTGAGACCAAATTAAGATCGAAAATGTAGAAGTGCAAGTTCATCGTCAAAGAACTTAAGAGTAGAGGAGCAAGCATAACGATTATCCCACAGTCATGAAGGAGTGGGGAGAAGGCGTAATGCCTCATCAAAGCCAAAAGACCAGGGAGAGGCGATGCAATCTCCCTCAATGGAAAGCCCTATGATGGAACTTATTGGCCACAACAGACTAGGGAGCCACATTACATAAGGTCCCTACTTCGTCCCAACCTCACATACGTCATCGCTTAAATGCACTTTGGTGATCTACCTAGAATTAAAAATTGAGAGACGCTTCGCCTAAGCTCCGTTCATCTTTAACGATTTGGCCTTAAGAGCTTTTTCCTAAAGTCCACAAGGGTAATTGGCTATAGTTAACTAAACATGGATTCTACATAATGGACGAGTTCGACACCAACAACAGATGAATGAGAACGTGTGAAAAAATTAGTAAAGAAAAACAACTCATCACCCTAGGAAACGAATGAGAACGTGTGAAAAAATTAGTAAAGAAAAACAACTCATCACCCTAGGAAACCTAGGAAAAATAGTGGAGCAATTAATACTCCATAGTACAAAAAGAAAAAAATAAATCAAATTATCAACCTAAATAGACGGAACGAGAAGAAGATGCTCGAAATACTTACAGTCCAAATGGTCCCCAAATGACTGTGGCTGTAGCCCTCAATTGTAAAGGATCCGTAGCACCAAGGCAGATTAGATGCACTGTTAGAGTATTTTTCGAATGAAAAATGCTTCTTGTACATAGATGGCTACACTTTAGACTACACACGCGCACAAATGACCAAAATACTCCTCGTCCCCTTGGTCGCCTCCTCTCTCCTCTCTTTCCCCTTTCCATGGCCGCCTCCAGCGGCCACCTCTGGCCGCCTTCAACTTGTCGCCTCGAGCTGCCTTGTCTTTCGTGCGTCGACTACCATTGCATCCTCTCCACTGCGATATTCATTCTATAAATAAGTAGGCACTCATTCCAAAAAAATTACGTCTCTGATACTGATACAAATACTATTCTTAGATTTTTATTATTCACAAGGTCTGATTTAAGAATCAGAGTGTTTGCGCGTGGGATCTTTCGTGTCTTCTGACTGTTTTCTTCCTTGCAGAGTCAAGCAGCTTGACGACGACATTTCCCAGTCAAATAAATTCATTATTGTATCTTATTAACAATAATTACAAAATTTTCCCCATCTTACTTGAATTAACTTTCAAAACTGTTACTTTCCCATCACATAGCAAATTTTACACGTAAGGCTCCTACCATAAAGAATGACCCCTTCAATTATCCCAGTTTTCATCTCATTAATCAAGGAACATAATCTGTTTGTTAATACTAGTAGTTTACACCCACTCCCACTCCCACTCGTACATATTTTATTTAGTATGAAAAAGAATGTGATACCAATGGTGGAAAACCCTCCCTCATTAACGTACAATCTAGTCTTGTCTAGTCTAGTCTAGGTTTAATAAAATATAAGCCATCCGCTAATTTTATTAAACTTGTACACATGATCCGCTAATTTAACAATTAGATGAATGACGACCCGCACATAATAAAAGCAAACGAGCGTACGTAATACAACAATTTTGTGCAAAGGCAAGGCAAAGGGGGCCAAAGTAAAAGGGTAGTGACTCCAGGCTTCTGACTGGTACATACCATTGAAACCTATTGTAAAGGAATATTTTCATGGGTGGGGTGGGGTGGGGTGGGGTGGGGCAAAGAGGAGCCGTTGTACGAACCAGGAGAATCCAATGTCCTATTAAACCCGAAGAATCTTTTAATTTAGGTTCAAATCTCCTGGATACCTGCTGCTTATATAACATGTACTTTCTTAAATTTACTTAGCATTCACATTTAAAAGTTAATAGCTTTGTTGGTTCTCCTCACAACAGAATTGTTATGTTGCCCATAAGGGGTAACATAACAATTGCCAGACATCAACAACAATTTGAGAGAAGAGACGTTGGCCCCATGCGAGAGGTGATGGACCCACACACCACCCTCGCCCTCGGCAACATATATATATATATATGAGCTCCCCCTCTTCACAAATAATAAAAGTAAAATATTGACTAACCTAACCCCACCCCGAAACAAATAGATTCTAAAGGGAAATAACCTTAGACACAGAAAAGCAGCAAGCCATTACCCACTAACACAATTTTTACTTTTAGTGGGACGTGGCACAGCAAGGACCAGGAAAATCCAGTGGCCCATCAGGAGTGCCTGGAATGGATGACGATGGTGATGGTGATGTCGGTAGTGGTGCTTTTTGCATAGAGTTGAAACATCGAGGAGGCGGTCAGGGGCTCCTCCCGAAGATAAGCAAGCTATATATATCATGTTGCTACAGGGAAAAGCCTACAAGGCAAAAAGAGTCTATTCCCCAAGAAGGCATGGACACGTCTATTTTCGCACTAGTATAACCACAAACTCGTGCAAGGATGAGCGGAAGAGGGAACTGAGGCAGAGCCGTCGCCTTCAATATTGCAAGCAAACAAACAAAATGGGACGTTGTATCATCAAATAATGGTAGACCATGAACGGGGGGATAAACTCTACCAGAACAGAATAGGAACCGAGCAAACTTTTCTGTGCCCTCTGCCACAACAGAATGGGAAAAGAGGAAACTTTTTTTTGTTATTTATGTCCGACAATATAAGATTTGTCGAGGGAGCTTGGGTTTTATGGGAGTGAACGGGTAGGATTCAAGTTGTGTCTATGTTATTTGATGCGAGCAACATAATAATGATTCTCTTTTTTGTATAGAAATCTTAGTTTAAAATGCACTCAATAAACGAAATTTACAATTTCATCAAAACAGATTTAAGCACACTACTAGATAAGAAATTTAAAAGAACTTTAATCCTGTTAACCGAGATCAAGCTATTCATTCATTTCTATTTACATTTCATCTTCTATGTACCTTTTTTTTTTTCTCTTTCCCCTCTCTCTCTCTCTTCCGCTAGCTGGAGACATAGTTCCATTAATCTACTTTTCTCTAGAAACCTCCTCTATTTTCTCTTAGAAGCCTCTAATGATTATTTTCTTACACAACCTAATCATCTTGCTCCCACTTTAATAGAATTTTATTATGAATAACTTCATTTTAAAGTCTTATCTTTATATTTATGCCCACAAATCCATCACAACAACCTCGTCTATATTATACTCATACTTTGCATAATATCATTTCACTATGTAAACATTTATGTAATGTAACAGAATTAAGGGTGCATTTAATTGTAAGCACGAAACTTGTATGAAAAGAAAATAAATTCTAAATAATTGAATTGTCTAAAAATTATTTACATAAAAATTGTCAATTAAACGTGTTTAATTGATTTAATTTTTTATCAAAAAATTATTATATTTTTTTAATTTTTAATATTTGATTGTCATTATTTTTCATGAAAATAAATATTTTTTCTAACTTTTAATGTTTGATTGTCATTATTTTCACAAAAATTATCTATTTTTCTATGGAAAGTGTATCTTTTCTCTTGAAATTTGTCTTTTTTTTTATTTATTAAATTTTATATTAATGCAATATATATTAATAAATTATATATAATTATTTTATCACTACGTCTTAATAAATTATACATATCATTTATCAAAATTTTATATTAATATAATATATATTTATTAATGTCCCTAATTTCACCCCAAATCAAAAATCAAAAATTTTGCAGCCACGCTTCTCCTTCTCGCGGTTGCCGACCACACTCCTCCTTGTGACTGCCAGCCTCGATGTTCCTTCTCATGACCACTGGCCTCGTTGCTCCTCTTTGTGACTGCGACCACGCTTCTTCTTCTCCATTGGATTAAGTCTTCGACGTATATAACAAAGAGGGGACGGAGACATGGACTACTTTTTAATTCTCTGAAAAAATTTGATCCACCGCCATGAAAAAATCTTTTCCAACAAATATCACATGATAAAAAAAAAATACTTTACCTAAAAAGTTAAATTAATTAAATACCTCAAAAGTTCAAATTTAAATAAAAAAATAATTACTTTTCATAAAAAATATAACCAATCGAACGGACTGTATAAGAACATGGTGGAAACCACAGCAACATGGATCGAAATCAAAATACTATCTATATTGGGGATGTAAACAAATCAGAAGACCCATTTAGCAATCTAAAACATCAAATAGCATCAGGAGAAAAATTTATAAAATAAATGCAACTTTACATTAAAGGTCCCATGCATGAGTCAGATAACAGTCCCAATAAAGCTCAAGTTTCAATGTAACAAAATCTTCAAAAAGGTCTTGAAGAATAAATATGTCAAAGATATATGCCAGACAGAGGGCAATATGTTCATAAGGTACATAAATGAAATTAAAAAACTGCCGCCCCCCCCCCCCCCCCCCCAAAAAAAAAAAAAAAAGAAAAAAAAAAACACAACTTAAAAAAGGTAATAAAGCATAAATTGCATAGAGCAGGTATAATGGCCAAAACCCTAGCACTCGGTCACCCACTTCAAGCCAGCTGAGTGCTTTTTGCACTATATCTCAAACTCCAACTAAAGACCTTTTTTTCCCCATAACATAAGCTATCACAGACTCATCCAAGTGACGGAGAATCAGTAACCTCAAAACTTGTCCTACTAATAGCAAACCAAACACCTTCCACGACATTAACGGAATGCAGAAACATCATCCAGCACCACAACCATATTACTTAACAACCTCGTGTTTTGTCCAAGCAAATATTCCACTCCAATTTCTCAGCTTTCATTTCTTGCATATACTTACAATTTTAATTCTCCTCTTTTAACTGCCAAATATGGGCTTCACCAAGGAGAAAACATGACAATCCTAAACTTCTCGTGCTGTTCCTTTCACTCCTCCAATGTAAGAGCCATCTAATTAAAAAAAAAAACCAATGGGCTCCAGTGAGTTTACCCAAAAATCTTTTGAAGTTGGAATTTTCATATCTGGCTTGAGGCTTCTTCGTTTGTACACTCTCCATTGGCCAATTTAGAGTACCGATTCAACTCCTCGGATGAGCTTTGACTTGCACCCAACTCTGTCGTAGCAGAATCTTGGTTAGCATTTACTTCATCCAGGGAGACTTTCTGAAAAGACTTAATCAAATTGGAAGTCAGTCCAACGGGGGGCTGAGAGCCTGAGTCAATGGGAAAGCGACCAGAAGCAGGTATCCATTTTCTCCACTCGTTACGTCTCCTTACCTTGTTTCCCTGCAACATATGGAGTAGAATAAGATCAGCTGAACAAAATTGACTTGAATTGGCAACATTTGAGCCAATATTTCAAATTGCCGCCGTGCAGCATTTCTCATTGCCTGCTGGCACAGATGACAATGCTTTCTTAATTACAAATTATAAAATTCCATAAATGAGTCATAGGATACAATAACCAGCACAAAACAAGATAAAAGCATATTATTTAGGGATATCAATTGGAAAACAAAGGTTACCTGTACTTCTACAACAGATGACGCTCTCAGGGAATCCAATATAAACTGGATGTTGTTTGTCATTTGCTGAACCTGCAAGGTTATAGCCATAAAGCAAACTTGATCTTTGCACAGATAGCACTAATACTTAAAAAGAAAACCAATGAAAATGGCTCCAGTTCTGATATGACAAATGAAGTGCAAACAAAAAAATCACTACAAATATAGGCCCACTTTAAGCATGTAATCAAAGAAAATAACCAGTGACAATTCTTAATTTTATCCTCCTGACTGAAGTGGAGTCCTAAAACATTTCACGGAAGTGGAATAAATGATGGAATTCCTAGATAAAGATGCATCAAAAAGCAGAACCTGCAAGACAACTTCGATGGCTCCTGGATTAGAAAGCACAGGAACTAATAATAAATCACTATTGGAGAAAGAATGCATCATTTTACAAGAATTACAATTATCTACCTCTTGTGCATATTCAGACCTGCTCCAAGATAAAAGAAATGTATCCACTTTAGGAACTTCCCCATTCCCACTATAGTAACAAGAAGAGCTGAGTGGTTAAGAATGTTTTGATGGTCCATCATTCAATTCTGTACCTGTTTCTATCATAGCAGAACTCTTATATGTATACAACTGGAAAAAGAGGCCCGCATACAATGGATAGTTCAACACAGATCGCCATAATACCATCTATTTGATTTCCATTATACAAGATTTTAATTTTCTTTTCCCTACAACTGCAACAATGCAAATTTTTGGATAAAATATAGGTAAACAATGTTTCAAAATGGCAGACAATGTGGGTAAAGATTTGAATTCAGCTATGAATGTATAAAATCAATGAATCTACTTTCATGAGCAAAATTGACAGCAGTCGCTCTACATGACTGTTAAACTAAGGAGAGAGTGACCAGGTAGAGGCAAACAAAACCCAGTTGCATCAAAATTAAGAAAGAAAATGGAAATACAACTAATGGAACCAAAGAAAAAAAGATTGAAAATAAGAAAGAAAACTACTCAAGTTTATTAAAAAAGCCAAGTTTGGGGAATAGAATTTAAGAAGCAGGAGGTGATGGAACAGCCACATGAAAAAATTATAGTGCTGACTGAAATAAACTGAAGAATGGAGGAAGACAAAGAAGATACTGACAAATCATGTCCAGGAAGATCTAGAAATCAATTTAGGACCCAAAGGGATGGGAATCCAAGTCTGACAATTATATCGTATGCCAAAGTCCTTAGGACAAGGTTGAAGGGCAATGGTAAAAAGGAAAAGATGTTATCCAACAAGCAAGACAGATAAGCATTGAACCCAAAAAAGGAAGGCGTGACCAGGTCAAGATAAGAGCCATCAGGACCAATATGGAGTCCTATAAAAAAGAAAAAAAGGTCCTACTATCCTCTATCCATAGGACAATATAATGACAAAGACATCAAATTCTCATCATTAAATGCCCTCAATGATGATGGGAACTCATCCACTGCACTAAATATTATGAAAATGAACACAGAAAATGCTAGCAACCAAAACACAAAGCTCTGATGTTATGTTAGTTGAATAATTGGGCCAATGTAATAGGCTGTAGACATCAATTTAGTGGGTTGAGGCCTGTGTAAATAAAGGCCACGGATAAGCATAGCTGGAGGAATGTTCCAGCATATTACCGGGCAAGTTGTAAAACAAGTGGGGAGGGCATAAGCGCTTTTGGCGCCCATTTAGGCCATAGGTCAGTATAAAAGGAACTGATCTACGCCTCTACCCCTATGTTGAATGAAATCTGGAAATTAGTTTCCCTTTCAATTCTCATTCCCTCTTTCTCTCTAATTCCTTCAATTCTCCTTTTCCCTCCTTCTCTCGCCTTTCTCAATCGATTGAGACTCACTTGTCAGATCAAGAATCTGACAAATTAGTATCAAAGCAGCTTTCCTAGCCAGTGTTTCCGAGGTTTGAGACACAATGGTTGACGGTACTCGCATGAAACAAATGGAGATGCAGATCCAACAGGTCACCGCTACAGTGGTCGAGGTGCAACAATGGGTAGGAAACATGGAGGATGCGATCAAAACCATGGACAAGAAATTGGAAGTGGTGGTGGATCGGTTGAGGGGAGATATGCGCAACCAAATCTGAGAAGAGATGTGGGAGCATAGCAACATGGTTCAAGACCAGATGCAACAATTCATGCTGATGTTCTCAAACCAGGCATATGTGAGAATATCCCCAGACTTTCCCCCTCGTGAGCAATTGGATCCCATACTCCCAAGTATTGGCACGAGCCAAAGGGCGATGGGATCGTTGAAATTAGGGGGTGAACCGAGGGGAATAGGAGGAGTAATGGACAGGAGGCCGAGAATAGTGGTAAACTTCGATCACTCTAATTTTCCAGTGCCTAAATTAGAGCTACCAATGTTTGATGAGACTAAGCCAAGGTGGTGGACCCGGCACTGCGAGAAGCTATTCAATATACATCAAGTGGCCGAGGATCAGAAAGTTAACATGGCCACAACATACCTAAATGATGTAGGGGATATATGGTTTCAAGGCTGGTCTGGAGTAAGAGACGACTACAGTTGGGATGAATTTGTTAGGGGACTGTGTGAACGATTTGGGGAACAGAGGATAGTAGACATTGTAAAAGAATTTAACAAACTGAAGCAACTGAGAATGATCCAGGATTATCAGCTCAAATTCAAAGAGCTGAAGTTGCTTATGCTCCACAAAAACCCCTACTTAACAGAGGATTTTGTGTCGAACTTCATCAGTGGACTGAACGATGATCTCAGATCCATGGTGAAGATGATGAGACCCAAATCGGTGCAAGAAGCCGCAGAAGATGCACTGTTACAAGAACTGATCATTGAGGCCTTAATGAAGAAGCAAAGGGGGCAGAGCAGGGGGGTGAATCCAGGAATGATGTTATCTGGAGGCAGGATGTAGAACAAAGAAAATTTTAGAGGAACAAGGGTGAAATACTTGACCAATAGCCCCCATGACTCAAACTTGCCTCCAAGAGACAAGATCTTTGAGCAAAGAAGGATTGCGGGTTTGTGCTTTAGGTGCGGGGACAGGTATACCTCTGGACACCAATGCAAGAAACAATTGCTCTTATTAGAAGGGGCACAAGGAACAGAAGAGGAAGAGATCTCTATGGAGGAAGAAGATGAAGAAGAGGGAGGAGGAGCCATTTCCTTACACGCTATAAAAGGAATGGCTAGTAGCAAGATTATAAAGGTGGTCGGGAAGATCCAAGAGAGTACCCTCATGGTCTTAATCGACAATGAGAGTACCCACAATTTCATAGATGAGGGCACGGCTAGAAAGATAAAGTGGCCGTTAGTTAGCACCCAACCACTCTCAGTAACCGTGGCCAATGGAAACAGGGTCATCAGCAAATTCACTTGCGTGGGATTTTGCTGGGAAATGCAAGGGGAAGACTACCAAGCTAACCTAAGGTTGCTCGAGTTAGGGGGATGCGACATTGTTCTTGGGGTTGATTGGATGAAGGAGGTGAGTCCAATCAGCTTTGATTTTAACAAAATGGAGGTTACCCTAGAGAAAGACGGAATGAGGGTGGTATTACAAAGGAATGTGGAAGTGGGAGCTTGCAATATGATCAAAGGGAAAAAGTTGCAAAGGCTGTTCAAAAAGAAGGTGTCACAAGTAGCACAACTATTTTCAATTAAGGCCACTAAACAGTTGGGATTGGAGAATGAAGGAGGCTCATCAACCACACCCACTTGGCAAGTACACAATTTGGCTCTCCTTGATGCACTTTTAATTGAATATCAAGATTTATTTATAGAGCCTAAGACCCTTCCCCCTCAAAGATCTTTTGATCACACCATACCCCTTTTACCTAATGCTGAACCAGTGAACATTAGATCCCACCGATACCCCCCAAAACTTAAATCTGAAATTGAGAAGCTTGTCAAGGACATGCTAACCCAATTTGTGATCCGACCTAGTCATAACCCATTTGCTTCTCCCGTCTTATTAGTCAAGAAGGATGGAACATGGAGATTCTGTATCGATTACAAACAACTCAATGCCATTACTATCAAAGACAAATTTCTCATTCCTATTATTGAGGACCTTTTGGATGAACTTAAATATGCCTCTGTTTTCTCCAAGCTGGACCTGAGGTCGGGATACCATCAAATTAGGATGGATCCTAATGACATTTCCAAAACAGCCTTCAAAACACACTATGGCCATTTTGAATTCACTGTCATGCCTTTCGGCCTAACCAATGCACCAGCCACATTTCAAGCCATCATGAACCAAATCTTTGAACCGTACCTTAGAAAATTTGTGCTGGTTTTCTTTGATGATATTTTGGTTTACAACCCCTCCTTTGACCAACAACTAGACTATCTTGGGGCTATATTCAAGATCTTGAGGTTCAATCAATTGTACATCAAGAGGTCAAAGTGTGTTTTTGTACAAAAATAAGTGGAATATCTGAGGCATATTATCTCAGGGGCTAGAGTGGGAACAGACCCCAAGAAGATTGAAGCCATTGTGGACTGGCCAAAACCTACAAACATTAGAGCCTTGAGAAGGTTCTTAGGGCTTACAGGGTACTACAAAAAATTTGTAAGGAACTATGAGACAATAAGTAGACCTTTAACGAAGATGCTGAAAAAGGACAACTTTTAATGGAGCCCGCAAGCAAAGGAAGCTTTTGAGCAGCTAAAAAAGGCATTAAGTGAAGTCCCGATGCTAGGCCTACCCGATTTTAGCAAGCCATTTGTGTTGGAGACTGATGTCAGCAACCATAGAATAGGGGCAGTTCTTTCCCAGGAGGGCAAACCCTTGGCTTTCCTAAGCCAATCCTTGGCTCCTAGACACCAAGGCCTTAGCATATACGAGAAGGAACTAATGGCAGTAAAAAAGTGGCGACACTACCTGGAAGGGAGAAAATTTGTTATAAAAACGGACCATGAAAGCCTCAAGTTCTTGCTACAACAAAGGTCGCACACCCAATTACAGAATAAAGGCATGGCCAAACTTATGGGATTGGATTATGTAATCCAATTTAGGAAAGGAAAAGAGAATATTGCAGCAGATGCCTTGTCTCGCTGCCAAGAAGAGAGAGCTTGTGAAGCCATTTCAGCAGTAGTCCCAGATTGGTTACAAGAAGTGAGTAACAGTTACCAACAAGGAGAATGGGCCAAAGGCTTATTAGAATAGCTAAGTGTGGATGCCAATAGCAAACCAAGTTACTCACTGAACAATGGAGTGGTCCGGTACAAAAGAAGACTGGTTATCGGGGACAGTGAAGCATTGAAAAGCAAGATCCTACATGCACTCCATGAGTCCCCCATCGGAGGACATTCTGGCATTTAGAATACCTACCAGAGGGTACAATAGGTATTCTTTTGGCCTCAACTTAAAAAATATGTTTGGGACTATGTGATGAGGTGTGATGTGTGCAGAAGGTGTAAGCATGAGTCAGTGGCCCATCCAGGCCTTTTACAACCCCTACCCCTACCACTACCAGATCAGGCGTGGACTAACGTCACTATGGATTTTATAGAAGGGCTTCCTCGGTTGGAAGGGAAGGATTGCATTATGGTGGTGGTAGATAGGTTTTCGAAATTCAGCCACTTTATTGGTTTATCCCACCTATACACAACTCAAGAAGTAGCAAGGATATTTATGGACAATGTGGTGAAGTTGCAAGGCATACCACAGTCCATAGTTTCAGACAGAGATTGAATATTCACTAGCCTATTCTGAAAGGAATTGATGAGGTTGTTAGGCACTAAACTATTGATGTCAACGACCTATCACCCTGAGGCAGATGGCAAAACAGAAAGGGTGAACCAATCACTGGAGCTATACTTAAGATGTTTTAGTTTCCTATAGCCTAGGGGATGGCACAAATGGTTGGCAGTTGCCAAGTGGTGGTACAACTCGACTTTCCACAGCTCCATCCAAATGACACCATTTGAGGCCTTTTATGGCTACAAACCAAGGCTCCTACCAACCTTGGCCGAACACTCTATAGTGGCGGTTGTAAGTACTTACTTGTAACAAAGACAAGAGGCTATGAGACTAGTGAAAACGGAATTGGCCAAAGCACAAAATCGAATGAAGCAAATGGCTGATAAGAAACAGAGTGAACGGGTATTCTCAGTGGGAGATGAAGCCTACCTTAAGCTAAGCCCACAGCACCTCAAAGCCTTATCCCAACAGCCAATATCCAAGCTCAGCCCTAGGTACTATGGGCCATTTCCAATAATAGAGAAAATTGGGACAATAGCCTACAAGTTGCTCCTACCGAAGAGAACATAGATACACCCGGTGTTCCACGTCTCCCTCCTTAAGAAGGCCACCAGTACACAACAATGCAACACCTCACTGCCTCCCATGACTAGAGAAGAAAAGGAGGATGTCATGCCCGCAGCCATCTTAGACAGAAGAGTGGTCCGCAGAAATGGAGCCACCCTCATCCAAGTCCTAGTCAAGTGGTCATCCCTCCATGAAGACAACAACACTTGGGAGTATCTCCCAGACCTTCTCCGACAATTTCCAAACTCTGCCAGCCTGCTACATATTTCTTGAGGACAAGGAATGCATTAAGGGGAGGGGATTATTATGTTAGTTGAATAATTGGGAATGTAATAGGCTGTAGACATCAATTTAGTGGGTTGAGGCCTTTGTAAATAAAGGCCACGGATAAGCATAGCTGGAGGAATGTTCCAGCATGTTACCGGGCAAGTTGTAAAGCAAGTGGGGAGGGCATAACCGCTTTTGGTGCCCATTTAGGCCATAGATCAGTATAAAAGGAACTGATTTACGCCTCTACCCCTATGTTGAATGAAATTTGGAAATTAGTTTCCCTCTCAATTCTCGTTCCCCCTTTCTCTCTAATTCCTTCAATTCTCGTTCCCTCTTTCTCTCTAATTCCTTCAATTCTCCCTTTCACTCCTTCTCTCGCCTTTCTCAATCAATCGAGACTCACTTGTCAGATCAAGAATCTGACATCTAACAAACTTTCCAAAACTTGGCCCTTTTTCTCATTGGCCCTACATAACATAAAGAGCACGTAGGACATCATAGGGTCGCAAATAAGCCGAGCTAATAGTGAGCGGCTCAATGTTTGACTCGATAAAAATTCGCCTATTAAGGTAAATGAACCGAACTTGAGCTTAAATTTGAAGCTCGATTTTTAAAAAAGCTAAGTTTAAACTCAGTAAAGCTTGGCTCGTTAGCTCGCGAACTGGTCCAATTAGAAATTCATGATTAGCTTGTGAAAACATACTTGTTTATAAATGCATTAATAAATTTATTCATAATTTTATAAATATATCATTTTGTGATTAGATAATATATGTATGTATAATATATTAGATATATATTTTATAAATATATTATTTAACATATATACATATCATCATTATATGTATTTATAAAATATAAAATATAAATACACTTTTCCTCTGCCCAAGAAACCATTTTTCTTTGTTTCTCTCTCTTGCCAATAAACCCACTTTTCCTCTTCCTCTCTCTCCTCTCTTTCACTCCTCCAGCCGTCTACATTTTCTTGTTCCTCTTCCCTTCGCCACCTTCCTCTCACCACTGCCTCACCTCTTGCTGCCAATCGCCGTTACATCCTCCATCTTTGTCGCATCTCGCCCTCGCTGCACACCCCTCCCTCTGCTACCGTTGCCGCACAACCTCCTCTTCTAGTGGTGCGAGCTTGAGCTCGACTTGTCAACTGAATTGACAAGCCGAGCTCGAGCTTGAGCTCAGGTTTGCCAAGCCAAGCCAAGCCAAGGCTCGGTTGCAACCCGAGGCCACCAAGCATGGAGTTTCTTTGGCAAGTCATTCGCATTTCACACTCCATATAAATTCAGGGATAACAAGAAGAAGTATAGGGATACAATAAACAATTAACAAAAAGCAATTCTGAGAACTTAGCTAGATTCCTTCTTGCTATGTGACCTAATAGGTAGTGGCTGGGTACTAGCTGCAATTGTATGCTCAAAACAGATGGTGCAGGCTATTGGAGCAAAAAGCATGAATAATCAATATAATTGATCATAGGAAGAGAAACAAGAGCTAAATTATAGGCAATGTTAAAATATATGTCTGTACATGTAGGAAACATGAAGGTTCAAAACCTATAGCACTTGAAATTCAAACAAGAGTAAATATTGCAAGCAATAGAAGCTAGCAAGTACATCACAGGAATATGTGATAGCTTGAGCCCTGAGGTTTAGATACCTACACCTACAATACTCAACACCCGGACAAAAATAAATATTGCAAAGAATAGAAGTTTGCAAGTACATAAAATTACATATTTTGAAGAATAAGCTAGCATACAACTCGAACTAATGGATAAATTGATAAAAGGGATGGTGCAGTTTCAACAGACAGGAAGCATTTAAGAATTTATTTGGCAGCCTTGACAACAGTGCTCTTGAAACAACAAATACCAGAGAATCAGAGGCCAAAAAAGTTATTATTTAATAAAGTGAAAAGCTTGGTAACATAGGTTACAAACAGTGGATAAATGTCACTCAAATGCGTAGAACTGTAAATACTTGGCAAGTAGGATACGAGATCACGACAAAACTGTCATGTACCTAGGAGTATAGGAGGGTCAATGTTGTAATAGGAATATAATAAAAGGGGAGTAATCTTGTAATAGGTTTATAATAACTGTTAGGATATATTGTTAGCAAGTGGTTAGGCTGTTAGAAGTCAATGATGCCTATATAAGGCTGCTGTTAGGAGTTTATTGGATATGCTTGAATTGATGAATTGAAATTTCAAACTCTATTCTCTCTCTTAATTCTCTCTCTCGGTTCTTCTTCTCTTTCCTCCCCTTTTCTCTTTGTTTTAGTTCTAAATCTCCTTTCCTTTCTGCTTTCTCTTCCCTAAATCCTTCCAAATTCCTATCACAACCCTAGCCAAACCCTAGGACTGTGACAATTGGTATCAGAGCAACCAATCCTTGGCTGTGATTTGATTCGATTTGAAGAGAGCCAGCCATTCAAGTTGTGAATTCTAGCAGTATGTGTTCAAATTTTGCAGGTTAAATTAGCCTCAGTGATTCCGTCGGAGGAATTCTCGGCTGAGAATCTGGATTACGGTCCAGATTGTGAAGGCGTGTGAAACCGACTTGGCTAGGCCGTTCCGTCGGTGCTTCCAAGAACTCTTGGAGCAATTTCAGCTAATCAGAATTAGTAGGCGAGCAACCCAGGCGATTTCAATAGGAGAATTTCGATCGATTCGTTGGCTATAATTTCAGTTCGAAATTTGAAGGTGATTAGGTCAGGCGGTTGAGTGAACAGCGATTTCGACGGAGGCGACGCGAACATAGGAGCATTCGTAGTTGGTGATCGGAGGTGAGCGGATAGTTTTTTCTGCTGGAACCAAGCGTTTTCCTTGGCGATTATATGAAGCAATTCAGGTGAAGTCTATAAACAAGCCGATGGTCGGACAGTGATTGGGAGGGTCGCGGCTGTTGCAAGTCGGGAACAGCAGGCGGAAAAGGTTCCGTAATCCACTGCGACTTGAATATTGGAGGCAACGCTCCTCAGGGAAGAAGCACCAACTGAAGTCAGAATTGAACTTGGATTTGGAAGGCGTCGCCGAGTAGAGCAAACTCGGAATTGAAAAGCAAAGCCGAGCAAAGCCACTTCGGTTCGGAAGTGAAGACGATGCAAGCTAGGAGAGGTCCGCAGCAATACTGAGTTGAAATTGGAGGCGAATTCGAGTGGCGCAGCAGTAGTTTCGTGGCTAGAAACATTGCTAATCTCAGCCTAGATTTGAAGACGTGTGAAGGTGAAGCATACTTCGAAAATTGACGCAAATTAGGAAGTTGACAATGAGAAGCAAGTTCCTACGCCACTATTGAACATCAGCGAGTTGCTGGTCCAGAGGCGTTTCAAAGAAGTGATTGGGTGAAGCGAGCAGAAGGTTGACGCTCAGCCACGAATTGCAGTAAGTTTGTTCGAAGTGGATGGGCGAAGCAATTTCGACAGATTTGGGAGCCAATTCATAGATTACTGCAACCATCGATTCTCAATTCCAGAGAATTCTGTTGGTTGCATCACAATTGATCAAAGGAAACGAACAGCCCAGGTGATTCTGAATCGGAAAGTATCACAGAGCACGCGATTTGTAAGGGGTTGAGTTGAGCCAATTGTATCACAAGAAGTTGCAAAGTCCAGTGATCGTGGTGGCGAAACAAGCCAGGCAGCTTTGGCGATACCGAATTTCTGATAACCTCTCGTTTGAATTTGAAGGTGAAAAGGAGCGAGCGAATCTCCGAGGCCAATCAGAAACGTGTTTCAGCTGACTCTGAGAGTAATTCCTTAGCCTTCGGTTTATTCTTCGGGAACAATTCCAACAATTCCAGAGAGTTAGGCATTGGAGACAGAGAAGCAACAAGGAAATTTCTGAGTAAATCTCGGAATTGATTCCGACGCAAGAGGAGGTGTGTGTCGACTGATAATTAAAGGTGACGTGGCCAAATTGGTGGGATCAAAGACTGCCTCACAGTAGCGACGGAACCAGCAGACTTCAGCTGCTGCAGTCGTGAAATTTCTGCCATGACGAACAAAGCTTGCATGAGACCATGGGAGCCTAACTTGCAGCAGAAAGATGTTGCATGTTTAGCTGGAGATAGACATCAGGGGAAGTTTGGCCAAAAGCCTTATGCATGGGAAAAGAAGTTGGAGATGGGGATCAGCCAATTGGACAAAGGAACAAGAAGTGTGGTACATGAATCGAGCAAAGAATTCGGCCAAATGATACGTGAAATGTTACAAGAGTTTGCAATGATACTATCTAAGGAGTATCATTACAGGTTTCCCACCGAATACTTTGAGGATTATCATGGGAGTTTTAACAAAGAAGACTACCTTAAAATGGAGCAGCCGAAGGAGAAAGCAAGAAGTCGAGAAGCGGATTCACTACCTATCTCCAATGTGGAGTGGAAGAAGTGTACCGGTTCCAGCAGAATTATCAAGGAGGAATGCAACATTAGTGATGATATTGGTGGTGAATGGGATTATCCAAAGAGAATCTGTGATGAACAGATTAATAAGGCAGCATTTGAGGAACTGATCGAGGAAGCTAAAGCCAATCCGTTACCTCTGGTGATTAGAGCAGGGATGGAAGGATCGGAGGGTGTTCCAAATCAGAATTTTATCATAAATGGAATTGATGGTGGAGCTTCTAATGATACTTTTCCATTGCCTATGGTTTCGGATAATAACAAGCCTGGATTGAATTTTTGTAACAGAAGATTATTGGAGAAGGAAGCTGTGGCGAGCAAGCTTCTGAAATATTCTGGTGAGCAAAAAGAAGAAGGTGTTGCTGAAGTGGAGAATAAAAATGTTGAGAGTGAGCTTCGGGAATATTCTGAGAAACAGAAAGAAGATGTTGCTAAATTACCGACAAGGGCAGATGATTTGTTTGTTGGAAAACCTCCATATGAGGACATTAAGGGTCTGGATTTCTTGGTATTGGAGCAGCCGGAAGTGACAATTTTGAGTGGTCATGTTGAAAGGAAGCCGATTATTGAGCAACATTCACATCTTCAAGTAGAAATTAACTCAGCTAATGATCCATTCAAGATTGAATCCACCTTTCCTCTGCCCCTTTCAAATTTCTTCCAGGTGAGGAACTTGCTTAGGGACAAGCACCTTCTGCAGCTTGGGTCTCCTATTTCATCAAGCACTCACAGATTTGAACTTGAAATCATTGAGGCCAATCAGGTTGCTTCTATTGCAGCTCTAAGCCAAATTATGTTTGGGATGGATCTTGCAAACTTAAGAACAAAGAAGAAGAGGCCTAAGAGGAGAAAGAAGGAAAGACGAATGAAGCAAATAGAAAAGGTTGGAATTGGATGAAGAAAGAGCAACTCAACGATAATAAGTTTCTTGGGAACAAGAAACATTTTAAGGCGGAGGGAATTGTCATGTACCTAGGAGTATAGGAGGGCCAATGTTGTAATAGGAATATAATAAAAGGGGGGTAATCTTGTAATAGGTTTATAATAACTGTTAGGATATATTGTTAGCAAGTGGTTAGGCTGTTAGAAGTCAGTCAATGATGCCTATATAAGGCTGCTGTTAGGAGTTTATTGGATATGCTTGAATTGATGAATTGAAATTTCAAACTTTATTCTCTCTCTTAATTCTCTCTCTCGGTTCTTCTTCTCTTTCCTCCCCTTTTCTCTTTGTTTCAGTTCTAAATCTCCTTCCCTTTCTGCTTTCTCTTCCCTAAATCCTTCCAAATTCCTATCACAACCCTAGCCAAACCCTAGGGCTGTGACAAACTCCAAGTTGTTTAGCTACCAAAAATTACTCAGCAAAATGCAATAATTCGGATTAGGGCACATGTTCAACACTCCATCAATGGTCCAGCAGTCTAGCCAGCCAAAAAGAAAACAAACACAAAACAAAAGGGAGGGTGTCAAGTCAAAGTATGTCAGCATGCAAGGAGGAATGGTACCTACTTGATGGTCTCTACATCTCATGGCGAGCCTATGGGAATTCAGACATGGAGGAGTAGGCACAAAAAAATTACAGGTTGGAGGTAGCATTGCAGGACTTGGCAATATCATAATCAATACAGGTGTATTGCTAGTGGACCATTTTAAAGAGGGGGATCAATCAGATTCAATGAGATATTGACTTGAAGAGGGAACTGAATTATTGGAAAGGCAAGCATTCTCATCAGGTTGTCATAGACTTTGGATTCCCAATGAAGAAAAAGATGACTCGGTTAAGATGGAGGGAGAAATGAAAGATATGAACTGAAATCTTTCAATGACATTTTGATGAGTTGGAGGGATTCTTTTTTCTTTGGAGATGGTTTTAGGCATCGAAAGCCATATCTAAGATTGCTTCTTTGTTTGCATGACAATGCAAGGTAAAATCTTAGCCATTGAAAGCATGATGAAATCAAATTCACATCTAGTTGTACAAAGAGTCATTAACTGTTTGATTGCTAAAGATTTACAGACTTTGGCTCTATGCACATTTGGCATGTAATACAGCAGGGCTTATATCGGTCAGAGATGTACTAGAGTAGGCAAAAGAGGGAGGGAAAAAACTTGATTTGGTCCATTTGGCCTTCTTGTCATTGATAAGGAAAACCATAACAAGAGATCTTTCGATGATGTAGAAGCTCCTTTTCTCAAGTTCATGCAAATTTTGTCTATCCTACTGAGTTGGGTGTCGAGAAGAGTTTATCTACACTTGAACCAGTGTTTAGATTCAGTGCACAGGTGGAACTCTCTTGGTGCCTTTTATTAATAATTATTATGCACATAATAACCAAAAATACTATTTATTAACACATATATTATTATAGGAAAAGAATCAGAGTGCGCCGATATTATCAACATTGGCAGCTTCTAATTATTGACAAGATCGGATACCATCAATGGCTAAATCAAAATAGTTGAGTTGCCTCTGATTTGGGGAATATTTTTACATTCAATATATTTTGATTTCAGTCAAGGTAGAATTTGTTAACCAAGATATGGGATGAAAAAGGTCAGATATGAGAAGCATTTCGGATGTTTGTCATTTTTAACGTGTTAAATTATTCCTTTCACTGATTTTTTAAATTATTTTATTCAATTTTATATTTTATTATCTATTATGGAAATATGTTTTGGTAATTTTTAATCATCTGTGGAATTATAGTAATTCCACCAATAATTATTTCTACTTGCTGAATCTTTTTAGAATCTATTTTTGAATATGGATTTAGAAAATAAAACACTATTTTTAATTTTTATTTTTATTTTTATTTTTTGACAATTCACATTAATCATAAAACACTATTTTAATCATAAATTTGTTGTTGATGTTAACATACAGTTTTGAATGAATTTGGTAATAGGGATATTTTGGTAAAAAGTCCTTATCTTGGTGCTTATCATAGCATTTAACAAACATGGAAAAAAAAAAGTATAATTCTCAATTAATTCCAAGAAAATTAACAAACAGTCTGATATAAATCTTGAAATGTTTCCTACCCTTATCTTGACCATTCAATATCTTGGTCTGAAAAGCATTCCAAGTTTATTTTGATACTCCCTTATCTTGCTTATTTTAACAAACGCTACCCAAGAATATAGTCAGTTAAACCAACGGTTCAACAGGGAAAAACACTTCTATGACATATGGAACTGTCACTCTGGTGAAAGTTCTCATACAGCAGCACTGTCACATGAAAAGAGGCTGTACACAATACCTCCTCTGAAAATTAGCTGGTTTTTTAAGTCATTCTTGCAATAGTCACTCTCTATGCATGCTTTGACTAACAATTATTTTAGTTGAAGTAACAGAATGCACTTGTTTACAAGCTCATACTTACAAATGAAAACAGGACTTGATCAAAATTTAGACACTATTATTGACTAGAAAGCATGCCCAATTGGAACTTTAAAAAATTATTGAAGTATGACAGCATTTTGCAAGATTGGAAAGCAGAACAGGACAGAAATTGAGAACACTTTAAGGTTGTAACCAGAACTCGACAAATATCCTCACAGGATTAAGTTAGCATAACAAGAATCTTTTAAATGCAGACTACTAGATAACAGTTGCTCAGTGAAAGCACATTAATAAACAAATGGCAAACTGCTAAAGCCAATAATTTGTCACCAAGTAAAGGCAACTTTCCAAGCTTAATTAAAGAGGAACAGGCTGAATTTGGAAATTACATTAAGTACTATTCTTTTCAGGTGATATGCATTAACATGTACGAACAGTTATTTCATTTTGGCATGGTACAAATCTCAAAGATAGCCTCAACCTCAGTGGCATTTATCAGTTTCACAGCAAAAATGTTCAACTGCAAAGAATTCTCATCATGAGTGACAAAATAAATAGTAAACTTAAAAATGGAACATATATATAAATGGTGAATAATCAATGCAGGTACCACGTTGCTAATAAAAGGAAAAGAAAGTAAGGAGGCAAGAAGAAAATTAGTCACTACGCATTTCAAATACTAGAATGGATTAGAAATACCGATTACGACTAAATTTAAAGAAACACCGAAAAAGTGAATATGGGAAACATGAATGACTCACTCGAGGAAATCCAGAAATTAAATCAATGGGAACCCAACCCTCATCATCCATCTTGGACCTTAAAAAGTCGTCCTTTACCAAATTGTCATCACTGGAATAAGCATATAAGAATGATAAGAGAAAAAGAAAAAAATAAGTTGCGGAGCCAAGTGTGGCCAAAATTATTAAGTTACCTGAAGTAATAGTCTATCTGATTGACTAATAAAGTAGGCAGAGTAGCACTCGCATCTGCAAATGGGTAAAACATTGGTGGTGGAGTTGGTGGCGGTGGTGGTGGTGGTGGTGGTGGTGGTGGTGGTGGTGGTGGTGCAGTATGGATGAATGGCACACCCCTGAAGGAATCTGGAGGCAGTGGCGGGACATACATAAATGGGGATGTCATATCTGAAGCCAAAACAGAAGCAAGTTCTGAGATCGTGAGATAAAGACAAATGCATAAAGAAAAATAAACCTCACCTAGCAAAAATAGATAAATAAATAATAAACCTACCGAAACCCATAGGATTTCCAAAGGGTCTCCCAAACTGGGGCACAATGAAGGGAGTAGAACCCGGCGGTGGTGGCCCTATGAAACCCCTATGTGGAGCCATATGCTGTGGTAGATGAACGTCTCTAGGATTAGAACTTCGTGAAGCATTCCTATCACGGTCTTGATCACGCCTGCTACCATGCGTATTATGACGGCCCCCAAAGTTGCTCCTCCGGGAAAAATTTCGCTGTGAAGACTGATCATTCACTGGATGAGAATGAGAAACAAAGCCTCCAATTGGTCTTCCTTCCCAACTATTGCCCTTGTAAGGATGTTCACCAAGAGAAGAATCCGGCAATGCTGGTACCAATGCACCATAAGGCATTTCAAACAGAGCGTATGGTGGTGGCGGCGGGGGGCCCCGACTAAAGCCACTCACCGCTGATCCAACCCCAGTCCCGCCACCACGTTTTCCTGATCTTTGCCGAACTGGGATTGTTTGGCTTGGAGTCGAACTAGGGTTTGGATTAGCATCAACGTGCTTCTGATTCTGAGGTGAATTCGAAATTACAGGACCCTAAAAGAAAGGGATAAACGCATTATCATGGCTGCAAACAGAGAACATGAATCAAAATATTACATCCTAAAGCTTAGTAATTATAAAACCATGTACTTATGGACATTACACCAGGATGTACAAATATACAATTTATAGAAAGGTGCAGATTCACGCATAAGTATATATAGGATTTTGCATGCATATAATCAATCCTTTTAAGTCCTAAAAATTGGTAATCCTAGAACTACAAAGTTACGCATACAAATTGGTTTTGTGAGAACTGAACCTGCGAGGTGGAAAGGGAAGGGTCGGAGACAGGCTTAGAAGAATCCGATGTTGATTTGGAAGGAGTCCGAGTAGACTCTGATAGAGCGGGCCAGGAAACAGCACCGCCGATGAGAGGGCCTACGCCGGCGACGACGCCGTTTAAGGGTTTGTTCCAAGCTGGCTTCTTGAGATTACCGGCATTGCTTTGATTGCTATCGGAGTTCCCCGCAGGAGCCTCGGCGGAACGAGGGGAATCGGATAACACAGCTTGGTCCCCGGCGGGGAGCAGCGATGGCGGTGGCGACGGAGAGGCCGACACGACCTGAGCCCACGCAGCTCGCTTGCTGTCGACGTCGGGGGGAGGCGGAGACGACGGCGTGAGGGTGTTGGGTGGAGATCCGGCCGCCATGGCCGTCAAAACTAGGGTTGATGAATAAGAACTAAGAAGAGGTTTTTGGCGAGCAACAGATGCTTCCAACGAAGATAGAAGAGATTAATACGCTAGAAGAAGGAAGGTGATTTGGCGAAGGGGAGATGGAAAATTAGGGTTTTCTGGAGGAAGGGATCGGCATTGAAAAGCGTTCGATCGATCGATCAATCTCAGGTTTCTTTCCTTCCTTCCTTCCTCTCTCTTTCTTTGCCGTTTGTGTTGTTTTGGAGTGACTGCGGTGCGGTGCCTCTCACAGCTATCTGTTATGCTTCCCAATTACCCAAATAACCTCTTTTTTCCTCTTGCCTTTCTCACCCAATTTACCCTTATACCCCTCCTGCTTATCCTTTACTTCCATGCTGCCCCTCCTTGCCGCGGCAATTATCTCCTAATTTCTTTTTCCTAAATAATAATAAAATTGGCTAGTAGGGGAACGGGGAAGGCTCGGGTGGTCAATCATTATCACTTTACCGTAACTTTCCATTGGCTGGCCGACCCTTGATGATGATGATGCATATCATATTATCAATTATTTTTAAAATTATCATCCTTCCTTGCTGATATTGTTCATATCGTAACTAAATTTAAGGCACCTTTGTGATGATCTTAAATGTTATATGACCATATTAATCTACTTTAAATACTTAAATTAGAGATTCATTTGAGTTTAAGAAAAGCATCACAGAAATATTAAAAATGCGAGATCCGTATAAAATTTGTATACATATACCTCTCACCCTTATTTTTTTAATATTTTACGAATAATATGACCGTGATAAGGGACGTGATTGTCTATTAATTATTCTCGACAATAAAATTTATTTTATAATTATTGATAATGATTGGTTAGATTGTAATTTTTTCATCATTATTATCTCTAATATGAACGCATTTGTGAAAAATAATTAATAGTTTAAAATGCTTATAGATTATATTTTATAACAATAACATATATAATCAAGCGTTTAATTAATTCGAGACATTTAACTATAACAAGCTTATTTGTGACATCATTTTCTTTACTTTTAAGTAGATAATAATGAAATTAAACAAAACTTTAAATTCATAAACTCATAGTTACAAGTGAAGTTTAGAGGTGAGCATTAATTAGTTAAAATCTAATATTTTAAACTCTAATTAATTTGGGTTGATTTTTTACTAAATTTAGTTCAGTTCAATTTAGCATATATTGTTAAAAAAGAATATAAGCTGAATTAATTAATCAGATATATGGTATTTTATAGAAATAACAATAAATTCTTTAGATTATTTGCGGAATTGCCCCTAAATTAATATCTATCACAAAATTTGCATTTACTTAAATGTTTAAATTTATATTAAATTCTTTTAATATTAATTATTCTAAATAAGAGTAATGTTAAGGCATTCATTAAGATATAATAAATACATCTTCTTTTTGTAAATACGTATATTTATTACATTTTGTTTATGGTCTTTAAATGCTTTTATTGGCTGATAATAATCCATTGTATGCTAAAATATTTAACTAACCAATAAGAATGTTTAGGAACTAAAAATAAAGTGCCGTATTTTGTAAGAAACAAATAAAATATAATAAATACACTTTATCTAAAAATAAAATATAATTATTACATTTTAAGCGCTCGCTAACATTACCCTTTTAAGGTTCAATTATTTTAATTAATTACGATCATTTTGATTGGTTCAATTGTTTTAATTAATTTTAGAATGATTTAATTATATTATTATATATAAATTTAATTAATTCTGTTCATCACTAAATTAATTTATAACCAACTAAAATAATTAAATATTTAACCCGATTGATGGGTTCACTCTACATCAGCCATTAAATTACAATATTAAATGATCATGAAGCATATTAAAAAGTAACTCTCCAACTCTTAACTGTTACATAAAATTTGACTCTTTAATTATTTAATTAAAATAAGTAATATATAGTCCATTGTTAAGAGGGTAATTGGCCTCTTCATACCTAATTACTGTAACATTTTTCTTTCTTTGAACTTAGGATGAATTATGACAATATTCTATTATCTATTCTTTCTATTATTATATATACAAAGCTCAACTTAGAGCATTTAAATCACATTAATTACATTACCATTAAAATTATTAATTAATTAATGTTATTAAAGGTTCTAAATTATTTATATATGGGAGTGGTGGTTACTCCATTTTTGCTTCCTTTTTGAGTCGAAAAGATTAGTTGAATTGCAAATGAAGTTTAATATTAATCAAACTTGTGAATTAAATTGGTAAGTTTACTCTGGCGAATGATCAATTCAATTAATTATGATTCCAAATTGACTTTGACTTTGACTGTGGCTTTGGGCCGAAATTTCATGTAAAAATCGATGCCTATTTCGAAGTGATCCCATTTACTCCGTTATAATCAATCATACAAAAATAGTCCTCTTTTATTTTTTATTTTTTTCGTATACAAAAGTCATAGGCCGTGTTCAATTATACAAAATATTTTATGTTTTTAATTTTAAAGTTTAATTAAATATTTGAATATTTCATTAAAAGATAAAAAAAAACTCAATTTTATAATTAATAATATCTAATAATCAACTCGCTTGATATATGTATTCACTAGTCAAGTCATGCTCAATTTTATTGTCTTATGAGAGTTCTCAAATCGATCATGCTTAGGATTTCACTACCTGATTCGACTAAAATTTTTATTCAAAGTTAAGCAATAAGCTCAACTCAATTAAGATTTAGAATAATTTTCTAAAATCGAACAATCAATTCTAATTTCAATAACGTTAGAATAAATCTTTTTTCTTAATATTACCTTAAAAAAAAAAAATTGAGAAACATCTCTACTAGTATTGTGATGTATGCCACTAAGGTTGTCATGTCTCAAAACTTTTCACAAACATTGCATAAAGGTGGAAGAGATTGGTTTAATACGAATCTCATAGGCTAGTGACTTCAAATTCAAACAGCTTGTAGAGGAATTTATAGATAGGTTTCTAGGTAATTGAGCCCCCAAAGAAATGTAGCTTGTGATTACTATGCGTAAAGTCCAACCTTAATGAACCTTTGAGGCAATTCATCACCAATTTCCAACCAAGGATCGACAAATTAGAAAACAAAGTGACAATAGTCACCCTCCCCAACACCCTCAAGAAAATTGGATTTGACTTTTACTTGAATAAGAATGAGCTAAAAATACAAATATAAATATACAACTTGCTAACGGTATATGTATGCCAAAGAACTGGCCAATACAACCTACAAGTGATATCTTACTCTAGATATAAATATTTTGATAATAAAAATATTTTAAATATGTTTTGATGATGAAAAATGTTTCATGTATGTCCGTACCTCGCAATTAATCAAAAATTAATTTCTTGATGAAATAAGACTAAGTGTATGTTTAAACAGTTTGAAAAAAAAAGTGAAACTTATTTTAAATCAAATATCTTGAAAGTAATATGAAAGATTTTTCTTAAAGCAAAAACCAATCTCTTGTCGACTACTTTAAGTGTTTTGTTTTTTGATCTGTCGACTAATCCCAAACCATCTGCCGACTAATAGATTGGTAAGTTTTGATTTATCGACTAAGTTCAAGTAATTTGTCAACTAACAAAATGAAAATTTCAAATATTTTATAATATGACCTTGATTTGTTGACTAACTTATATGAATTGAATGTAATTCATTTATATGAATTGGTTAGAACAGTGAGAGATAAGAATTAGGTGTAATTGAGACTTGAGTTTAGAGAGAAAATATTGAGTTTTGTAATTGTAAAGTTTACTATATAGTGATATTTTTTTTCTGTCGTCCTAATGATTGTGGTTTTTCCTTTTCAAGATTTTTCATGTAAAAAGTTTTTGTGTTTAAATGTGATTGAATTTTTTATTTCTCATCTTATTCTTTAACAATAAGATTAAAATTAAAAATAAAAAAAAATCCTAAAACAGAAGGGCCATTAAAAGGTTTATTTTGCTAATCCAACAGCATCTAAGTATTTCTTTATTATAAGAAAAAAAAAGTCATTATTACATTTGTTCTTCCTTCTTACTTGCGTTGGAATCCAATGGGCTTGAGGTTGGTTTGAACTTTGAAGTGAGTCATTGGGCTTTTTAGTTTGGGTTGTAACATTGATGCCGATGGGCTCACTGTCTTAATGGTTCACCTCTTTCCCTTTCTCTTTTATTTTTCTAATTGATGGTTACTTATTAAAGGCGTGGACTCTACAACCCTTCGACTTTGAAAGAAGAAAGGGTAAATATTGTCTCGTGACTGATTAAATTATAAGAATCATGCTATATGTATAATTTTTTTATACATTTTGAATTACATAAAGGGGTACTATGATTAAAATATCATGCATCTCATATATGCTTTTATGCACTTTATGAGGGACTTTTTTGTTATTGGTATATCTTTATATAACTCAAAATATATACAAAGGTATACCAATAATATTTTTCAAATTATAATAAGTTAGAATTCACACTAATTAATTATGGGTCTGACTCCTTATCCTGTGTAGTGTAGTGAAACAAAATTTTTTATAATTTATTTTTTTTATTAAAATTGAGAATACGAATGGTGAGAGATCGTGCAATTTCAATCATCTAACAATCTTCTTCTTTCTAATTTTGTTGACTCAAAACATCAAAGTTTTTTTAGATTTAAAAGAAATATATAAGTGGAATTGTTTACTATATATATATATATTTTAAAAGCATCATATAAATCACTATATTAGTCATTACATTATGATTGACACGTTGGATGATGATGCAAATTTCATCATTATATTTTGATTTGGGAGCCTAATTGGCCATTACATTTTAAAAATAATTAAATAAATTATTGTATTTTTAAATGTTAACTATTATGGTACATGTCATTTTGATATCATAAATGACATTTTTTAATTTTATTAATAACGTCAACTATATTAACAATTATACCCTAATTCAAAAATTATATTCCAAGTGACTGAAATTGCAACCTAGCTAGGGCCATTATGAGAATTGCAAGTGTGTGGTATTTTTCAAATTGGGATTTGAGGTTAAATTTAGTCACTTTATCTTTACTTCATTTAAAGAATTAAAATAGTAACTTTCATTTCCCTCGTCTAACTCATAATAGAATAAAAAAAATATTATTAATATATTTTTATATACATTTTGAACTATATAAAGGTATACCAATGATAAAAAAGTATCTCATGAGGCGTATAGAAGTGCATGTGAGACGAGGGATATTTTGATCATAATACCCTCTTATGTAGCCCAAAATATACAAAAATGATGTACATTTAGCATGATCTTTTTTTTAAAAGTACAATGACCAATTTAATCTTTGAATTAAAATACAACAACTAATTTAACATTACTATTTAAAATCATCTGTTATAATGACTAATGTGTAAGTTTAAAAGTGTGAGTTTTTAATTATAACTGTTACGAAATTGGATTGATAATAAATCACAATTAAATCAATTAACCATACACGAATATAGAATTTAATGTGAAAAACTCAAATAAGAAAAAATTATGGATATAAAAAATAAAATATTATTAACTAAATATTGATAATGAAGAAGTGATATTAGCGCGCACACACTTTGTGTTTGATTTTATATGATTTGGGTACTTATTTATAGATTTAAAATCATATACGAATGGACACGTAAAATCATATTTTGATCAAAAAATAATACATGAAGATATTCCTTCAGTCAAATTTAACAATATAGAATTGAATTTAACAAAATCATAATCACAGTCAAATTTAAAATTATAGTTACGATCAAATTAAGAAATTTAATTATAAATAAATAAAGATTTTGAGTCATACAGTAACTTTAGTATCATTTGTAACAATTCAATTCAATTCATGATTGATCGATTGGTGTGTCAATAAAAAAAATTGAAGTAATATTTGCTTGTAAAGAAAGATGCATAAACTGTTGAACCGTTCAAAATTTTATTTTATGTTGCAATATTGCAGGCGCTGTGAAGTGTTAATTATGTTAGGTGGCTTTTTATATAATGAAAATCAGCGGGTTGTTAAATCGCATCCTCATCATCAATCCTGGCAAAATCAACGAAGAGCCAAGCCAGGAACAAATTCTGCCTCTCGCTTAATTAGTTGGAAGAAGTGGGTGCGGTGAATTAAATGCTCATAAACAATATAATTAATATATGGAAGGACCTCTCTGCTCTGGGGAAGTCTTTGAATCAGATCTCTCGAACCCCCACCGGCCACCGCCGCACCATAAATACGGCTCCTACCCCCTCATCATCTCAGCTGTCACACACACTCCCTCCTCACTCTCCTTCCATTCCATTCCATTCCTTTCCTCAAAACATTATATTATTAGCTTTATTATAGATAGATTCCACAACTTCCCCCAATTTGGAAGAGCAACATAATTAACTTAAAAAGAGTTACATGACCATCCATTTAATTTGTTCATGGGCTTCGGTTTTCAAGCTCAATTCAATGATACAGAGTATCGCACTAGTGTTCCCAATGCAATTAATTAAACCCTTGTATTGGAGACAGACAGACAGACAGACTTTACGAGTCAGAGGCATTGGCGTTGCCGTTGGCGTCAGCGGCGGCCTTGATGTCAATGACAAAGCGGTATCTAACATCGCTCTTGGCGAGGCGATCCAGGGCTTCGTTGATTTGGTGGGGCGCTATCACCTCAACGTCGCAGGTAATATTGTGCTTGCCGCACAGATCCATCATTTCTTGCGTCTCCTTTATGCTTCCTATCATGCTCCCTTTCACCGCCCGCTTCCCTGTCATCTCGGGTTATTAGACAAATATATATAATAAATACATAAAAAAAACTTTAAATTATGAGGTGATTGATATTCAGCTTACCGAATATGAGAGGAAATGAAGGGAGGCCCATGGGCTTCTCCGGGGCACCCACAATCACCAATGCCCCCTTCACTTTGAGCAGTTCTAAGTAAGCCCCAAGAGAATGGTTGGCGGATACGGTGTCCAGAATCAGATCCAGTGACCTCTTCTTCGCCTGTCGCCTCCAAAATCATAGTAAATCAATACGCGACATATATAGTTAATTAATGTAAATTGATTAAGCTATTTACGAACCTTCATTTGTGCGGGATCGGTGCTGACTATGAATTCGTCGGCGCCCAGTCGGCCCTTGGCCTCCTGCTCTTTGGAGGGAGAAGTGCTGATGACGGTGACGTGGTGGCCAAACGCCTTACCGAATTTGACGGCCATATGGCCCAGGCCGCCAAGCCCAACGACGCCCAGCTTCTTCCCCCGCGACTCAAGCATGCCGTTGTCCTTGAGCGGGCAGAACACCGTTACTCCGGCGCAGAGCAGTGGCGCCGCCGCTTCCGGCGCCAAACTCTCCGGCACGTGCACCACGTATCTGTGATCGGCGACGAGCATGGTGGAATACCCGCCATAGGTGATGCTGCCGTCCCAGAAAACGCCGTTGTAGGTGAACTGAACCTGGTCGCAGTAGTTCTCCAGTGAGTCCTTGCAGAACTCACATTCCAAACAGGTTGCGGCCAAGCACCCAACGCCCACTCTGTCCCCTATCATGAAATTGCTCACGTTGTTTCCTACCTTCGTAATCAGCCCTATAATTTCATGCCTAAGAACAACATAGAAAATGCAAACGCAGCCAGATCACAAACAGAACAGCCCATGAATCATATATATATATATGTGTGTGTTTACACGCACAACATTTTCATATATAGCTTTAAGTAGCTGTATATACATATATATATATATACATATACGTACCCTGGAACAACGGGATACATGGTGATTCCCCAGTCGTTCTTGACGTGGTGGATGTCAGTGTGGCAAATGCCGCAGTACAGGATCTCTATGGTCACATCGTTCACGCCATTTTCTCTGCTCATCGCAAAGGGATCAAACCATTATTAGCATCTCTATGTTGTATCAATATTGTCTCAGATCAAGCTAATTGAGTAGCAATCAGAAGAGAGATGTACAACGATCAAATGCTCAACGATGGTACCTGCGTTTGAAGGTGTGAGGAACAATCTTGCCGGAGGAATCATGAGCAGCCCAGCCGGAAACTGTTTGCGTGTGGTTTGGAGTTGTTTGAGCCATCAATTCGATCGAATACCAGAGGAGAGAGAGAGCGGGGGGGGGGATGATTCTCTGGGTAACGGGCAAACTGGTGGTTTATAATGAAGTTTCTTAACAACCCCTTATTTATTTATTATTCAATATAAGCTTTTAATTTATTTGTCTGACCTACAAGTACAATATAAACTCTACTCGGACCATACTTCTCGGCCCAACAACCTTAGTGAAGGGTGTAAAAATGATAAATGCTCTCATCTAAATTATAAATTTATTTTTCTTTATCTTTTTTTTTACCCACTTTCTCTCTCTCCTTCTATAGTCATCTTCAGCACTTGTCGTTGCATTCTCTTGCTGTTTTGTTGTTGTTGCTTCACCAACATATCCTCAACAAAAAAAGAGGATATAGTGGTGGTCGACGAGACAGTAAGATAACGAGAGAATGCAACGACCGTCAATAATTGTTAGAGACAGCTTGAAAATGGAAAGAGAGGAGAGAGAGCGTGAGCAAGAAATGAATTGGAAAACAAATTTATAATTTGAGTGAAAGTATTTTTGTTATTTTTATAAGTCTCTCGACAAGACTGTCGGGGCGAGTAGTTTAATCCCTCTGCCCCGCTAGGTACCCTCTGTACGCAATAAGCTATTTAGGTAGCTAATAGCTGGTGCTCTGCTTGGGTGCTACCCCGCTAGCTCTCACAACCGTTTATTTTCTACCGGCCAATTAACATAACGGCTTACTTGTTAGTTAGGATTCATTAATGCAGCTGTAGCGGTCTCATAAATGAAGGTGGATTAGCTGTTACAGTTAATCACATCCACAATAAATAACACTTTATTAAGATATATTTTTATTAATTAATAAAATTTTTTAAAGTATGATGTATTTATTATTAATTAATAAAAAAATATTTAGTATTAAAAATGAAGTGTATTAAATGCACACCCATTAGCAAAACCCACCAAATTTTAATTTTATTATTTTATGAGTAATGATAAGAATTGTTCTTTGAGGTAATAGTTAAAAGTAATATTTTGTTTTGGTGTCGGATGTGTTTATTATATTTTTTTTTAATTAATAAAATTATTTAAATAAAATACATTTCTTGCGGCTCTTATTTTATTTACAATTTTAAAAATATATGTTGTGTCCCGTCAATTTCATAAAAGATTAGAGAGAGTAATATCGATGGCCCAACAACACAATTCTTAACTTCGGCTATAGAATGGGTCAGGCCATCACCGTCCATTGCCTATTGGAGCATGCTCGGCAATTTCTTCGTGCCAAATCAAACTAAACTTCCAACAAATTTAATTGTCACGCGGTGCATGCGGTTGGTGTCAAGTTTGGTGGACATGAAATCAACCATCATTTAAGGTTTCACATTTGGCTATTGAATGTCTGATTTGCTTCGCAGATTCCTTGTTTGTAACTAATTAATTTGTTTATTTCCTTGAAATTTACATCTTCGCACCCATGACTGACTTCAATTCTTCTTCCCCCTCCACCAATAATCATCCTTCTGATTCTTTTTTAGATAGTATCTTTATGATGGGAACTTTTAACTTACACTGTCCCGTTAATAACTAATTATTCTTATCTAACTCTCTTAAAACTTATTTAAAATTCAATTAATATAAATGAATATTTGAGCCCGCCTTGAATTTAACAAAATTTTAAACTTAAACCTTGTTTTTAATCGTAACTTAAGTTTGGGCTTTGCCCATATTTAATAAGATTCTTAGGGGATACATCTCGAATTTTAATCTTTTACAACATATTTGTTTAGTTTATTCGATTATTCTTGAAAAAATCGTTAATGACCTCTTATCTTGATGTTTCAAGATATGCATATCTCTCCTCCCCTTTAAGATAAACATATATTGATCCCCACATATAAGAAAAAAAAATGATTTTTGTGTCCTCTACTGAATTCTAAAGAATTTAACAAATAATTTGATAAAAATTTTGGAATATTTTTCAACTTTATCTTGACCATTCTATATTTTGGTCTGAAAATCATTTTGAACTTATCTTAATACTCACTTATCTTGCTTATTTTAACAAACGTTACCTTAATAAATAAATTTAATCTTTTATAAATTCAACTTGACTACACTCGGTTGCAACCCTAATAGAAAGATAAAAACTTCAGTCCGCATGGGCAGTCCAGTTGGTCAAGAAGGGGGCACAAAGTACCTTTCGTGGTAAATCTTGAACCAAGACCGAGAATCGAGTTTCGCAAACGGCAGTGTGGGGTACCTCTCTCCAAAATGAGAAGGGTTCTTTGTGCGCTGTGAGCTCGGGTTTAGTCACTGAGTTCGACTGAATTACCATAATTAACCTCTCCCCAAATTCTATCGAATCAGGTGTGGGGCGCCCGGTGTGGTTCACCTCTTGAACCAAGATAAAAACTTCAACTGTTGTTATTTTTGAAACGTGCACCATCAATTAATGAAGGAAATTTGTTGCTGGAAAATTATTTTTCTGTGTGTTCTCGTGAAGCGGAAAGCTCCACATTTCACGAGGGTCGAAGGGTAAGGTAGGTGGGCCAGGACTCAAGACTATGCCCATGCCCATAATTGGTTCGCCTGGCTTATCCAGAAGATTACATTCAATTCTCAGTGTAATCTTATCCTAATTCTTATTGACTGCATTATTTGTCTATAAAAAGGTGCAGTATTCAAAAATTCATATAAGATATATTTATTACATTATTACTATGTCATTTTCAAATATAATGGCTGACTGAGTTAAACGTTAAAAGATTTACTAAAGAACTGGATCTCATCTTACTTTCTTGTATGAAAAGCCAGTTTAAGACAACTTTAAACTCAAAAATAAATCCCTCTATCATGTGTGTATGTATAGCATCCTCTGGAAGGAAATATAGGACATGAAAGCTGGAATATAATAGGTAAGACTTGTGAATGTAGCCCAAACCACCCGTGACAGTGAGATTTGACTAACTGATATTAAAATGAGCCGAATCTCACACGACTAGACTTCTTGTACATATGGATTGGGTTCGGTCTAATCCAAACACCCTAACCAACCTAACCCAACTCAATTAGGGGATATTTGTTAATTAAAATATGGGATAAAAAACTCAAGATACGAGATGCATTTTAGATTTTTATCATTTCCAATATATTTGCTAAGTTTATCTGATCATTCTTGAGAAAACTATATTTTGACCTTTTATCTTGATTTTTCAAAATATGCATATTTCTTCTCCTCTCAAGATGAGCATATCTTAGTTCCTTCATATAAGAAAAAAATGACATATGTGTCCTTTAATGCATTTCAAAAAAATTAATAAATAATTTGATAAAAATCTTAAAATACTTTTCAACCTTATCTCGATCATTTCATATCTTGCTTCGAAAACCATTCTAGATTTATCTTGATACTCTCTTATGTTGCTCATTTTAACAAATGCTAGAAAATAGCTACATTTTTTTCTTGGGATGATCGTCCTTGCGCAACCCTCATTGCTCATGTTCTCGATTTTGATAGAAGAGGTAAATCGTAAGTGGAGGTTTTGCCTCATTGCACAAGATAAGAAATTGAATCTAAAATGTACTTCACTATGATATGTAGACATCGATATTCACATTAAGTAGACATTGGCAGTGGAAATTGCAAAAACTCCATCTGCTTGTGGCCACACCTAGAGTTGGCAAACGGGCCATGGGCCCGCCTCCCAACCCAGCCCAGCCCGATGAGTGCTTTGTGGTCCGAGCCTCATCCCCAGCCCCAGCTCAACCCATCAAAAATAGGGTGGCCCGCTAAAATAGTCCACCAAAATAGGAGTGGCCCATCAAAATGGCTTTGCACTGCCCGCCTTGACTCGTTTATTAAGAGTCATAAGATCGTGCCGAGTCCTCATTTTTTATTACCCCACTTGACTTGCCTTATCTCCCTTATAGGTCAAATTAAGCCTAGTCCACAAAATGAGTGGGCCAAGTGAGAGGAGGGCCTCGCCGGGTCCGATTTTCGAGCTCTAGCCACACCATGAATCCGATTGAGACTCAAAGTCCAACCTACCAAATTGGGCAGCCACTTAAAAATGATAATAATAAAAGTCAATATGATATGTTACTGAGAGTTTGATGGCTTTCTCTCCCTAATTAGACGGCATTTATATCTGCTTCTGAAGGTGTGGCCACCCATGATTTGGAAGCTGCTGCCCTTTTTATTTAATTTTTGTTGGTTTTTTAGTTTAATTATGCCCCCAACTTTTCTTTATGATTTTTCTTTCACTGTGAAATATAAATATTCATGCAACTCCAGTTTTATGCCCCCACGCCCCAACACATACTCTGTTCAGATTGGGCCCAGCCTGCCAGCCTAACCCAGCCCACCCAGTTACGTTACATCACACAAGTTGTCTGATTTTTGTTTTTTTTTTTTATTTTTTCCCTTTTACCAAAACCATAATTATATATTAAAAGGGATGGGTCATTGACATTGAGTTGCTCGGGCTGGCTCGAAGGGTGATTTATTGGTCAATTTATTTATAAAAACGTATTATACAATTAAGTTAATTTTTGAATAATTTTTTCGATCATCTTAGTTATCAAATTTTTTAATTAATGATGAATTGTTTATCAAACTCTCATTTTTCTTATAGTAGGACTATATATACTAGTACTAGATAAAAAGTAAATTTTAGTTTAATAATTAAATATAACTTAAACACTATTATATATATATATAGAACTAATAATTTAATTACCCGTCGACTATAATTAAAAGAAGCTTTTAGGATATATATATATTGTGGGACATTGAGTATTTTAGGTAAAAAAGTTAATAATAGAGTGAAAGCAGCAATTAATTAATAATAATAGTGGAACGTACGTCGACAAATTGAATTGGGGGAAGAACCAAACGGGGCCGGGCCTGCTTCTTCCAAACTAATTCATATATGTGATGTGAAGTAATCAAAGAGATATTTTATTTAGGAGAAGCTAGCTAGCTTTAATTAGCTTATTATTATATATATATATATGCTGCATGCATGGGTGGATGTATATATATATATGTGCCGTCTCCCCTTAATTTTGTTCATTTGCGCAACTTAGGGCCACAAGCAATGATGCAATTTGTTGCCTATATATTTTCATAATTTGGTTGCTTAATTCCTTCAACCTATATATATATATGTATGTATGTGCTTAATTTGCATCAATTATTAATTTGCTGCCAAAACTTGAAAAGATTTGTCACCTTCTGCATAATTAATATTATTATTCTTTTTCTTCTTTCTTCGTGTCTAAACTCAAATCTGAAATCCAACCCAACAATTGGGCTGAGAAGAAAAAAAAAAAAAAAGAAGACAACAAGAACAAGAAAGAAGAAAAGCATTGTGATTTTCTTATTTAATTATAGATTTAAATATTCTGAGGTGACGTCAGTTGAGTTAGCTAGGGTAAATAATATTCATATAGCTAGAAGAATCAATTAGGATATATATGTAGGCAGCGGAAGTTAGTAAATTAAGTCTTAATAGGAAGCTACGTACGTACCGACGAACGAACTTTCTGCTTCAGGGCATGTCTTAACTTAAGCTTGTATATATTCGCAAGGAATTAAGGGAAACGAATGCCAAATTAATTTAATTGTCTTCGATCGATCTTCTGGGGTAGCCTTCTCCTTCTCCACCCTAGCTAGCTATTCTGTTCGTCTCATTAAACACCGAAAATAAGAACTTTCTGGGACCAACTGCCTCTGCCTTTTGTACATATATAATACATAATAAAAGACTATATGTTTTTCAAATTTAAAGACTTTTATCAAAGAGTAATTAATTTGTAATAAAAAAATTCCTTTCCCTTTTATTTAAAGCCTTTTTTTTTCCCTCTTTCTGGGTGTGTATATAAGTTTTGAAATTATTTTAGTATATTTCAATATAAGTTTTATAAAAAAAATTTGTAGCACGGTATAGGATAAGTTCTGACTTCTGAGACCTTTATGCATGGCATAATCTTGGGCTTTTTTTTTTTTTTTTTGTATAGCATATATAATTTCAAGAGAAATTTTGGAAAGCGTAATTTAGAGTGATTTTGAAGCCTAATTTCTACCACAATTTATATTTATGGATAACTTTAAGGTAAGTTTTAATAACCTTTTCTATTATTTTTTATAGCATAATCAAGGATAAAGTTTTAATTCTCAGAATTAGTTCTTATCCGAAATAATCTAATTAACAATCTCTTCTAATCCTTAAGACTACTTGAGGCTGTTAGTTTGATATTTAATATTGGTGTGTTATCTTATGTTATATATAGTTGCTATATATGTTATACTTACTAATCATAAAAATAAATAATAAATGTTGATCCCCAACTTAACATTCTTTATATATATATATATATATATATAGTTTTGCTGTTAAGTAGCTTAATTTAATTAACTTTTAAAATGATAATTTAAAACACAAATTGGTGTTAAATATTCTAAACTCAAGTGACAATGTCAGTGGCTGGTTGCATGGTTGGTTAAATATGAACATTTATTAAAGTACCATGCATAAATTTAAGAAGCATGCATTAAATTAATTTTTCTTAACTTAATTTGTGAATTCTGGTGAAACAAATTAAGAAAATTAACGTGAATGACAAGAAGCTATATATATATATATATATGCAGCACGTGCTTTTCTCTTATGGGGATGGGTGTTAGAAATCAAATAATTTTGAAGAGCAAAATTACGTGAAGTTTCCAAAAGAGGATGTGGATATGGACGTGGATGTGGATGTGGTGGGGAGAGAGAGAGAGAGAGAGAGAGAGAGAGAGATGTTACTCTTCCATATTAACGTGTAGTTCAAGTAATAAGACTTCATCATTCCCATCGATCGCCAAACTTTTTTCTACCACATGGCCAAATTTCCCATCAAAAAGATTTTTTCTTAATTATATGTAGTAACGATAACTTCAAAAACATAAATTCCTTTGACAAGTTATTATTATTATTATTGTATTAATATATATATATATTCTAAAAGAAAGAATAATTAAGTGATTTTTGGTTGTCTTGCTTGAATATCCAAAGGTAACCAACCCCTTACATGCCTTCAATTAGCTTCTTTCCTAAATTTGCTTTATTTGGAAGTGGAGAAATTAAGAAAGAAACCCAAAAATTCTGAAGCACAAATAACAATATTGGCAGGACTGGAGGAGGAGGATGATAATATATATATATATATATATGATCGATGGTGATGATGAAGAAGAACTAATTAACTAGAAAGAAGACAATTTCATTTAGGGCTTTGTCTCCAAGCAAGCAATTACTCTGTTCTAGAGCTAGGTAGCTAGCTAAGCTAGAGAAAGAGAAACTCAACGTGTGAGGGAAGTCATAGTGTGAGTCTTCGACGAAATCCATTGCCCATTTTGTGTGGCGGTGTCAACTGCCAACTGGCACCTGGCACCCTGTCTTCTCTCTCTCTCCCAACCCTTCCTTATATATATATATATAACTTCCACCCCTCTCTTATTATCTCTATTCATTCATGACGAAGACGACCTAGCTACACATATATATACATATGTTCATGAGCTCTCTCTTCTGCGATAATTAAATTAAAATGGTCTGGTCCATGCTCAAATCACCCTTCACAACTGCAGGTTAATGTGTTTCATCTCTCTCTCTCTCTCTCTCTCTCAGTAGTCAAATCATCATCTTGATCATTAGTTGTATAGCTTTCTCTCGATGAACTCTCTGATTTTTAATGGGTTTTGTTCTTGGAAAATGATTTTGGTGCCAACTTAATTAATTAGTTGATTCGACAAAAGTAAACTTACGATTTTACCTTGTTTCTGTGCCAAAATTTCTTTTTCCAAAATTTGTATATAACTAGCTTTCCATTTCTTGTTTTTGATTTGGGTTTTGATCTCTTTTGTTCTTCCAAATTAAAGCATGCAAATTGAGTTCAATCCATACACACACACACATATATATCCATGGATACTTTTCTTGTTTTCCATTGATTTGTAACCTTTATCCCATCTTAATTATTTCAGGTAGACGCGAAAAGAAACGTGTGGATTACTTCGTTCACAAGCTAAGCGTCAATGAAGAGTATCTTAAAGTCCACAGAACAAAATCTTACGTAGAGATATTGAACAAAGTTCAGGATCAGCTCGCCGCCGGAAGAACCACCCTCGATCGATTAGCCTCTTCTTCTTCTTCCCTCCCTTTGCGCCTTCATCTCTCCGACTTCGTGCTCGAACCCAGCCAAGAAACGCTAATGGCCATGATCGAGTCCTCCAATCTCCCCAGCCTCATCGCCGAATACTTCGACGCCAGCTTCCAAGCCTGCAACACATGCGAGTTACTCCTCCGCAGCGTCCTCCAAGCCCGGGCCAATTACCGAATCATCAAAACGGTAACCAAAATGATCCGCCATGACAAACCCTTCACAGATTCTCAATCCCGCGCTGTTTTTGAGGAGCTCGCCTCATTTGCGACCCTCAAGAATCCGTTGCTAATAATCAGCCCCGACCAGTTCAGCAATCTCCGCGAACGCCACGGCCATTTGCTCCAGAGATTGACGAAGAAGTTTCAGAAGGCTAGAAGGAGAGCAAAGGTAATTAGACACTGCAAAAAGATGGCAGGATTCAGCCTTGTGGTTTCCTACGCTGCACTTGTGATCGCATTGCTAGGCCTTGCGGTTCACAGCGTGGTCGGCGTCGCAGCGGCTCCGGGGCTTCTTATTTCTTGCTGTTGTTTGGGGTTGGTGAGGAAGAAGAGCAAGATGGTGAGGAAAGCGTTAAGGACAAGCTTGCTGGAGAGGGTCGGGGCGCAGCTTGAGGTTGCGGCGAAGGGGGTTTTCATTCTGATCAACGATTTCGACACGATGAGTCGGCTTGTGAGGAGGCTGCAGGATGAGATGGAACACAGCAAGGCCATAGCAGAGATGTGTGTGAGGCATGGGAAGGGTGAGGTGCTGATGGAGGTGATCAGGGAATTCAGCGTGCATCAAACAGGGTTTTTGGAGCAGCTAGAAGAGCTTGAGGAGCATATCTATTTGTGTTTCCTCACCATAAATAGATCCAGAGCTCTTGTTTTGCAAGAGATTGTGATGCTTCAACAGGGACATCGATGATGAGAAACCATGCATTCATTTTGTTTTTGTATATTTGTTTGATTTTTTTTTTCTTTACTGAAAAATATTAATTTGTTCGATGTTATACAAAGAGGTCTGTTTAGTTTAGCTTCTTTTACTGCTTATATATTTGATAGAGTTTTTAGTTCTTTTTGTTTGGTTTAACATGTCGCGCACGTTCATTTGATGTAGTTTTGTTTATGTTTTTTTATTCACTTTTAGTGTCTCAGCTTTACCCAACTAATTTCTAGGGATGGGGTGACCTTCTTCTCTTATACACTTCTCAAATAAATTTGAATGCGAACACAATCTAAATACACTTAGAGCTGAATATTTGATATAGTTCATGCTAGATTTGCCTTCCAGCCTTATTGTTATTTTCTATGTAAATGCCATCTTTTAATAATAATTCTGTATTCTAAATTATCACACTAATTCAAATTTTATCTCTAGATGTTTTACCATATTTTTTTTTTTGGGGGGGGGGGGGGGGGGTGTTTGGCGAAACAAAAAGTATTTTTTTTTAATTTCTCGTTCTTCTTGTTGTCGGTGACTCTGAGTGGATGTCGCCAACAACTCCTGATCTAACCTTCTTTCCAATCTTTGGCTACTCTTAAATTTAGATATGGGAATCAGTACATCTCTCTCTCTTAATAGACAATACTTCACATATTAGATTTGGGAGTCTTCCCAACAACACTTGAGTCGTGGCTCAGTGGTGGAAGCTCTAGCAGTAGCAGTAAAGGTGTTGCTTTCCCCAACTTTCTGGCGGCATTTGATTCCCAACAGAAACAGTGCATGAAGATGGAGAGGGGAAAAAAATGAAGATAACTAACCATGCAAACATTATTATTATTATTTGTTTTTATTGTCAAAGAATAGTCCAAATGAAAATTAAAAACTGAAAAAGAAAATTCTACCAAACGGCCGGTTCTTAATTAATTGTTTTGAATTCATTAGTTTTTTTCTTTCAGTCGAGTAAAGTGAGCAAAGACAAAAAGGAAACAAAAGCTCATATAAGCTCAACTCAACCCTGTAGAATTAAAAATTACGGGTCTGTTTAATTATAAAAAAGTATTTTTTTTTAAATTTTCAACTCTAGCTTTATATTGAATAATTTAATTTTTAATTAGAAAACTGAAAACTCTTTTTTTTTATTATTATTTTCTTAACTTTATGCTATGAATTAGAAAATATAAAAAAAGATTTTTTAAATTTTCTAAAAACAAAATCATTTTTTGAAATGCAAAATGTAAGAGCATGCTTAATTATAAAATTAAAAATGAATTATTTTTATAAGTAAACTGAACCTAGATACTATCCTGCTAGTTAGAGCTACCAAAAGAATGTGAATCTCTCTCTCTCTCTCTCTCTCTCTCTCTATATATATATATATATATATATATATTAAAATACAGAATTAATTAAGAGCTAGAGAGCCACTGGCAAGAAGCTCCACACAACACTTCAAGCACTGGAGGAAATCTGAGGGATTGCAAAGGAGAGGATATCTTTGTGGCTTTAGCCCTTATACATATGCAGTGCAGCCATATATAGCATGAGTTACTTCATTTAGTTGTAGATCTATTAATATATGTAGGAAGGACCAGCCAGCATTTTCCTAGAGCATGATCTTGATGGACAAATGGAGGTTAGGACTTTTGAGGTTGTTTTAAGGTTGGGGCTGAAACGATTCTTGATAAGATTCCTGATAAAACTTTTGGGTCAAAGTCTTGAGAAAGTTTTTTCATTACTGATGAATTAATCTTTCAGTCAGGGAGACTTAATTTATGCTCGAATAGACAGGTATTCAGTAAATTGCGTTGGAGTAAGTTATAACATATTTATTAGATTTTGAAACATAAATTAGGGACCGTTTATTGTGTTATTTCATGATGAGCCTGATTCACATGAGAGACCAATTCATGTTCGAAGAGGAGCAGTACTAGGAAGAAGAGCAGAGGCTTATTGGTTGCTTCTATCTTCCTAGCAGCCAAAGTTGATAATGGCAGTGGCACTCACTTGTCCAGGCTCTGCCTAGAAGGTTCTTCCCTGTCCCTGATATCTACCAAAGTCCAATTTCGAAATTTACCAAGAAAATATAAAAGGTGAATTTCATTGTTGAAATTTGTGAAGGTTTCAAAATTATATATGGTTGTGAAATCAAGATCATCCTAATTAACACCTCTTCTCTTTTGCCTCTACCTTTAGCAAATATTTTCCTATTTTATGCTTGAAAAGGATGCTGCTATACAAATGGTTTTGAAGATTTGCACAAATTTGGCTATTCAGTTTTAAGCATACGTGTATAGCTTTCAATCCTGTACCGGACAACACATAGAGGTAGAAAGCTTTTTTAACTTAAAAAGGAGTTAATTTTTAAAAGATATATTTAAATAAAAAGTTAAAAAAATCATAAATATTCGACACGAATCAGAATGGAGCAAAAAATTACCAATTTGCCTGGCAGGGACTAGTACAAGCTACTTTGTTAGGACAGATGGATAGACATGCAAATTGATACCAAATATACATTTTTTTGCTACCAACATATACATATGCAGCTATGTGCAGAAGTGCCACATTTCAAGCAATTTGATTGTTAATAAATACCAAGGAATGATTTGAACCGCACATTATTGACCTCAAATTCAATTAGAATTAAGTCAATAATCTGCAACAACAAACTGCTGGTACAGAACTGAATTGTTGAAAACTCTTACAACTTATGTCGTGGTAAAGTACAAATTGACACAATAGAAGCATTAACCCATCGAGCTACCCCATCAAATAATTTACGTATCGGTAATCTAATGCAATCCTTAGGATGGATCAAAGAAGTTCTCTCAATTTCTTGTACTCATCAAAGCCAAGCAACGAAGCCCTAGCCTTGAGCCAATCATCAGGTTTTGGCATGATTATTGCCACGTATCCTTCTCTATCTGCCTGCAGTGCAGCACAAAATTAAAGGAACATAAATAAGAGAAACCTACAAAGGGAAGTAAAATGTGTCTGATGTGTTAACTTCATAGAGAAAATGTTTCCTCAGTTTCACTGTAATAAGAAGCTCCTAGGGATGAAGGGTGAAAACTGCTGTGAGGTTTACAGTCTGAAGGAGAGATGGAAGAGTTAAAAACGACTAAAAGCATAGTCTAGTTCCCAGATCTCTTCAGCATTTAAGTATAAATTCTGGAAGCTTCTCATGTTTTAGACAAAAGTTGACGTGTAGATCCCCAGCCAAACCACAACCAATTCCTTTGTGAGTAGTGCATATCATATGGATAAAAGTCTTGAAAGTAGTAGTTCTCAACTTTATTTTGGTTGTAAGCCCATTGTTAAAGACATAATGAGAAGCACCATTGATTGGCCCTTGAGAATCAAATAAGAGGGGCACCTTCAGTCCCTATGGCTAGCTTGAGGGGGTACTCTGGAGGTTTTCTGGCATGATAGTTATATGTAAGGTTCCACAAAGGCACTTCCATCCCTAGTGGATACAAGTGACTTAGCTATGTGTTGTGACTTCACCAATTATATATGTCGAGGCAAAAAACATTTAGGTGCCCACTCCTTACTAAAAGTAACTAAGCAACCAGTTTCATTCCAAGTGACATGGCTATTAACTATTCCTCTCAAAGCAAGGTAGTTCATCCAGTAAGTGGATCCATTGTTTACAGTGCAATAGCTGGAAAAAAAAAAGTTTAAGCGTTTCTAATTAGTAAAGAATAAGTAGGGAAAACTCTGAAACTAGGGTTTCAAAAAGCTTGCCTTAAATTACATAGACGTTTTAGAAAAGGGCACCCCTACTAGAACCCCTAAACTACAGGTAGCATCAAATACATGAGTACCCTTCAGTCACATCATGCATAATATATGTGAATCCTCTTCACCCATTACACTCTTATCTCTAGAAGAGGCATGATTTTGGTTATGACATTAAAGTACTATATCCTTTTATAAAATCAATTTTGAACTTGGCCTCTTAACACCTCCCCTACTATTTAGTCTATTACTCAACATGAATAGTGCCATTTTCCTTACTCAGACATTTGTACATATAAAAACATCTCAATTGATTGCTCATTTTATCTTCAATAAATATTCCCACTAATCATCAGCAACATTTTCATTGCTAACCTGCTCTCTCTAAGTTCCAAGACAAATGTGTTAAGACTGTTTATAAATAATAGGTCCTAAATCTTTCAATAACACGGTGTACACTACATCTAGTCAGAAAGAAGAAAACATGAATACAGCATCCAATATTTCCTCTCTTTGTAGATATTTCTCTACAAAATAATGGATTGTGTCTGCCAGTCATCTGATGGCTGGTATCCTCAAACACGTCCTGCACATTGTCTCACATGTTTTATCACCTTCCCCACAATAACACTTCAATAGATTGTTGAAGTGCCATCACCTCTATGATCTTCTTTGATGCCTTTAAGGTTTGCCCAATGTAGGATCGAATCTCAAAATAATCACAATGAATAAATTGGGGAAGAAATTATTTTATTACTCAAACTCGCTATGTTCTCAATAGGGTATCAATAAGGCCTATCATAAAAAGAACTCCATATGAATTATTCAAACACAATAAGCCCAATATTGCGTATTTTCATCCGTTTAGGTGCAAATGTTTTATTCTAAACAACGGAAAAGATTAACTAGAAAAATTTGATGCTAAGAGTGATGAAGGCATATTTATAGGATACTCATCTCAAAGTAAAGCTTATTGAGCATTTAACAAAAGAACACTAGTTATAGAAGAATCAAATTCATGTAGTGTTTGATGAAAAACCAAGGATAAGCAATAATGATGATGATCTAGAAGACATTCCAAATAAGATGAATCAGATTCAAATAAATGAAGAAGAAGATCAAAGCAATATTCAAAATCCAGAAAATCAAAAAGAAATTTCATTCCCAAGAGAAAGAAATTATGTCAAAGAGAATGAAATCGTAGGAGATCCTAGAAAAGGGGTATCAACTAGATCTTCTCTTAGATTAAACAGCAATCTAGCTCTAATCACTCAAATAGAACCCAAAAATGTTCAAGAAGCCTTAAATGATTATGGATGGGTTAAGGCTATGCAAGTTGAGCTAAACCAATTCGAAAATAATGAAGTTTGGTGTCTTGTACCTGAACCATCAAATCACCGAATCATTGGAAAAAAGTAGGTCTTTAGAAACAAGCTCGATGAGAGTGGAAATATTATTAGAAATAAGGCTAGATTAGTTGCTTAAGGATATAGTCAAGAAGAAGGCATTGACTATGATGAAACCTATGCTTTGGTAGCAAGATTGGAAGCTATAAGTATCCTATTATCTTTCTCATGCTACAAGAACTTCACTTTATATCAAATGGACGATAAGAGTGCATTCTTAAATGGTTTCATTTCGGAGCAAGTGTTTGTAAAACAACCACCCGGTTTTGAAGATCCAAAATATCCGAATCATGTATATAAGCTAACTAAAGCCCTATATGGTCTAAAACAAGCTCCTAGAACTTGGTATGAAAGGCTAAGTAAGTTTCTTACTAAAAATGGATTTCAAAGAGGTAAGGTTGATACAAGACTTTTCATCAAAAAGAAAAGAAATGATATGTTGATTGTCCAAATTTATGTTGATGACATTATATTTGGATCATCAAATCTTACTTTATGTGATGATTTTTCCTTAATAATGAAAAACGAATTTGAAATGATCATGATGGGAGAATTAACCTACTTCTTAGGTATTCAAATTAGGCAAACATCTCAAGGAACCTATTTAAGTCAAGCTAAGTACATAAAAGAAATCTTAGCAAAATTTGGAATGAAAGACTGTAAGCCTATCTCAACCCCTACGAGCACATCAAGTATCATTGATAAAGATGAAAAAGGGAAATCAGTGAATCAAAAGCTATATAGAGGGATCATTAGCTCTTTGCTATACTTAACGGCTTCTAGACCCAACATTGTATTTAGTGTGGGTATGTGTGCTAGGTATCAAGTCGATCCAAAAGAATCCCACTTGAAAGCCACTAAAAGGAGCTTAAGATATATTAAAGGTTCTGAAAATTTAGGTCTATTCTATGCAAAATCAAAAGATTTAAAGCTAAAGGCCTATACCGATGCTAATTATGGAGGATGTAAAATTGATAGAAAGAGTACAAGTGGAATATGCCACTTTTTAGGAAACTCTTTAGTGACTTGGGCTAGCAAGAAGCAAAATACAGTTGCCCTATCTTCAACCGAAGCTGAATATGTAGCAACTAGTTTATGTTGCACACAAGTTTTATGGATTAAGCATCAACTAGAAGATTATGGCATTCATCTAGAAAGAATACCAATCAAGTGTGATAACACGAGTACAATAGCTCTATCCAAAAATCTGGTATTCCACGCAAGAACCAAGCATATTGAAATCAAACATCATTTATTAAGGGATCATGTCCAAAAAGAAGATATCATTCTAGAATTCGTAGATACAAATAATCAAGTAGCCGATATCTTCACCAAACCATTGGAGAGTGCAAAGTTTGAACACTTTAGACCATGTCTTAACTTTTTGGAAATCAAATCCTAGATAAAATTCTATCAAAATTTAAGTCTAAGTGTTTTTACCTAAAGAAGTTTTGAAACATCAGTATCAGGTTTCGAAGCATGTCTTACCCTGAGAATACCTTGTTTCGATCATATCATTCTATTTCGAAACACAATTTCCAGAGAGTTCTATTTCGAAACATGTTATTCCATGTTTTGAAACATGTTTTCCAAAGAGTTTTATTTCGAAACATAGTTGGTCTATATTTCGAAACCTCATTTCCAGAGAGGTATGTTTCAAAACATATGTATCATGTTTTAAAACCTAAAGTCGAGATTATAAATACCCGAACAGTTTTGACCCTTCATTTCTTCCAAGTTTGCTTGCTTATTTCGAAACCCTAAGGTCCGAAACCTCTCTCTCTTGCATACCCACTTGAAATCTCTCTCAATCTCTCATCCTATTCTCGTAAATCAACCATGGTGAGGACTAAAAGATCCACCGAAAAGCATCAACTCACTCATCTATCACTTTCTCCGCCTCGCCAAGAGTTCAACGACAATTTTTCTACCATCCAAGCCTTTAATACCTTCAAGTCGTCATTCAAAAAATGAGAGGTAAACCCTAGTTGCCTCTTTGATATTGATGTCTTAGAAAAAGCTATTTTTTCTTATCTCACCTCTTTATGAAATAGAAATTGGTTGCAACTTCTTGAACTCATAGTTCCTATTCTTCAAGATTTTGTTCGTATATTCTATTCAAATGCTCGAACATTATTTGATGGGCATGATTATATTGATCGTTTCAGAACATTTCTTCAAAATACCGAACTTGAATTAAACCCCCAAACCCTATCTACCTTTTTGAAAATTCCGGACAAAGGCGATATCTATGTTCCCTATACTTTCAAATCTTTAGATGCATGCAAGAAAATTTCTGGAAACCCTAATCTTAAAAAGCCTTTCACGAACATTAATGCCTTATCTGTTGATTTTCGTATCCTCCATCTTATAATTTGTCAAGTTTTGCATCCTAGGAAAGGAAATTATGCTAGACTCTATCCCGAGGACCTATGGTTCCTAGAAAAATTTATTGATGATAAGAAAATCAATCTTCCTTCCATTATATGCAATAAAATGGTAAATGCCCATGCTCACCGCACACAATCACTTCCTTACGGTTGCTTACTCTCAATTTTTATCAAATCTAAATTTCCCAACATCCACTCTTCATCCATTCGTTCTGAATCAAAACTTCCTATTTTTAATCACACATCTTTTCTCAAAATGGGATACCGATATGATGACATCAATCACAAATACACCAAAATAATCCACCATCATCAAAGATATAGTTATGAGATGGAACCGAAAGCGGAAAAACAAGAGGAAGAAGAAGAAGAAGCCGATGACGACACCCCTACTCAAGCAGGCCCCGCTTCTCACCATGAAGCTAGACCATCTTCTTGAGTCACACTCGACATGCTTACTTCACTTTAGTCTGCCATTACTGAAGGTTTTTCTTCTATGACTCGGCGATTTGAAGATGCTTTCCAAATTCTCAACGACAAGGTCGACAACAACCATCGCTAAACCACAGAGTATATAGATAGTCTTAAGGAACAAATCGGGAATGTAGAAGAATTAGTTCTTAATAAGAAGAACTCATCGGATGCCACGACTCATTAGCTCTCTAGATAAAATGAATGTATTTTGGGATTTAATGTCTTTTATTGGTATGCTTTCAACACTTATTGTAATGGATGCTTTGGTATTGAATTCCTATTTGTCTACATTTGGTATCCTGCTTGCTTTCATGGATGTTATAGTATCTTTTCAAGGGGGAGAAAATTATTTAAACTTAGTTATCATATTTTTTGCTTATGATAAAAAAGGGGAAGAAAAATGTATAAAATGTATGCTATGTATTCTTAAGGATTTTGGCTAAATCTATAGATTGGCATCAAGTACGTTTGTGTTTAGTTATCACTTGGTATGTTTTTTAGTTAATCTAACAACTCTTGAAGCACTAACGGTTGGTAACAACAAGAACTCCTATTGTGATGTCTCAAGCAAAGCCAAGAGAGGAAATGCCGCCCCAAGCTTTGTTTCCTATCTCCCGTATAAGATTAAGGGGGAGTTAGGAAGGTTTTTCAAACTCATATTCAAATTCTTTGAAAGGTTTTTATCATTATCAAAAAATAAGGGGAGAATTGTTGTATCATATTTTTTGATATATGAGAAAATGCATTTGATGAAAAACCTATCTTAGAATGAAAAATATTTATGTGAATCTCAAATTTCGAAATATAACTTTCATGTTTCGAAACATGCATGAATGGTCTTTGGCACGAATGTTCAAATGTTTGAAAAATCTAAGTTTTTGTATCATGTTTCGAAACACAGTGTTTATGTTTTGAAAACATTGTTTTGTCATGTTTATATACATGTTTCGAAATGTCTTTTGAAAGGGTTTCAAGGTTTGCTAAGTCTGCATATCATATTTCGAAACCTATTTGAAATTTAAGCTGTATGTTTTGAAAACTATGTCTCTGTCAGCAGAGCATTTTTAAATTCTGAGATGCATTTGTTTTGAATCTAGTTTTTGAATTATATTTCGAAACCTACTCTATCTGTTTCGAAACCTTTGACACTCTGTCATCAGAGAATTCAAAACCAAGAAGCATGGGTGCTGCATTTTTGTTTTTATCTAAAGAGCTTCTCAAATCATTTTCAAATGATTTCTCCATGCCCTGCAATCTCTTACTAAAAATGGTTTAGTGGAGATCAATTTTATATCTTAGTGGCCATGAGATTCCCCTAAGATTCTGTTCCCCCCTCTTTGATGTCTCTAAGTGCAAGTCCAACTGGAAGACTGGATGTTTCGAAACATGGTGTGTATGTTTCGAAACCTTAGTGTATTTTTGTGATGTTTCGAAACCAAGTTTGTATGTTTCGAAATCTTGTTTTCTGATCCTGTCTCTAACGGCTATTTTTAAGCCAACACTTTATTTGTCTATATACATAGCAGGTCTTTGAAAAACAAGATATATATACAAAACACAAGATCCAACAAGCACATACAAGTGAACACATACACAAGAGACACAAGAAACCCTCACAAGCACATATGAACAAAATCAGTTTGTAAAGCATTCAAGAAGATCCATTCATTCATTCCTAGATGTGCATTGTGGTGTGAAAAAGGAGAAGCAAGTTGAATCTGAAGTCTCTTCCATCTAAGCTCTCCTATCCTCAAACCAAGAGATTTGTACAACCATATTGATAAGGCCTTTCATTACGTTTAATCTATTGGGCTGTAAAAGATAAACTTTATTTATCTTGTTAAGGTTGTAAGGTTTGAGTTGAGCCTAAAACTCACTTGTTGTAAGGTTTGAGTTAAGCCCGAAAAAACTCACTTGGTGAAAGGTTTGAGTTGAGCCATTGTTGTTGCCAAAATACAATAATCTATTTTTAATTGCGGTCAGACGCAAGAGTCTCGGGAGTCGTGCTTTCACTGATGAGAATCTTGACTAGCAATTGGATCTGCTATTGGTCCAGATTTGGAGATCCGATAGAGCTGATGGTCTGATAAGGCTGATGATCTGGTGGACTGATGATCTGGTGGCCCAAAATGATTTGGTAGCCCAAAATGACCGAGTGACCTGAGGGTGACGAGTGGCCTTGCTGACCGAGTGACCTGAGGGTATAATGTGATTTACTGTTAGGGTTGTCAAGTTTTCCACTCATGCTCTCAAATTCCCACTCTTTGAGCTAATCCACTATGGTTTTTTTGGGCAATGGTATCAAAGCCATAATTATTTATTTGACAACCTAAACAATAGACCAAGTAGTCATGTACAATACAAAGTCACAAATAGAACCACGAATCACAATGCTAGACATTGCAAGGAGGACTACTGGAGTCCCCCCTTGGATGTCCATGTCTCAAATCCTGAAAGCCCTTGTAGTGGTTGGCCTCAAAGAACTGTGTAGAGAGAAACTAGGATAATCCGCATAACTTTGATTATACGAATACTTTATAGGGGAAAAGTCCCAACCCTAATCAAAGTGCTAATGGGAATTGAGATAATCACTTATTACCTTTGATAAATATAACACTCTGAATATAGTCCAAAATTAATTTTGGATACAAGATAACACATATTTTGTCCCATGTAGATGCAATTCGAAGCACAACCAAATGCTAATAGAAACTGTTGGATGAGATTGGGCGTTCAAGTTTAAAAAGGAAAGACAAGGTGGTTGGATAAGATAAAGATTTAAAGATAAGGAAGTGTGGAAGATAGGATAAAGCTCCAAGATTCAAGGGAGAGATTTGTCATGACCCTAGGATTTAGCTAGGGTTTTAGAAGGAAGTGGAAGGAATTTGGGGAAGAACAAGGAAGAAATGAAGGGGGAGATTGAACAGAATTAGGGAGAAAGTTGAGAGAAATGAGAGGAAGAATGGAAGGGAAATGTAGAGAGGAAAATGAGAGTTTCATTAACAATTCAAGTATATCCTTCTCTACATATTATAGCCTATTTATAGGCTTTACAACTAAAAGAAATATCTAGAATAATAGTCCCATGTGCTGTAACAAAATATAACAAAAATAGCTCCTAACCAACTAAGATAGCTAATTACATTATTGCCCTTCTAATTAGCTTTGGGTCGTGACAATCCCCTTTCCTTGAAAGGTTTCTTGTCCCCAAGAAACTTATTACGTTGAGCAGTTCTTGTTAATCCAATTCCTGCCTTCTCTATCTGATTTTTCTTTCTTTCTTTTCTTGTCCTTTTAGGCCTTTTCTTCTTCCTCATTCTTAAGTATCCAAGATCAATCTCCGTTGTAATTTGGCCTAGAACTTCAATAGAAGCAATTTGATAGAGTTCAAGTTCAATACCAGCAGCAGTTGTTCCTACACCTCCATGTTGCACCACAGCTACACATTGAAAGATATCAATAGCATTCTCGAAATGTAGCAATGGAGGATTGCAAATTTTCCTTGGATACTGATACCAAGGCTGTTTGTGAGCATTAGCATTTGGAGCTGCTGCAACTTCCATTTCAGCCAACGATTCATCCTTCCATGCAGTAGACAGCAACTTGGATTTGCTAGTGGAAGTAAAAAACTACACAGTAGCGAGAGTTTTGTTTCCTTCGGCAAAATCTTCGACTTCTTCAGCTATCTCCCTTAGCCTTCTTGCCAAAACCCGCACTGGGGGTTGTCTGATACCTATTTTAACCCCAACCAAGGATGATTCAGCCTTCTTTGGATCCAAAGACAAAGGAGCAATATACTTTGGGCCTTCTTTAACTGCATGTGGTCCATCACAATCTTGACCCAGCCTAGGATAAATGTTGCAGGTATTCCCACTCTTAGCTTCCGGTATGTCCAGAATCGGAGGAAGAATTCTAGCACCAATATCTATATAGATTGCTGGTCGTTCAATCAAATTTTCCTGACCCAATGCTATTCCATTTCCCACAAACTTCTGATCTGGAACACCACCAAATCCTTTTGCCCATGCACTAACCACCTGGGGTAATGAGTTAGCTTTGGCTTCCTCTATCACTTCATCAATTGCTTCTCTATTATTTCCTTGCAGCCTTTCAGTAGATGCATCTTGGGGTATTATTTCTTTTTCTAACTTCTCAATCACTGCAGCTGAATTCCCTTCCTGCCATCTTAGGGTAGATGCATCGGTTGTTAGGCAATCCTTAGCGGCAACGAATTAATTGAACTTTTAGGAGGCGATTCCAAAAATAACAGAGAGTTGATGGAGCATCAATGGAAGCCAAAGAAGGCTGCATTTTCAGTGGGGTATCCTAATCATGAAGCTAGGGGAGGCAATGCATACATGAAGCAGAATGCTTCATTTTCAGTTGGAATGGAGCCTCTATGGCAGCCAAAGAAGGCTGCATTTTCAGTTGACCAGCAGCATCAAACATGGGGAAAGGATTTTGAGAAGGAGATCAGCCAAGTTGACAAGGAAACAAGAAGTGTAGTACATGAATCGAGCAAATAATTCGGCCAAATGATACGTGAAAAGTTGCAAGAGTTTGCAATGATACAATCTAAGGAGTATCATTACAGTTTTCCCACCGAATACTTTGAAGACTATCATGGAAGTTTTAACAAGGAGGGGTTTCTTAAAATGGAGAAGCCGAAGGAGAAGACAAGAAGGTGGGAAACTGATTCATCATTGACTTCCGAGTATGTGCTTGGGTATTTTGAATTAGGCACCAATATCAAGAAGGATGTTAGTAGCATTAGAGATGATATTGGTGATGGATTACATCCTTCAAAGGGAACCTGTAATGAACAGATTGATAGGGCAGCCAATGCAGAGGGATCATTTGATATTGCTGAAAAAGAAGTCCAAATAGAGGGGAATTGCATCCAACAAAAGGGGAAAGAAGTTGTTGAATTACTTGCAGGGAATCAAGAGATCATAACTGAAACTGCAGTCATCATTAAGGATGTTCTAGGTGATAATCGAGGAGGTCTGAACCAAGAAATGATTGGGGAAGTCAATCAGAAAACAGTACTGATGGGAGCCAACAAGAAATTGGGAGACTTGGACATGAATTCGGCCACAATTGCTTTGCAACCAGCTCTGCAACAATGGAAAGAGCTAATACCTCGTCAGAACTGGCAGTTAAAAAATGAAGGATTATTGAAGGAAGAGGAAGCGGAGGATTTAGTTGATAAGTAAACTATAAATCGTGTGGGAAAAGATGGAAATGATGAAGTACATATGGCAGCCGTTGAGAAATCATTGGCAGGGATTAAAGTGGCAGCAGATCCTAATTCTAAGACTCACAGAAAACCTGGGACTGCGTATCCAAGGCAAGTTTATAGTTTCCCAATGCTGTATGTACAGGGTGTGGTGGATATTGCTGAAACAGAGCAAGGCCATGGGGTGAATGGGAATAGAGTAGAGGTTGCTATGGAGGTAGGTATGTCATCCTTCCTCGTATTGGATGGGGGAATTGAGTGTAATTGGACAGCCATTGCAGGACTTGGGTGCATTGGACTTGAACTTGATAAAGTTTCTGCTGTTGGAGTCTTGCGCCAACTTAGTCTTGGAATTAATCTTGAGAACCTACAAACGAAGAAGAAGAAGCCTAGAAGAAGAAAGAAGGAAAGAGGCATGACAAGGATTGAGAAAGCTGGAATCTCGAGGACAAGAACTCTCTCAAGGGGAGGGGAATTGTCATGACCCAAGATTCCATAGAAGAGCATTATAGTAATAAACTTAGCAAGTTGTTAGGAGATATTTTGTAATACTGTTACAGCACATGGATGCTGTTATTTTTGTTAGATGAAGCCTATAAAAGGCTGTTGGTAGGAGAAGGGAGGAGGTTGTTGAATGAATGAAAATCTTATTTCTATCTCTCTCTCTTAATTCTCCTTCCCCTCTCCCGTCTCTCCCTCTCATTCTTCTTTCCCCTCTCTTCTGTTCTTTTGTTTCTCCCTCCTTCTTTTGATTTCCCCCCCTCATTCTTCTCATTTCCTCCCCCAAACCAGGCAATTCTTGGTTCTAAACTTATCGGATCCTTCCGATTTCTAATCTAATCCTAGATTAAACCCTAGGATCATGACAAGATTCAAGCTTGAAATCAGAAGATAAATGCCAGCATGTTTTGAATATTAGTTACTGTTATCTAAATTTGAATTTGTTCCTATTTTCTAGGAGATAGAGTAGATATCTTGCCTTATATAAATATCTCCCTTCGGATACAATAAATTCTTAAGTAAGCTTTCAAGAATTCAGCTGATTTCAGAAACAATAAAAAAAAGTACCTTTTTCAAGTGAATTCCAAAATGTAGTTGTGATTATAAGAAAACAGAAGGAAAGAGGACCTTCAAAGGACAAATATGAACATATATCCTGGTAAAAGAATTATGGCACTCCTATGAGATGGTGATCTTTGGAAGTGAAATAGCTAGACTATTGGTGTTTAATAAACATATACATCTGTGAACATATATCAGAATGTAAATGATATTCCTACCGCTGAATTAAGCAATTCCGGGTGCTTGATCAACCTATCATTCACTTCTAGCAGAGAGCCTTTCACACAACACCTGAGAGAACCACATAGAAGTTCAGCCATCAATATTAACAGTAATTAGACACAAAAAGACCCCCAATGAAAGAAGCAAACAAGGAAAAAATAAAACCTGACAATGAAAGAAGCATCTTTGGTGCACACTTTACACAAAGCTGTGTTGGACTCAAAATGTTGCGCATTCTGCAAAGGAACATCTCTTACTTTAATGTGAAAAAACTTTCCCAGAAGCAGACAACTCCAATTGTAACAAATGTATAGATATAATTTCCATACATCAGGGAAGCAAAAATCACACATCTGCTGCTTGAAATGTATTCACCAACAATTTAAGCTACCTTATAAAAATATCACTGGAAATGTCGTGCTCAGTAGCAGTGAATAACATTACCTAAAACTGCAAAAGACATTCTGTCACCTTCCACCCACCCAAACAGACAGCTTAGTATATATTCCAACTAGTGTAACCCATCTAGTGTAAATAAAAAACATGATGAATGGAACTAAACTACCTACAAATAGGTTGTTTAGGACTAAAGACTAAAGAGAGCCTAAAACAGAGCATTAGGAAGGGGGGGATAAAATGGAAAATAAGAAAGTAATCAACATCTGTAATAGGTTAGCCAACTGGCTTTATTCTTTTCCTCCTACTTTTGTGGAACATTTATTAAAATAAGGAATCTTAAACAATGGGTCTAACCAAAAATTTGAAGCTTGCTACTAAGTTCCTGAATCTTCAAGAAATGAGTTGTCCTATGGTGGGCCTATGAGCAAACAATGAACTAGCTCATTGGACATGTCCTGAACAACATACTGATCATTTAACTACAACTTCTGCTAACAATATAAGAAATCAAATTAGGGCACTTGTACTAAATTTAACACAGGTCAACAAACTTTGGGTATTAGAGAAGAAAGAAGATATCAACCTAAGGTCATGCTTACAGTTATCACATAACAATAACTAATCATCATCACCACCAACTAGCAATGCTGCATGCTGCCAGTCATCAAAACAACATTGAAGTGCAGTTTTGCATCTTGAGGTGATGCACATATCAAAAACACTATTTGGTTGTACATGTAGACATGCACTATATATATTCTCTGGTCTAATCTCAAGGATAACTAGTTCATTCCTGCAAATTAGTGAAGTAAAATTTTAAAATGTATAAGGGAGGAAAAATCATATTCAAGAGGTCCTGCCTAGTCAATTCTACTATGAATTCAAATAGCAAACATGATTCATAAATAAATCTTGTTCGGCCAAAATTATGATTTTGTCGATTGAGATTATCTGCCTATGGTTCGCAGAAATGAGCTGGTAATGAACAAAACGGGCCAATGACAATCTCAATAAGATAACAAAAGTTTACCTTCTTCCGTTTTCCAGTCACCTTAATCCCACTTCTATCAGATTTCCCCACATTGAAATCAACAGCTGTAACTCCCCCTTCATCCTTGAACGCCAGGTGCGCAGGAGCCAAGCCAATCACGCACAACCTTTTTAATTCACACGAAGAAAGGATATTTTCAGGATTATTGCGCGCATACACATATACATTATCTAATATATATATATATGGACACACAGATAAACAGGTCCAAAGAGATACGTATATTAAGAAATATGCATGGAGCGATACCCGTTGGCATGACGATATACGTACTGATCATGTCCTGGTTTGATGAAGTCTGATGGAAATTCAAAAACAAGTAAATATTAGCGCAATAATAAGTTAATCAATTGAACTTCCAGAAAAAAATGACAAAAAAAAGGACAAATTCAACTCAAACAATTCCCTGATAGTTAAATATTAACAGCAGAGGTGTTTTCAGCTGTTTCCATACAACAGAACGAAAAACAACATTCAAGATCCAGTTTTTCTATTTCTCTACAGAAATTGGATTCTACACGTGAAGAATTATCTAGAAACCTGGGGCGAAGTAGGGAACGAAGTTAGATTCAACAGCGGAGGGAGGAGTGAGAGGAAGATCGCGCACGTTTGGCACCAACAGGCTCTTCAATTCCTCTTTTTCTTCTGCTTCTGCTTCTACTTCTTCGATTGAACCTTGTTGTTGCTGAGTTGAACTGGAAGAGGAACACGAAACAAAGTGGGCGATGTGATCGCAGGTCTCGCCCGTGATTTGACTTCTATTCGCCTCTTCGACACTTCGCTCTTCCATTGAATTGTAAAATCCAACGGCTAACGGGAAGTGCTCGTTGCAGCGTGAGTGTCTACAGATTCATTCATCAGTGGTGCCGCTTGTGGACCCTAGCGGCTGCATAACTAGAGCTTCGGCCTTTGGGCCTCCCTTGGGGGCCCGTTGGTTTAGATGGTCCAATACTTACAGGCCGGGCCCCCGATGGTCTCTGGTTGGGCCTTTTTTCTTTAATAGGTTAAGACTTTTTCCATTTTATAAATAGGTTTTTTTCTAGAATCTTAATATATAATATTATATAATTATAGGTTTATCCATTTTAGGTAAGATGTATGTACTGTTTTGAATTAAAAAAATTCTATTTTCCTACTACCCTCGTAAAGGTTCCAATCTATTTATATTTAATGTACGTGATCTATAAGTTATTATGTATGTTTTGTAAACAAATTCAGTGTTGAGATCGATAATAAAAGAAATTAGGAGAATCATCCTATTAAGAGAAGTTAATCAGGTTAAGCCTTGATAGTATAAAGAAAGAAAGAAAAAGGTTATAAGAGCAATTGACAAACAAAATCCCAAGGCTTTAGGCCATGAGAATGAGAGGTGTCAGCCTTGAACGTATAAGAAAAGAAAGGGGGAATGCTTATATTAACTTGGGGTGATAGAAAAATGTTCCATTGCACCATTAATTCTATACATCACAAGAGTATTATTTAGAAGTACAGACATTGAAAATTAATTAATGTTACGAAGCTGTGTTGTTACCAAGCTAGCTTCTTATTGGTATGTAATATCTTCAGTAGTCCAGAATCCAAACAATTTCCAACTCCACGTATAGCCACCACTTTTGTGGAAGGACAGTGACCTTTAAGTGCAGAAACTCGCAAGAAGAACATACGGAGGAGCCTTTTGAGTTCATGGGTTTTCCTTCCCTTCTTACCCCACGCGAATATTAAAGTATAAGCTGTAAAAATTGGCGGGCTGCTCCAGCAAAATTATAAGCATGCCGCTGCCACTAAAACCCAAAACCCTGAACTCTAAAACTCTTATGAAATTCAGGAGAACTGAACGGGGCTAGAAAAGGTCTGGCCGAATTGCCAATTTGCCGGGACAATGTTTTGGAACACTCTCGTCTGGCCATCGGTGGTGGTGACCCTGAAAGAGAGAGATTGGCCGTTTAAGTAAGAATTGGACTGCCAATTTGCTCCCCAGTTCCTTGACATTGGCGTCCAGTCAGTTTTTGAGCCCTTAATGGACATAGATTGAATAGATCCAGCCCCGGCCACATTGCTTATCAGCACCAGCTCAAAGTAGTCCCTCCCGTTCACTGTGAATCTAACCCCACCATGTTTCTTGCATGACACCCTGCACCAAACAATCGCACGTACAAAAATATAAGCTAGCCATTAAGACTAAAAGGGTTATTTCTCCGTGTTTAATCGGGGATATATGGGGGTCCCTCATGCTATTATAGAGTTTCTAACAGAGGGTTCTACTTGGAATAAAAACACTTCTCAGGTGATTTTAATTACTCAGAAAACGATCAAAGTTCTGACCTTTGGTACAAGACGGGGATGATGCCACCTCTGTAAATGCCGATCTTCTCCCAAGCAGGCTGAGCCATGTCGAAGTGCTGGAGAGGAGGGTTGCACCAGCCGCCGGCGTTGCTAGGAAGATCATAGTTAGGGGGGCAAAAGTTTGTGGCCGTGACCGTAACCGAGTACCCTTTCTTGCACCAAGTGGGGTCGGTTTTGTAATCACAGATGATCTTGTAGCATTGCCCGCAGGATGCGCCATCGTTGAACAAAGCAGTGCTTAGAGCTGTCGTTCTAGTCCCATAACCAGTGGCATACAAGTTCCCATATCCACAAGCTCCTCCTGTTAGTCGCCCAAGCAAATTAAATCATTCAATCAATCGTTCGTTCGTTCATGCATCAAAGTTTTCAAGATTAATTTGACAAACCCAATTAGATCTGTGGTTTAATAAGTACGTACCCATTGTTCCAGAGGCATCACTGCCGCCATAGAAAGTGGCATGAGCTTGTTGCCAGCCAGAAGCCACAAAAGCATTGGCGTTGATGATGAAGGGACAGCAGATTCCAACCGTGATCAGAAGTAGTGAAAGAAAGCCCAAGTTGGCCATTAATTCTTCTGATCTCTTGCTTTCTTGCAAATGGGAGGCAGCTGATTAAGGAGGACTGTTGGGATCAATGTATTCTAATTCAGTAGTGTTTGTGTGTTGGCCAACTACAATGAAGAGGGACTCTTAAATAGGAACCAGATTTGGCCAATCCAAGTATCCAACCACCTAGCATGTGACCTCTAACTCTGAGAGCAGAAAGAGGGGTTAAATTAAAATTCTGGGTTATCGTCTCTGAAAGTCTGAAGAAATTCTGGGCCACCCTTCAATTATTCCCACGTTCTCTCTCTCACTCACTCACTGTTCCTTCCACGCGTCCACATGGATTTCCCGAGACGAGAACCGTGAATGAATCGAGTCACACACTTTGTTGGGATCGATGTGCTTATTTTAATTTTTTTATGATATTTTAAAATCTCATTTACTTTTATATAGTTATAGTTATAGTTATAGATGGATATTCATAATCTTAAACTTCACAATAACTTGAAAATAACTGTGCATAGAAAGTAATCCCTTTGAGTTGGTCTGATTCTTAAATTAGAAAAAAATGGTTTTCAGAAGGGGCCGGCCAAACTGTTTACTTTTTCACATTTCTTTAATTAATTAATTTATTGGTGTTTGGTTTGGTGGGGAAAAAAAAAAAAAACGTATTCGATTCAATGGCTTGGCTTGGCTTATACTTGGAATATTTTTAATCAACCGATACAAGCTCACATGGCAATCCTTTGACCTTACATGGTCATGGTACAATCCCATTATTCTGATGTGAGATTCACATGGTTTTGACAATATAGATATTGCTAATTGCTACTAATTTTCTTGCCAGTCCTGATCATCGATGTATCATAAACATACATTTTATTCAAATGGCATATAAATAAATATTAATTGACATTTGGATCTTCCAATATAGAACTGAAACTTGCCATGTGACGGTGAGGGTGGCACCGTCAAGCCAAGCCATAGAGAAAACTCATGGATCTGAAGAAAATAAATTAATTAATTGCTGCCTACCATGAACTGGATTGGAAAATGAAGAGGCAATGATTGGAATTTTGTGTCAATTATGAGCACTTGTAGAATCAGCTTCTTCTAATTAATTGGTTAATTCCCAAAGCCAAAGGTCATGTTTGTGAGGGAGGGGATGGTGCATCACGATTTTGACGTCTTCAGGCCTTAAATTTAATATGACAAAGTTTAATATTTTTAATTGAATGTTCATTTTTAAAAGATAGCGCTTGGTTGACATATAGTTTATTTTTTTTAAATTTAATTAATGATCCCTTGGTTTACGTGTAATAGTTAAATTATTATTCTTAATTTATTATTAAATATAACGAAAAGTCACACCCACAAATACCACATATAATATTAACGCCACCTCACAAAGACCAAATTATGCATCAAAATTAACTCCGGGCAAAAGCCTCAAAGACAAATGATTTGGGACAAACCTCAAGACAACCCTAGCAAGTAGCAACAAAATTAATGGATGCCCAACTAACTAGACCCAACCACCAACTGCAGGGCATCATTCATTTGCAAGATGAACTGAAACCCTTAGGATATATAATGCAATGTGTGTTCAAAAACAGACATGCATTAAGTTATGCTTTTAGTTCTAAGATTTTGAAGCCACAATCACAAAAAATAACCAAATATTAAAAACTCACTCCATTAATTTACCTCCACACTTGCTAAATTAATCCATTCAACTCAGTGGCGGAGCCACATTTTGGCAAGTTGGGCCTTGGCCCCAGCTAGTTTTTTTATTTTTTATATATATTAGTATGAATAATTATAATTTTTATAATTTGACCAAACCTAAAATTAGTCCTTAACCCGAACTAAAATTCTTTTTTGGCTCCACCACTTATTCAACTAAAAAAAAATAAGGATGGAGGTGGAGATCAGCAAAGGCGAGAGAATGATAGTGGCAGAAGTAATTATATTTATGGTTTTCTGATTTTGTATAACATTGTTTGGGAGAAAAGTGGAAGGCGATTGACTATTTATTTGCACCTCGTAAGAAGAGACTTGAATGATTGGAGCAAGAACACATGCAGATGCATGATGGGGCATAGCATAGCGCAGGAAGCCATTTCTTATAACAAGAATGATATATGGCATTGGAACATGGGAATCTGTTGGAAACAGTGATTTGTATTCTGTAGCTGGCCAACTGCTTCTTAGTTAAAGGCTTTAACTTCTGCAGCAAGAGATGCCATTGATTTCAATTGCAACAGGTCTTAACCGAAATAATAAACTTTACATACATAGGGGAGGCAAAAAGAACACACCGATGCTATGGAATTTATCAAATTTGACAAACAATAAATAGATCACTTGAAGAATACACTATTCCCATCAATCTTTAATTGAATAGGTATGCGGTACTGTTTGGTATCGATATTACATTGTATCAATGATAAACTTGGACACAGTATTAACCCTCTAGGAATGATATAGGTCACCACAATCGAAATCAGCCATCTTCCACATTGCACCAACTGAGAACCCCGAAAGGAGTTTCTCTCTTAAGAATGTCATCACCCTTGCATCACTTTCTTGAATGAAACCCACCAAAGCGGCTGTGGAAATGAGTTTGAAACTCCTCCACCTCCTCTGCTTTGCATACTTCTCCAACCCCTTCTTGATCCTCTCGTATTCTTCTTCTTCTTCTTCTCTGGGTCTTTCCAGTAGGGCTTCGCCAAGGCACCTGGCAAGAACAACGCCGTCTTCTAGGGCTGAGCAGCCGCCTTGGCCGATGTCCGGTGTCATTGGATGAAAGGCGTCCCCAGCCACGCAAACATTGGATTTGGTTATGTTCCCCAGAAGTACATGCCATGGCAATCTGAGCTTCAATGGAGAGCAGGAAATGCAATCTAGTTTAGTTCTTTCCACTACGTCTGCTGCTTCTTTGGGTATTTTGCTGATCTTCCTTAGCACGAACTGCTTCATCTTTAGTGGGTTCTCTTCCATGTCCTCGACATCATCTGGAAAACAAGACAACCCCACATCCATAAAATAAAATGCAGAGTCAGTAAACATACAAAAATCTATATATGGACTCATCTTAAGGAAAACTTAAAAACCTTTGGTTTTCGAGAAAAGGGATGACTCCGAATTCAAGGAAAAGATGGGATTTAGAAGAAGAAATATATGGTAGCATACGTTGTAGAGATGAGTGGATGGTGCAAAACCAGTAAATGGACTTCTCGCCACAAGGAAGAAAGCCAAAGCGGACTCCTCCGCCAAAGAAGACGTGGAACCTTGGCTGAAAGCTGTGGCCATCTGGGTATTCAACAAGCCCCCTAATGGCTGATCGTCCAGAATCAACTGGGTTCTCAAAGCCTAGCCATTTCGCCACCCGTGAGTTCACTCCATCACAGCCTATCAGCACCTAATAATTAATTCATCGAGAAACACAAATTATGTATTATGGTTTACAGTAAACACAACATTAATCTTTACCGCAATGATGAATAAAAACTGTGTATCGTTCATTTGAAAAGATGAAAGATTTATAGATGCATACCTTCGTTTTGACAGTGGAACCATCGGCTAAGCGCAACAGTTTGTGGAATCCTAAATCCTCAATGGAAACAACCATAGAGGAATAACGGATGGCTCCACGGGGCAGCTCTCCCTCCAATGTTTCCAGTAACTCCTTCCTTCTCACACACCGAATTTCGTAGTCTTTGTTGCTGGATAATTAGGCGTAGGTACACCATTAATTATTTACCAAAACAAATGGAAAGGAAAAAGGAAAATATTGACATTAATTGAACCAACAAAAATTAGACAATTTTTTTTTTCATTTGAAATGATGCACTTGAACTCCGCCGGGGGATGTTATCCATTGCCGGTCTCAAACCCGGATAAAGGAGGAGGGTTGTGTTAGGTAGTCGACAGCCAACGTAAAATTTAGTCGGATCCAAAACATGAACTCTAAACAAATTATGAAAAATCGTTTGGGCGTGAGCGTAACCCTTCATAGCAACGTGCTACACTGCCCCCGTGTAGTGACAAATGAGCTAGGGCCGCTGCATCGGCGCCTGGATGTAGTGATAAATGAGCAAGGGTTCCCGCATTTGCTTGGACGGATGTGGGTAAAGAAGCTAGTCCAAAATCAAAATCAAAATCAAAACCAAAATCAAAATCAAAACCAAAACCAAAACCAAAATCAAAATCAAAAACAAAATCAAATTCAAAGTAAGGCTAAAAACAAAATCAAATCCAAAGTTAAGGCTAAAAACAAAATCATAGATTAAGGATTGGGTCATGGAACATAGGAACATTAACAAGCAAAGCTATGGAAGTGGTGGATGTGATGATTAGGAGAAAAATTAATATTATGTGCCTTCAAGAGACGAGATGGGTAGGGAAAAAAGCAAAAACTTTATCAGAAGCTGGATATAAAATATGGTACACAGGAACTGATCGAGCGAAAAATGGAGTGGGGATTATTATGGATAAGAGCTTAATAGATGAGGTAGTGGATGTAAAGAGAATAGGGGATAAGATTATTATGGTGAAGATTAGTCTAGGAAGAATGACTATGAATATCTTTAGTACATATGCACCACAAGCGGGGTTAGGTGATGAGATAAAAGCAAAATTCTGGGAGGACCTAGAGGGACTCATACAAATGATACCAAGAGGAGAGAAAGTGATTATAGGAGGTGACTTAAATGGGCACGTGGGTAGAGACGGAAACGGATATAGAGAGGTACACGGAGGGTATGGATTTGGGGAAATTAATAATGAGGGTAAATCTATCCTAGATTTTGCTATGGCATATGGGTTCATTATAACCAATACTAGGTTCAAAAAACAGGACGAACACTTAATCACATATAAAAATATCACCTCAAGCACCCAAATAGATTACTTCCTCATGAGACAAGAGGATCAGTTATGTTGTAGGAATTGTAAGGTGATACCGGGAGAGTGTTTGACTACTCAACATAGACTTCTAGTACTTGACGTCCAAGTAAGAAATTGGAAGAGAAAAAATCGCATAAAACAAAATCCAAAAATCAGGTGGTGGAATTTAAAAGGGAAGAAACAACTAATCTTCAAAGAAAAATTAAGGGGTAGAAGGAAAGGGAATGGAATGGAGAAAGACAGGCAAACCAAATGTGGAAAGAAATGGCTAATGCTCTGAGAAGCATGGCAAATGTAGTCCTTGGAGAGACAAATGGTAGAGCCCCTAAACTTAAGGAGTCTTGGTGGTGGAATGAAGAGGTACAATTGAAAATTAAAAATAAGAAAACTTGCTATAAGGCGGTATATCAATGCAACAATGAAGAAAATCAAAAAAAATTATAAAGAAGCAAAAAAGGCAACAAAAAGAGCTGTTAGTGAAGCAAGATCAAAAGCATACAAGAATCTATATAAACGACTTGATACAAAAGATGGAGAAAGGGATATATATAAATTAGCTAAAGCAAGAGAAAGAAAAACACGGGATTTAAATCAAGTGAAATGCATAAAAGATGACAATCAAAATGTTTTAGTAAATGATGGAGCGATTAAGGAGAGATGGAAGGAGTATTTCACAAAATTATTCAATGATGGTGGTGACACAAGAGTTAGGTTGGGACATCTTAGTAACCCCGAAGGGAATGTGAGCTACACATTCTATCGACGCATAAGTTCAAATGAAATAAGGCAAGTATTAAAAAAGATGAAAAATCATAAGGTAGTGGGACCAGATAATATACCAATAGAAACATGGAAATGCATGAGAGAAGAGGGCATCTCCTGGCTAACGCAACTATTTAACGCCATCCTAAAATCAAAAAAGATGCCAGATGAGTGGAGAAAGAGTACTTTGGTTCCTATATATAAGAACAAAGGAGATGTTCAAAACTGTGAAAATTATAGAGGAATTAAATTAATGAGTCATACCATGAAACTCTGGGAGAGAGTAATAGAGCAGAGGCTCAGAAAAGAAACAAAGGTGTCAGAAAATCAGTTTGGTTTCATGCCTGGTAGGTCAACAATGGAAGCTATATATTTACTGAGGCGTCTAATGGAAAGGTATCGGGATCATCAGAAGGACCTATATATAGTGTTTATAGATCTAGAAAAGGCCTATGATAGGGTCCCTAGAGAAGTATTATGGAGGGTTTTAGAGAAGAAAGGAGTCAAAATAGCTTGTATACAAGCCCTTAAAGACATGTATCATGGTGTAGAGACAAGGGTTAGAACATGCGGAGGGGATACTGAACCATTTACAACTACAATAGGACTGCATCAAGGTTCTGCACTAAGTCCATACTTATTTGTCCTAGTAATGGATGAACTCACTAAAGATATTCAGACAGATGTGCCATGGTGTATGCTATTTGCAGACGACATAGTGTTAGTGGATGAAACAAAAGAATGAGTGAACACTAAGCTTGAGTTGTGGAGAAACAATTTAGAATCTAAGGAATTTAAATTAAGTAGAAAGAAAACAGAATATATGGAATGCAAATTTAGTAAAAATGCAAGAGTGGATGATGTTATAATAAAATTAGAAGACCAAATCTTACAAAGAAAAGACCATTTTCGATATTTGGGATCAGTGATTCAAAAAGATGGAGAAATCCACGAGAATGTCGCACATAGAATTAAGGCAGGTTGGCTAAAATGGAGAAATACATCGGGGGTGTTATGTGATGATAAAATCTCATTAAAATTGAAAGAAAAATTTTATATGACAGCTATAAGACCAGTCTTACTGTATGGCTCAGAATGTTGGACAGTCAAATACCAGCATGAGCAAAAGACGAGTGTAGCGGAGATGAGGATGTTAAGATGGATGTGCAGACATATAAGAAAGGATAAAATTAGAAATAAAGTTATTTGTAATAAGGTAGGAGTAGTGCCAATCGAAGAGAAAATGAGAGAGACTAGACTAAGATGGTTTGGTCATGTGAGAAGGAGACTAAGAGACGCTCCTGTAAGGAAAGTTGATGAAATGGAACAATTAGTCACAAAAAGAGGTAGAGGTAGACTCAAGAAGACTTTGGGAGAGACATTAAAATTTGATATGAAATGTATGGATCTAAATGAGGATATGATAAAAGACAGAAATACATGAAAGTCTAGAATTCATGTAGTCGACCCCACATAGTGGGATAAAGGCTGAATATGTTATTGTTGTTGTTGAAATGATGCACTTGATCAAATATGACTTTTTCAAAGGCAATTAGACGTTTATGTCCCAATTTGTTATTCTCTTCCCGGTGATAAAAAATTAAACAAGTAATTATAAATGAAAATTCGCTGCGTATGAATCACGATGATCATTAATTTAAGAGAAGTGAAAGTATATCAACTTACTCTCCCCCTTTACTATTCGGCGATAACTCTGAACTGAGACCCGAAAGTGAAGAATTCACTTGAAACCTATAAAATCATTAATACAACAACCATCATTTTTATATCCATTTTAATATCTTGTTTGTCAAAGAGATTATATTCGGATAAAAAAGTAAGCTTTAAATTGACTGTCTAAATAATTAAAAAAGTGCATGGTTTTTGACTGATAAATTTTCAGTGAAAAGCCATATACAAATTAAATAAAGCAGATAGAGAATTAGAGATAACCTGGGAAGGGTAGGATAGTGTTGGCGAAGGGAATTGGCAACCCCAACCGCATCCAAAGCCCTCCAAGCGTTAGTCCACAGTGTCAGAGCGAACCCAGTAACTCTCAGCTTGTCTGATGATTCCAACACCAAGCTCTTCAATCCTAACCTGCACCAATTATTCATATGCATATATTATATATACATATGCATAATTATTCATTACCCTTACAGCTTCTTTTCTTTTCGTTTTTCTTATCTTTTTGGCAAACCAAATAGAGCTAACTAGAATTGGTGTGTGTGTGTGTGAGAGAGAGAGAGAGGGGGGGGGGGTTGCTTTTATTTTTTGGGGGGTTTTACAAACCTGTGAAGACCCAAAGAGGTGGTAAGTCCAGCTATTCCACCGCCAACTATAACAATATCTTCGGTGATCTCCATCGCCCCTCTCTGTCACTCTATTGAATTTCTTGATATATTACAGTAGGAAGGAAGTTAAGATGATGAAGAAGATGTTGTGTGTGCGCGCTTCTGCGTGTGTGTGTGTATATAGGCACACAAATGGGAGGGAGAATCGAGGAACAAGCAGAGAGAATTGTGAGGGCAGCCTCTGCGTCATAGGCAGCAGCGAGATAGGATTCTGCTCAAGTTGTCTTCCTGATGTGACCATTTCAGTTGCCTTCCGTGAAGTAGTGCATTCAGGCCTCCGCAATAGGGCTTGTTTGGCTAACCGGTTTGATCACCTATTAATATAGCCTTTTTCAATCAAGTGTTTAACAAACTCAAATAACTTAAAAATTATATAGCTTAAACGCTATTTTAATAATGCTTTGCAAAGCTCCTCTCTCTTAGCTTTTGCAAAATGCTACTAGAATAAAAATTATGTTTATCGAGTAAATTACTTATTTATCCTTAAATAAAATACCAATTTTTAATTTATATCATTCTTTTTCAACTCTCTACAACCAATTTTTGTCCTCTCACTTTCATTGTTGCCATTTGCCTCACAATCACCCCCACCATCGCCTCCAGCTCCTCTGTCGCTGTCGGTCACCGTCGCAGGTAATCGCTGCCTCCAAACCCATCCTCATCGGTCGCCGCCTCCAGTCTCAATCGTTGCCCGCGCCTCCATCATCAACTCTATCCTTGGCAACTCCTCGTATATTTGTACAGTGTGTATATATATATATATATATTAATCTAATGATAATATATTTAAAAAAATAAAAAGATGCATATATATTATATTAATATATTTTTTAATAATTATGTATAATTTATTAATATCTAATGATAAAATTTTACATCATTCAACATATCTATTTTTATCTTTTTATCAAATTTTAATAATTTATCAACTCTTTCAAACAAAATACATAATTATTCAATTGATAAATTAAAAACATATTTATTTAAATATATTATCAATTTAAACACTACCTAACTCGAAAACTTTACACCACTTAAAAGCTGGACAGCTTAAAAGTTAAAATTTAAAATGCTTAGCCAAACCAGCCCTAATGAATTAGTCCATACGCAATAATGCATCAGCGCATATGCAATCTTATGGATCCATCGGTTCATTGTACCAGCCTCCCCCCTTGGCTCTTCTTTGCTTGCGACGGGGTAAACTAATATAAAAAGAAATAAAAAAAACAAAAACAAAGCCAATAGAGCATGTGCATATGTATACCAAATTTTATATAATTATGTAGCATTATTGAAATGATGGCCCAGACGCCGCGTTGGGCTTGTTCGAAATGTTTTATAAGTTTGTGTTTGAACGAGATTATTTTTAACTGTTTTAAATTTAGATATTCAAGAAATAAAAGAAGCTAAAATTGACGTCATTTAGAATCCTTCTAACCAAATGCGTGAAACCTAAGATGTAACTTTTTATTTTTCTTCCCATTGGTATGTATGTGCATTCTAAAAACTGAACTATAATAATTGTCGGGCCACCTAAAATCCAAATGACAAAGAGGCGAACACTTGCAAGTTATATAGGAGATGTCAGATAGCTCTAATTCTACCATCAAAAGTTTTGATTTAGAACTCGCAACCGCCCTTCAGTGTGAACCGAAAATTTTACCACCGGTCCCTCTTAACTACAAATTTGAAGGCTCTCTCTTGCCAGTGCACACAATTACTTTATTAAACACAAATTTTCTGAATTAAAATGATAAAAATTTCCCAAACGGGACAAAGAGAAAAGAATGTGCCGCTCCTGAACAAAGAACAGTTACAGTTAATCAAGCATCCAAACTCTACCTAATTAGGAAACCCCCCCCCCCCCCCCCCCCAAAAAAAAAAAAAAAAAAAAATAGAGAACAAAATAAAAACAAAACAAAAATGAAAATTCTGCCAACTACGGCACTAGTTTGAAGCTCATAAATTAGTCTACATTAACTTCCTACACTTAAAATCAGTAAGGACAAGAAGAAGAACAAATATAGATACGGAGCAGGCATCCAAACACATAAAGCAGCAGAAACCCTGCATTACGCCCAATGGAGACCGGTTAACCCCTTCATGCAGCTGCATTAATTGGTCCATTAGATCTAAACCCACGACCCCTTCCACGGTATCCCCTCCCACGGCCACGACCTACAACGAAAAATGGGGAACAAAATGTAAGCGACATCGAACCTCACACTTGAAACTCTGACAAATGAACCTACAGAGTCTACAGGCAGTTAATTTCACAAGCAATTCCAGTTTTAGGGGGGTGAAAGCCAGCTCAAAAAGAGTTTTTGTCCCGAATGAATGGCCAGTTGTAAATCGGAGACAGGAGTTCTATTTTGAGTTAAAAAACGCATGCAGACTTTTTCTTAGATGCCTTCCCCATCAGCATTGTTAATTATTTGTTTCTATAGAAATTCAGGAGTAAATGTCTCCACTTTTAGAAACAAATTAAACAACCATGCCACATGCACCACTAGCATATTTTGGTGAGGCAGAGATAACCGGACAAATGAGAACCACACAGAATCCTCCCTTGCTTCTTCAGGCTATTGGTATCATATTGAATGTACAAGTCACTGTTCTCCAACAGAAGTAAAATCAGCTAAAAACGATTTTCTCCAATACAAGTACAGAAATCTATCACAATGTAATGCCTCCATAAATAGTAGTTAATGTAAACTAATGATAGAAACTTAGTATTGGGCACTACATAATCCATCCCGTACTGAATAAAAGACTACCTGATTACTTTTTTAAGGACATGTTTCGAACAGTAATATAAACATGAGACAGCTCTGGGGTTGGTCTATTTCTAGGTAACCAAATTTAGGACCAAAACTTAACTTCAAGCAATGTTGTTCTCACCATACCAAACCCCATAACCAAAGCCAAACAATCAGAATCAAGTCCGAATAAGCAAAACCAGAGTCCTCTTCCACTTTGCGAAGTTCATACTTACATAACCTAACCCTTACTCTGTAACGAGGTGGTTTCCACAAAAACAAACCTCTGAACTTCTAGTCAAAATCAGTGTTATTAAAAGCCCAATGTGTACTAAGGTGCAAAAGGGTGTTGGAGCCTAAGGCACAAGGCGAGGAGCACACCTGATGGAACTAGGCGCATTCTAACTAAAAAAAAGAAAAATATATATTCTAGTTGAAGAATAAAAGTATAAAATAGGTCTTAACTCTTAACAACATATTCACAAGTATGTTTATCAAGAAATTAAAAAATTTAACATATAATAATGAAAAGAACAATAAACAATGTCAAAATATGCAATCTAAAAGTCTTGAAATCAACTTAAATTAAATCTTAAAACAATTATAGGTTTTAAATCTTAATCAAGATTAACTAATTATGCATTTTAAATAATCTAAAAATCATCCTCACCATCAAATCAAAGATTTCCATATTTTCATCATTAAAAGCATTGTCTCTAATATCTTCTTACACATCATCTCCCTCTCCATCTTCATCTAGTTCAAATTCAATTGGAACACTTGAAGTAGTAGCCCTTTTACTCATTGTCAAATTTGTAGTTGAAGCAATAAATTTAAACCCTAAAAAATAAAAAATAAAATAAAATAATAATAGTAAAATAAAAACCCTAAAAAACAATTAAAAAAGCTTAGGCGCACCTAAGCCAAAGGCACCTTGGGCCTAGGCACGCCTAAACACGCCTTGCTGGTCTACGCTCGCCTGGAAGCATTTCAGGCGCACCTTGAGCCTAGGCATGCGCGCCTAGGTGGGCTCCTAGGCGTGCCTTTAATAACACTAGTCAAAATTACTACGGAAAAAAGACCTTCACCTTCCAAGCACAAGGAGTAACCATATAATTGCTATCAACCCCACTCCCCAGACCAGGAAAAAAAAAAAAAAGAAAGAAAAAAAATCATATGCATGCTTGTCTAGACAAAACAATAAACCTACTTGGGCTTATTAATGACTTCATCATCTGGTAAATAGGAAGCAGAGTAAGAAGGCCATACCACGGCCACGAGCAGGACCTTCCTGGTTATAATTTCCAACATCTTGCTGCATGTCAAACCGAGGACCATTATACCCTCTTCCACCACGACCACGAGAGTTACGACCTCTTCCTCGGCCTCTTCCCCTCATATAGCCACGATTACCATCCCAACCTCCATCGTCATACTCAGCAGTAGCAAATCCATTACCTAAAATATGACAAGAATGGCATGTCATACATAAACCACAGCTACTGTGACACGCATAAAACCCAACAGCTATCATGAAAACCATTAAAAATAACTCCGTTTCTCCAATTCAAAAATAAAACTAACACAAGTCATGGCCATGTTAACAAGCAACTACAGGATGTATTAAGTTCTAAACACTGATTAGCACAAGAGTTGTTTGAATTATAATTTGTTTCTAGGACGTTAAACAAATGCAGCAGGACCCAAAACCAACATCAAATACAGCACAAGCAAAGCTTCAGAAACCATATTTCATGGATAAATTAAAATACATAAACATCAGCGAAACGCACCATATCCCCCGCCTGTACCTCTTGACCGTCCCCTTCCCCTGCCACCACGGCCCCTTCCCCGACCAGTAGGTGATCCTTCTGCATGAAAAAAACATGTCACACCAAATTCCAGTACAAGTAATGTAAATATACGTATGTATTTATATAAACGCCCTTGTTAAGTTTCTTGCCTCCTTCATAGTCAAAGTCGTTCCATGCCTTGACCTGGTCAGCTGGTAGTGGAGGCTGGTACCTGCAGCAGATAGCGGTGTGTGATATCAAGAATCTGTAAATACATGAATGAACAGAATTTCTGTACTTCTTGTCACAAAATTCAACTTGGGAAAAAGTGTTTTTCACAGCCATTAAACTAGATCTTAACTCATACTCTTCCAATCACTTTGCATATAACATATCAAGAATAACATATCAAGCCATAATCCCACTAGGTAGGATCAGCTTCATGCAAAAGAATAAGAAAATTTAAGGGAAAGTCAAATTGTTGGATATCTACAGTAATTAAAATTTCTTATTGTGGCATAAACTTCAAATAAAAATTTTCCTGAAAATTAAAAGAAAAAAATGGAACCTTCTCTTGAAGATCTTCCAACAGAATCCACAATTCAAGTTTAAACCTAGGACTAATGATTACAAACATCAAGAAAGATCAGTCAACAATCTATCAACAAACACAAATTCTTGGAATCATTGTTTTCATAAAATGGAATAAACAAAGATAGAAAATGTCCCAGCTATGGAGAGGGAACAGATTTCAGAAAACAAACCAAAACTTTATCAGCAACAAGCTGTTCATTTCAAAGGTCTAGTATGTTATTTTGTTTTTTAAGTCCAAAGCATGAAACAATAGTTACAATACCAAGAATTAGAATCATGAACCTAGATTCTTAAAGAAATCATTACGGGACCATATACACTCAGAACCCAACAATTTATATCACTGTGAAATAAAAAGTGCAAAGAAATATATATAAAAACAACTGGGAGACCTCTAGTGCTAACTCACCCCACAGAGGATCTATTCAGCTCCTCTTTTGATAGAGTTATCGTAATCATTGAGACATGTCTTGTGGTTTCTAATCTGCAAAGAAACAAAAGACCATCAAGGGCCATAATAAGATAAATCCAAAGATATAAACTTCATCACAATAGGAAGTCCAAGCCTGATAATGAACTTCCGAGATGACATTTTGTCAAGCACAAGGTGTATAGAACTCTTACGGAAGGAGGCCTTCTTCCAGGGGCTCCCATGTATCAGTTATATCAGTTGATCCAATTGATGTAATTTGATGAAGACCAACAATCCTCCTCTGTATTACAGTTGTATTAAGCAGATTCAATAATCCTCAGCAAATAGACCTTGTAATTTGAAAAGCATACAGAAACGCAAACTGAAAGGTAACCAAAGAAAAGAAAAGCATGGGAAGGAAAACCTTGATTAACTCCACAATTGTCACAGTTTTGTTGATAGCTCTACCCATTGCCTTGAAAACAATTTCATTTGAACCTTTTTCCTACAAAAGGTTGCACCAATCAGAGAAACAAAAGATACCAAATACTCTTATAATCACATTTATGATAGCTAGGCTTGGCAATATTGATACTCAACATAGTAAATTGCAACATCTTCAATAAAATTTTTAATGCCTTTAAGCCACAATAAAGTAGGGTAGATTCCCCTTTTTTGTTGCAAATATTTATATCAATAAGCAAAATTCACCATCTTGCTAGAATATTTCCAGAAACAGCAATTACTCCCACACAATGGCATATAGCAAATGGTTAACATCACATTTAGAAGCTCCAAAACCAAGCACCAGTTTTCAATTCTTCCATTTGGGCCTCAGTAACTACCATAAAATATAGTCCAAACACAGACTGCAACTATTTTTCTATAAAATTTATGATATAATGCCCATTTACCAGGCAACAAAACAAACTGAAGATAGCATGAATGCAAATTAAAAACCAAAAAATAAGTGTCAGGTTTACATATTACAAGTGACTCCAGGAAAAAACTTGTAATATAATGGTACTGCTGGAGTATTCACCAGCATCGAACAGTACGACAACAATAACATATAATGACTTAATCCCATTGTGAGGTCAGCTAACCCACAAAGAACAGTTTCATAACAAAACAGAGATACCACATATTCATTTTGGAACAAGAGCATATTTGTCAAACGCGCCCCTATGCATGAGGTGCACAGAGCTTTCTTCGAGATTGAGGCACAGCGCTGTCAGCGCCATCCAAACTGCACTGTCTAGATGCACATCTAAAAGGCAGGTGCAAAACATGTCTCACGCGCCCTTACATCTTAGTGTTTATTAAACGCCTTTAAAATGTAATCACACAACTCAAACATTACAGCTGAAATATAAGTGAATCCTCAGAAAAACCTTGCCGCTTTCTACTTCAGCTAATCAAATCTCCTTCAGTGAATCCCTCAATCATGAACTAGAACTACCTAGAGAAACACAGATTCCAACAAATACAAGTCTTACTTCTTACTTTGATTTGATGAGGGGAAAAAACAGGTATGATAACCAAAATCAACAGTTGAAGAAGGTGCGTAGGAACTCCTTAAGAGAGGCCTGCCAATTCGTTCACTCAAGTTGATGTATGAACATCAGGAACCTGAGTCTTTTAATATCATAACATAACAACAAATAGTATTGTGTTTCACACATGGATATAGAGACTAAAAAATCCCTTTTTTGCTCCACATCCTGTTTGTTCTTAATCATATACCTGCACAATAGTGCCATCCAATTCTACTCAAAACATCCCTATATTATTTGGCAAAACTATCGCTCACACCAAGACGCACAGTCAGAACTTTTAGTCATACCTAAATCATATAGTCTTACTTCTAAAACAATTTCTATTTTCTTTTTCCAGCAGGGAGAGGGGTTGTTCTTCCACAAATAATAGGCTCTTAACGCTTTCAAATGAAATCACCAGAAAATAGTAGCCCAGACAGCTCCTCCCAAAAATCCTTAGGATAGAACACACTAGGGGCGAGTTGCAAACCAAAATGCTCCAAAAACTAAAAACTTTCCCATTAAAACAAAATACGAGTTCATGAGAACCTGTAAACACGTATAGCTGGCAGCAATATGACGACGCCGCAACCAGAGTGAGCAGTTACGCACGTGGCTAACGAATTTTGGAATGACAACAAACATAATTTAATTCAACTTGGGGGGAAAATATGAAGAAGCTCAAAAGGAGTACCTGAAGCAGGCTCATGGCATATGTGATATAGCTTCGCATCCTGCCCTGGCTCGTAATCCGAATCTCATTCTCGTCAATTGGTGTATCCACCTTTGGCTTCTCCACTCTCTGGTACCGATCCATCTTTTGCACACACAAATCAATGGGAGAACTCCAAAAATGAGGCAAAAAAATCAACAGCACCAATGGACGCAGCTGAATGAAGCCTAAGGGTTCGAAAACAACGAATTCATAGTGAGAAAAGAAGGCAAGGACTTGGGACTGATGATTATACCTTTGTTCTTCTTCTTCTTCTTCTTCTTCTTCTTCTTCGGATATGGATAGAATTTTACGCTCCACGAAGGAAAGCCCTCTTCTTCGGCTCGTTTCTTCGTTTACGCCCTAACCGCCATACCGTGGAGATTGGAGTATTTATAGTACCACTGAGTAAACAGCCCTAACTCTAAACCTGGTTGGCTGAAATTGGGCCCAAACCAAAACGAACTTGGGCCAGGTCTTATGGCATATATATTATCGGGTCAAAAGCAGAGCTGTCTCAACTAATTTGGAGGCGTTAGTAAAAAAATTTGTCAAGACTTTCGCAAGAGTACTAATTTTTTATAAAAAATAAATAATACACAGTTTTATAGAAAAATTCCATCATTTTATTAAATTAAAAAAATAAAGTTTAATCAATTACAAAATAGGATAATCTTTTAATGATAGTGAATTTTCAACTAAAATATAATGTCTGAGAAATCAGAAGAAACCAAATAACTTACTACAATAAACAAAAAAAAAAGTAAAAATTGAGAATAATAAAATTTTTTTAGGACTGCAATTAAAAGATTTATAATCAAAAAGGATATTCAAGAAGAAACGATAAAAATAGGGAACAATAGAAAGAGATAACGTAAAAATTAAGAAGAAAAAATAAGAAAGACAACACGTTGTAAATTAATTGTTGAGTTAGGTGTCCGTGGAAATTTAAACTGAAAGTTGGATTTTATTTTGGGTTCAAATTTTTCTTAATAAAATATTAATAATTAAAAAAATAAAAAATATATAACTCCCAAAATTTTGGGGCCTTCGTAAATGAGGAGGCTTAGACGGCTGCCTAGATCGCTTCACGGTCGAGTTGGCTCTGGTCAAAAGTAGAAACAAATTAAATATTATTTCTTTCATCCAAAGAAATAATAATAATAATAATAATAATAACAAATCTCAATACAAATTCAATTTGGACATTTTTTTCAAACATCAGAATTTAACTTCATGATATTACTGATTTCAATAAAGTTAGAGTTAGAGCTCTAACTATTTTGTTTAAAATAAATTTTAATTTCAATTCTTATGTGGGGAATAGAATGGAAGTAGAATTAAATAAGTAATTTTATCATATTATCTTTGATAACTCAATAAAAAGTTAACATATAATAAATTTTAAAAATAAAAAACATTGACTTATATATTCTTGTATTGCAAAAAAAAATTATATCATAGCAACATTTTATAATTAAAAATATAATAATTAAATCAAAATATTAACCAAAATAATGTTGAAAATATTATTCAATGCAAAAGCAGAAAGAGTTGGTGGGCGCAATTTATTTTATTATATAAGTAAATACCATATTTGGTATTACTATATTTTAAATTTTATTATATTTTGATAATCTTAAAAAGATACTTTTTTCTATTTTTATCAAAAAAAGAAATGTACAAATAAGATTTTTAATAATAATGAATTTATAAATGTTCGTTCCAGCCCCAACGAGATTGGTAAGACTAGCTGCAACAACAGCAGAATGTCACGGTCTGACTATCTTCGTAGTGGGGTGGCGGGCACCTGCAAACATTTCAACGCTCAAGTCAATGAAGATTTAGAATCTCAAAGTGTTGGTAAGGTTTGGAAAAAAACATATATTGGTCTGTGATCAGGCTGACTTATATAGAAGTGAAGATACCTTGCATATCGCAAGCCATCGTGGGAGGATAGAGGGCTGAGTTGTATGGTAGTGATAGAGATCATCTTCGAGGATCTTGGAATTGATGAAGATTGCAAACTGATGAGGATCAGTGTGCAAGTTGTTCAAGGTTGATAGAATCTGTCACTGGTGTAAGAATCTCGACTTGAATGTAAATACTATCCGAGCTTTTAGGCTAAGATCTGGCCTAGATTGGGCTAGATGCCAAGTAATGGGCCGATCCAACAGAACGGTACAATCCAGAGCCCCTTAGGTCGGATGCTCGCATGGGCGAGCATTCGAGCTAGAAATGTAACCGAGGTGGTGGTAACACTCTAGTTTTCCTTGATCCTGGATTGAGCTTCATGTGGTCGTGCTCGGCGGTTTCAAGGGTAAATTTTCTAGGTTTTAACAAGTAATGCAAGTGATCTTGAAATTTGAGGAGTCAATTTCTGAAGATGTGACGTCGTGGGCGAATAGGAAGTTGTCTCGATGTTTTAACCTAAGGTGTTTAATGCCCGTAAGGAGGTGTGACAGGTGGCATGATCTCTGCAGGTGTTTAGTGACGTTTAATCTCTGTCCGTTGTATACATCGTGTGATATCTATATAAAGGCACCTGTAGGCCGTTTTCCTGCTTCTCACTTTTGCGTTTGTGACCAATTTTTGAACCCTAGTTTCCCAAGAGTTTTCACATTCTTCATGCCTTAAATCGCTTGTGTGTTTGGGCCAAGTTCCCATTTTGCTTCTTCTTCTATAGATTCACTCATTTCCACAACAAATTTCACACAATCGATTCTTTCAATTTTTCACTATTCTGTTTTTTTATTTTTTGCTGGTTTATCGAGTATTGCGACGTGTCTGGGGAGTGAATCTGGGGAAGGGAGTGATTCCGTGATCGTTATAGAAAGCTTCTGGAGAGGAATATGACGCTTGGTTATCAGGCTTTACTGGTCGACCGTAGGGGAGTGATTCGATGTGTAGACTGAAGTAGTTGAAACATAGATCAAAATAGGAAAGGGGCACGACTTTTGGCAGCTCTATTTTTTCTGGTTCTCCTGGGACAGTGTAAGTGTTTCATCCATAGCTGGGTCATCTTCAAATTTGCTTTCTGGCGCAAGTGGTGATTATAACTGGATGAGTGAGGACATGTCCAAGATTGCCTCAATGTACAACTCCCCAGATAACGTCGTCATATTAAGGTTGCGGATCCATTTGTTGGTAGTTAAAGAATACGAGGGTTTGTTTGAGTGTCAACGTTGAGGGGAAGAAAAGCGGGTTTTCATGGTCGCGGACTTGGGGTTGATTTTTGTGTATAAGATGTTTTTTACATGTCTTCGCCTTCGACTCCCGTTCACCAACTTTCAATACTCAGCCCTGGCAATGTTAAATGTCATCTTGACCCAGCTGCACCCAAATAGCTAAGCCATCGTGAGAGCATTCGAAGTGCTATCCACTTCTTAGGATGAGAAGCGAGCACGGGGGTCTTTTTTTCCTTTTTCTAGTCGAAAGGCATCAACAAAGGCACATGGGTCTCTTTGAATGGGTTACCGAGAAATAAGTTACTAAAGGCCTTTAATAGCTCATATAATTTTTTCTGTTTCATATGAGATGGCCCCCAAGATGACTGTTAAGGAGATTAGGCAGCACACGCTGCGTAGAAAGGGGCTAAGTAGAGCTCGGGGTCGGCAATCAAGGCAATCGAGAAGGCCCATGTTTTGGAGAAGGGTGTACGACTGTCCATAGGCCCAATGTTGGCTCCTCAGTCAGCTTCCCAAGTTGTTTCTTTGAAATGCGCGACCTCTCGTTGCTCCAAGGAGCAGGCTGAGGTCGAAGAGACCTTGTTGCAGTGAAAAAGGCTGAGGACTACTCAGAAGGAGGAATCTGGGTCTTCTATGACCTTAAGCTCGGCCATCGATCAGCTATCGGGCTCTGGGGAGACCTTATTGAGGCCCAGCTTGTGGGAATGCAATGACAACGAGGCCAACCCGAATAACCTCTAGAGTAGACAACTCCAGCCCAGGGCCTTTTGTTGAGGAATGCCTTTACCTCAAGTCCAACAAATAGAGGCACTTGGGGCTTGGAGTTGGGAGGATGTGCCATTGGACCGAGATGCAGTCCCTCCATCTTGTTAGCCCCGTTTGGACACTAGAGCTGGAGTTTAGGACCCAATTGAAGCGACTCAGCCAAGCTTGCAAAGAGGCGATGGAGTAGGCAAGGGGAATAGTGGTCATCGAGATGGAAGAGCTACAGAAGTAGGTGGAACATATGAAAGAACTGGCTATCTGGGCTAACGACTCCTCTAAGAAGTATCTTCAGCAACGAGAGCGCAGTTTGGAGGAACTAGCGGTGTTAAAGGGGGAGGCTCAGGCTGCTACTTTGGAAAAAGCCGAAAAAGTGGCGAAGTTGATAGCCAACCTTGCCACTACCATTCTCTATGCTGACCAAGCAAAGTTTGAGGCTGCCAAGTTGAAGACTTAGGTAGCCACAATGCAAATCGAGGTGGAGAGCTTGAAAGATGAGGCCGTCGGCCTATTCTTGGAGGGTTTTGCGAAGGCCTTGTCCTAAGCTCAGGTACTTTTTCCTGAGGCCGACTTTTCGACTTGTAGTGCCTTTAAAGATATGGTGGCTGGTTAGTTTGTGGATTTGCCTTTGGCGGATCTAGTTGGCCAGATCGAAGCTTTCGGCGGAGGCACTGAGGACCGAGGGGGATCTACCTATGAAGGACGTCGACCAGCCTGGTAAGCTCGCAGTTGCCTTTAACTTCACTTCGGGAGTGGTTGTCGAGCTCGTGGCCTATCTTGCCCCCAGACCTGCTAGAGCCTAACTCCTCTATTCTCTTTCTTTTTGTAAACTTGTAGTATAGGTTGGCATTTTTTGTAATTTTGGCTTTGATGCAATGAAGAATATTTCCTTAATCTTCTACCTTGTCTGTTTGTTGATTGTATTTGCTTTGTTGCTTTCTATTTTCTTTCCAAGTTTGAGTCGAGAAGTGTAATTGTAACATTCCGCATCGAGCGATAGGAAGGACCGGATCAACTTACCCTAATGGGTCTACGCGAATTTTCCAGGGGTCACCCATCCTTGAAGTACCCTAGCTCAAGGACGCTTAACTTGAGAGTTTTTTTTATCCACATTCAACCCAAAAGATATCCAGCTGGTGTTATTTTCTTCCTTACTGTAATACCCCAAGAGCCTAAAGAAGTTAGTATATATCGAGGATAGTGTAAGGAAAGAAACAACACCAGCTGGATACCTTTTGGGCTGAATGTTGGCAAAGAACTCCCAAGTTAAGCGTGCTTGACCTGGGGTAATCCAGGGATGGGTGACCCCCCTAGGAAGTTCGCATAGGCCCATTAGGGTAAGTTATTCCGGTCCTTCCTATCGCTCGATACGGGATGTTACAAGTGGTATCAGAGCCGACCCCCGAGCCTCTGAGCGCGGTGGTGGGGCAAACCTCAGCAAGGAGGCTGAGTCCCCGAGGGGGGGTGCGTGTAGGCACCTTAGGCGAATTCCACATCGGCCATGCATCGAGGGGAGATCTGGGACCGGTTGTAAGGTCGCATGACGAGGACGTCATGTGCTCAAGGGAGGGAGAATGTAATACCCCAAGAGCCCAAAGAAGTTAGTATATATCGAGGATAGTGTAAGGAAGGAAACAACACTAGCTGGATACCTTTTGGGCTGAATGTTGGCAAAGAACTCCCAAGTTAAGCGTGCTTGACCTGGGGTAATCCAGGGATGAGTGACCCCCCTGGGAAGTTCGCGTAGGCCCGTTAGGGTAAGTTATTCTGGTCCTTCCTATCGCTCGATACGGGATGTTACACTTACTATCTTCGATATATATATACTAGTTTTTCTAGAGTCCATTCTTGGACCTAACTTTGGGCTTTCGAGGTATTATAGTAATGATCTTTCCTTGGTTTTCTACATTGTTTAGTGTTGAGCCACAATTGATTTTGTATGTCAATTTGATTGTGCACGATATATTTGTTGTTGCCTCATTTTTACTTCCAACATTAGGTCGGGAAAGTGTGTTTGTTTCAAGGTGATTTGCAGAGGCCGACCAGGACTCACTTGGGCGTAGGTGGGTGACTGACAGAGCCTGATTGGGTAGGGCACAGTTGAGGAGACCCGAATAACCCGCAGTTCGCCATTCGGGACTGGCCTGAACGTAGGTGGGTGGACTAATCGAGCCTGATTGGGCAAGGCACGGATGAGGAGACTGGGATGATCCGAAGTCCGCCCGCCAGGACTAGCCTAGGTGTAGGTGGGCGAACTGATCGAGTTTGTCTGAGCCAGGGTACGACTTGGTAATGTAAAAGAACTGAACTACTAAACTTCATATTTTATTGGTAAGAAGACCTCGGTGTAGAACCGAATAATATGTTATGAATAGAACATCTGGTTTCATTGACAAGAAAACCTCGATGTAGAACTGGATTGTATGCCATGTAACAAAACTAAAGCAACAATAGCATAATCGAAGAAAAAATGGATTAAATCTAGGTAAAAAATATGAAATCAGATTGTAACACAAATTAATTCAAGTACTCTTTGAACCATAAAATTTTTTTTTAGATGATCATGAAACCGTTACTTAGTTGTAATAGTTCCGTATGCTAGCCGCATTCAACACTCTTGGTAAAGGTCACCCTAAGAGTTCGGCGAGGTGGTAAGCTCTGTTGTCGAGGTTATGAGTGACCCGATCACCTAGTAAGGGCTTTCCTAGTTGACACCGAGCTTTCCTTCTTCGGGTTGCTACCTTGCAATCTCTACCTTTCTCAGGACTAGTTTTCCTTCTTGAAAGCTCTGAAGCCTGACCCCAAAATTGTACTTCCAGGCCACCCTTTGCTTAGCTATTTGTTCTCGGATATGAGCTAAGTCTCGCACTTCCTACATGAGATCCATATCAACTCTTTGTTCATCACCATTGGAATCTTCTTGGAAGTGATGCCTTTTGGGGGCTCGACTCCTTGACTTCCATTGGAATTAGTGCTTTTGACCCATAGGTGAGCCTGAAAGGGGTCTCCATCGTTGATGTCTATATTGTTGTATGGTATAACCATAGCACCAAATGGAGCTTTTCCGTCCAGACCACATTTGCCTAGTCTAGTTATTTCTTGAGCCCAATAAGGATGACCTTATTGGCAGCTTCAGCTTGTCCATTCGCTTGGAAATGCTCGACTGAGGTGAAGGCCTAATGAATGCCAAACTCCTTACAAAATTCTTAAAACTTTGCATCGATAAATTGAGTGTCGTTGTCGGAAATCATTAAGCGAGGCAGGTCGCATATGCAAATAACATTTTTTTCAAGCAATTTTTTTAACCTTTTATGCCATAATTGTTGCTAGGGGCTCAGCTTCGATCCATTGGTGAAGTAATCAATCCCCCCACTTGTAGAAAGGCCAAGATACCTCGAGGTTGTATAGTTCTTCCGATGGGGAATAATGCGCATTTGCATACTTCTAGCATCTCTCGTATCTTTCCACATATTCCAGGCACTCATTGTGCATGGTTGGTCAATAGTATCAAACTCGTAGTATTTTTGTTGCTAAGGACCAACCTCCAATGTGGCTTCTGCAGACCCCCTTGTGAACTTTAGCCATCACATAAGCAATCTTTCATCCACACACTTGAGAAGCATCATGGTAAAGCTTATTTTGTATGGTTGATCCCCGATAATGGTATAAAGGCTGGTCGTCCTTCTTGACTTCTTAGCTTCCTTCGAACTGTCAGGTAACACTCATTCCTTGAGGAACCAGATGATGGGGACCCCCTAGAAGTTGGGGTCTACTTCCATGGCTTGTACTTCTAAGTCAACAATTGGTGAATTTAGAGTTTCCTGTATGATCAACCGGTTATTTCCTAGAGCCTTGGTGCTAGCGAGTTTTGAGAGCAGGTTTGTTCTTGAATTTTGCTCCCTTGGAACGTACTTAATGTCAAAAGATTCAAAGGCTTTGAATAGAACTCTGACCTTGTTGAGTTACTTGTCTAGCTGGGGATCTTTTGCTTGGAATTTTGTTCTATTGGATTTATTTTTAATTTTCTGTTTTAATAGTTTATTTTCAAAAAACAGAAAATACGTTCTGTTTGTCATTTTAAAAAATTGTTTTTCAAAATAGAAAATTAGAAAACACATTTTGTTTAAAAATTTGAGAGTAATTTTTTAATGACATTTTATTCAATAAATTTGATTATTCAGTAAATTAGAACTATAAAATACTAATATATTATTAAGAAATATATACATTTTACAGTTGGTGAATCATGTAACATTTTTTTCCATTACAAAAATAAAATATGAATAAATAAATAAATTGTCTCATCTTTTCTATGTTTTGGCTAAATATAACCATTTTTGTTGTTTTAAGTTTTCTTTACAAAATTTTTCTTGTTTCTGAAAATGCATTTTCAAAAATAATAAAGTAAACACGTTTTTATTGTTTTAAAAAATTGAAAAGTGAAAATGACCTAAAAATAGTAAAAAAAAATAGGCCCTAATTCTCCTGGGGGTGGGGACTGGGAGGTCATTACATTAGGTCATATTTCTATAATCTCTATTTGTTACTATTGAGTGAATGACAGTACAAATAGATAGATATTATACAACTCAAACCAACTATGAGGAAATGAACCATTCATTACCATTAACCAAGAAATGAACTAAAGTTGCCCTCTGGGGCGCCCGAGCAGTTTCCATGGGGGTGAGAAAGCCCAAAAGTTCAGGAAGCCCAAAAGTTCAGGTTCGAATTCCTCTGCGGCCACTTATTCGGGTGTGCTGGAATTTACCTCCTCTCCACATGATTGGGGTCTCGGTAGAGGAACGCTCACAAGAAAATGCATCTAAGAAATGAACTAAAACATTAAAATTATACTGTTGTCAGAGAGACCTCACTCAATATACAATAACGTATCTATTTATTTAATATTGTACTTATTATACAACATAACATATACTACATACAATTCGTAAACCATATGTCTTACTTCACTATACATTGCTACATAATAATAAAATTAATATTTTGAAACCATCGGCATTTATGGTGTTTTTACGTAATAAATTGGATGGTGTAAAAGATTACGTACGCTCTCTGAAAAGACAAAATTGAGGAATTCATGGCGGGCCTGGGACTGGGCCTAGCAGAAGCCCAACGTAATACATTATTCTGATCCACTTCGTTCTTCTTTGCCTTCGGTTGCGAGGACAAGTAGTCTGAAAAGCTGGACCTAATCAACCAAACTGTACAGTACACCACACAGCAGCAATAGCAGTAGCAATAGCAATAAACTATCAAGTAAGTAGTTGGGGCAACAATATTGGGTTAATTTAAGACCCGTTGAGTAGTGCATCAAGAAGCACAAATTAAATACGTCAACTCATATATATGAGAGAGCAGGGTGAAGGCCCCCATTACAAAAAGGCAACGGACAAGATAACTTCACACTTTGTCTGGTGGAAAAGCTCGTTCGCTCGTGATAACTTTCTCAATTCGTGTTGTGCTTTCACATTTTACGTCTTTTCCAATACCAGCCAGCCAGCCAGCCAAACAATTCTATTTTCCATTTCTAGTCCAATTGCCAAAAAAAAGAAAAGGGTTGAATTAAATTTAAATAGCTGAATTCTGAAGGGAGTGAGTGAGTATCATCACACAACACAGCGGGCCAATCCCAATCCCAATCCCAATCCCGGTTGCGGATAAGCAATGCCCAGACACTATATCGTCTCTCTCTCCGCTGTCCTTACTGCAGCTCACTGGCTGTATATATCCAAACACATCCACAACCAAAAAACAAACATACATGCATAGGAAGAAAAAGTGAATCATTTAACATTTTGATAAAATAACCATTTTATTTTAAAATTAACATAAATAATAATAATTAATAAATAAATAATAATAGATCGAGTACCTATAATATATAAATCGTCAATTTGATCTTCTTCCTATACAATGAAGTAAAATTTTGTATTTATAATTTATTTTTTTTGTCAAAATTAAAAACACTACGGAAGTTGCATAAGAACGATCTCAAATACAATGCATTAATGGTCAAAGTTAATTTAAATTAAAAATTATAAATAAATAGAAAAGATGATTAAGCAGCTTTAAACTTACAATAGTCAATAAATAAAAAAAATCACAAACAAAGGTGAGAAAGAGTAATTAATTTTTTTTATACTTAATATGAAATCTTTAAAATATTTGTACATTAATTTAGTTGTTATATATTAATTAAACCTAATGCAAAAATCTTTTGAACAGTTGATGCAATAAAATTACAATATAATATAATATTATGAAATAAGAACAAATAATAATGATAATATTTGATACTATTTAGAATGTAATAATAATGGTAGTGAATTGGTGAGCGGAGCGGAGGGGAGGGAGGGGAGGGGAATTCCCAAAAAGTACCAGAGGGTACGAAAGGAGCATTGTCAGCACCGTTGGGAGCGCGGTTCCTTGTCACACACGAAACGTGTCGCCTCCAACGCGCCTATTCCCCCTGCTCTGCTCCTGCTGTTTGTCTTCCCAATATAGCCGTTACCTTCCTGGTATAAATACACGTCACCCACCTCACCTCCACCCAACCCCCTTCCAGATTCTCTCCTTCCCAAACACTCCCCCCCTCCCCTCATTTAAAACACCTCCCCACCCCCTCCACTCCCCTCCATATTTTCCCCCACTTTCCCAGAAACCCTTTCCCTGCGCCATGGCGTGCACTGCGCCCGACCCTCTCACCCTCCAGCCCCTTTATCAACCCCCCTAGGGTTCATTCCCCTTTCTCGGCCCTCCTTCCTCCGCCAACAACCGCCAAATTTTACCATAAAAATAAAAATTAAAAAAAAAACATTTCTTTGTTTTCTTAAAGGGAAAAATGTTGGTTTCGGTGTTTCTTGCGCTGTTTCTGCCGTGTGCCGGCATGAGCGCAGTGTTCATGGTCTACATATGTTTACTATGGTACGCCGCCAATACTTCTCCCCAAGGCGCCGAGTTCCGGCCGCCGGTCAAGCCCGCGGCCGGCAAGGGGCTGTCGGCGGCGGAGCTCGAGAAGTTGCCCAAGATTACGGGGAAGGAGCTGCTGATGGGGACGGAATGCGCCGTATGCCTGGACGAGATCGAGAGCGACCAGCCGGCTCGGCTGGTGCCCGGTTGCAACCACGGCTTCCATCTACAATGCGCCGATACGTGGCTCTCCAAGAACTCCGTTTGTCCGGTTTGCAGGGCCAAGCTCGAGCCCCAGCTTTTTGATCCTCCCGATCAAAACCCCTGCTGAAATCAGAGCATCGGAACTATAAACATCCTATTTATATATATATATATATAGAGAGCGACAGATTTCCTGATCTGTTTTCACTTCTTCGTGGCTTTGATTGATTTCTTTCCTCGTCATTTTCACATGGCTCTCGAATTTATATATAAATTGGTTGATTCGATGGGTTGAACTTGAACGCCTCTTCTCCATCCTGTGCTGTGATGATTGATTAACAGTACGCTCTGCAGATGCAGGGCACCTTCCATGGCGTTTTCTCCAAGAAAAGGAAACTACTCAGGACTCACTCACCCGAAACCGCCAGAGGGTTCTCTTTCTTCTCGAATGCTCCCTCGTCTTCCAAATCGCACTTGGGTTTTTTAGTTTGTTTTAAGGGAAATTAACTTAATTTGTAGAATTTTTTATATATAAAAGCTGAAACCAAAACAAGAACATCAACTATTTTCATGTATTTAATCCCATTATTTTTCACACCAAAAAAAAAAATCGCATAATTTTTTATTACAACTGTCTTCTTTATAAATAATAAATAAATATTTCATTTTTTCGGTGGACATGATTGGCGGTTGTTTGGACGCGCTTATTATGAGGTTGGGATTGTAGTTTGGCGGTAGGAGCGTTGTTGGGGAATAGCTGGGAGGAGGAGGTGACGTGGAAGGCGAAGGTGTGCCGTCATAAAAAGCTTGGACGATCTTGCACGAAACCAAGATTTGTGCTGAATTGAATTGGGGGTTGATGGTGTCATTTCCCTTAATTAGTGGACCTTTCTATTATTATTATTAAGCTATTCCCTCAATTATTATTAACTTTTCTCCGCTGGAAGGAATTGCTTGTTAGCCGGAAATTCTGCTCAGAACCCAAGCCCAGAATAGCAGCGAAGACAGGACAGACAGCTAATTAATTAGTTAACTAACAAACTGAGAAGTGCCCCCACTTATGTAAAAACATTTCAATAATAATAATAATAATGTTAGGTTAATATTTAGTTAAATTATTTGATTTAGTAAGTAGAAAAATACTTTCAATAATAAAAGATAATTTTATTTTCTACTTCTATATATCTTAATTAACAGCTCTTGTCTTGTCTGGAGACTTGATGATGATCACTGAATTGTTTTAAACCCAACACTAAGAGTGCGACTCTGACGTAAAGTGAAAAGCTGTGCCATATTAATTAATATATTATGATGGATAATAATGTAGTTAAGGGCTATCGATATCCCACTAAGACATCATCATTAAGTAACTCTAAGAAATCTCCCCCTCAATCTCTTTTTTTTTTTTTTTTCTTTACTTTTCAATATTAACACCCTTATCTACCACTAATTTAATATGTACGGACACGATTGAAGATAAAAAGTTGGACCTAATCGAGACATAATGTGGTGTTGTTATTTTGTTGCTAGCTAGGTGTTGCCAGTAGAATTTTTGTATTAAAATGAGACGACATATTGAATGAAAAAGCTGGCTACAAAAAATATAAATGTCCAAACGTGACAGCTATATTATTTTGGTATTTTCATTCTTAATATATATATAAACATTAAATAAGAGTGAGCAAATTTTTAGAATTGGAGAAATTATTTTTCCTTAATGTTTGTTAAAATGGGGACATGCACGTTGAGACAATTTCTATGAAAATGCAATAATATTCCAAAAATTAAAGTAAAGAAATAGTTTTCATGACAAGCATATCCAAGAGATAAAGATTTGCAAGTGATGGGTTTTGAGTCTGGATGCTTGCTTGCTTCCTTTGTTAGATAGATCCTTTCTTGTACCAATGAAAAGAAATATGCAAAGACTTTATGTTGTTATATTAATTAATTAATTAATTAATAATTGTCTCTGCCAGCCAGCCAACCTCTCACCCTCTCTCTCAATTGTAATGACATGTTTGTTTGTTTGTTTCAATCAACAAAACCCATAGCCATAGCCATAGCCATATATATATAGGTCCTTCCAAAGGGCATTGTTTGTTGGATTCAGGGGGTGGGGTTGGGTTGGGGGAAGAAAATTTAAGTAGAAGAGAAGAAAGTCATAAGAAGGAAATCCATTTTCATAATTTTAAATATTTTTTTTTATTAAAATTAAGCATTCAAACAAAAAACAAAAAACACTTATATATATATATATATATATATACCTTCCCTTTTGTTTCTTTTATAATCCTTTATTTCTCATCCCTTCAAAAACAATAAAGCATAGCTTTAGGCTTACTTTGGGGGAAGAGTGGAATACGGCGAGAAGAGTAATTTTTTAATACAACACGTCACATGTGTATGGAGGAGGGAGTGACATAACATAACATAAAGATTATTTATTATTTTTATATTTTAAAAGCTGAAGACTTCAAAAGAGAGACCCTAATTACAAGACTCATACAAATTTGAATTTGGCATCAAATTCTGGATCCCACTTACAACTCAGATTTTAAAGAATTTCGGCATCAAGACCCGACCCGATTGCTCCTATTTACTTTGGTATTTTTTTTATTTATAATTTGTATTTTATTAAATATTAATAAAATACAAAATAATAATAATAATAATAATAATAATAATAATAATAATAATAATAATAATTAACAACTTATCAACTTATACATTGATCGAAGTAGGTATTTGAATGTTAAAGACTTGCTCTTCAAACGTCAATCACATCATCATCCAATAATATCTTTCTTTAATTTAAAATATATATATTTTAAATCAACTATAATTAATAAATATTGTTAGTAATATAAGAACCTCAACTTTTTCCATAGCATTAACTTTGGATGAGGTGCTTCCGAACCAATTTTGAGTGCATATATATATATATATATAGAGGAGAGTTTACACTATCAGTGTAAATATAAAAACATAATAAGATAAGAAAATATCATATTATAAAAACCATATAAATTAAAAAACTCCCAAAGGGATAGTTTCGAATGTAGACACAAAAGCAACTGTTGATAAGTATAGCCAACACATCATTAACTGCTAATGAGAGGTTAACTTTTCACCTAAAACGTTACGTATATAAAATATTAATCCTTCATCTTCTAATTTTTCATTTAAATATTTGTCTGAATTTTCTTTAGTGGTTGTATTTCCACTAGATAGTTGGGTCTTGGCATTTTATAATCTTCCACAAAACTATATCCAAAGTTAATTGCCTGCCTAACTAATGAAGTAGAAGCACTAGTTGTCACTTGATCACTTGTACTACCATTACTTAATTTGTACACTTTAAGAAGAATCCCTTTTTGTATGGTCTTTAAATAAACTACAAAGAGTTCTTTTCATTTGTTTAGAAATTTTCAATACTCTTTTTTTTTTTCATAATTTTTCAAAAAATCGATATTTAAAAAATTCAACTTTCTTTTAAAGTCACGAATAACTGCAATGTAAATTAATATGTTCATTTTCTTCGTATGACCTATTTTACTTTTTTTGTCTCCAATTTGAACCATTTAAAAATATTAAAATCTTTACTATTCTTCCATTTATACAAGAGAGATTGAATCGAACAAATTTTCAAAAAGAATTTATTTGATGTCACATATGATTTTCAAAGTCAATTTATTAAAATTTATAACAAAGTAGTCAATTCCCTAACAACTATCTTCCTCGTTTTAACCACAAGATTCTCTTTGCTTTCCAATTTCAACTCAAAGTAAGGATCTTATTCCCCATAACTCTCAAAACTTTCAAATATTTTTTTCAATGTTTTGAATTATATATGTAGCTAGAATTCCATCTAGTCTGCACATCAATTGATAACAAAACCCCACTTTGAATATTTTCTATTATTGTGTTATCCTTAAAGATTTACAATCGAATAGAAGATTGTTTTACATATTCAACTGTTGCATGTACACGATCAATAAATTAATTTATTTTTTTTTAAAACTAAACAACCCCCTCCCCTTTCTTTGGTGTAAGTTTTTTTCTACAAAAATATGAACAAGCAACATCATTAAAACTAAGATTGTCAACAGTTATGGTTAAGATCTTGCTTGCAATTAAGTCCCCAGCCCATTAATGCAACTTCAACAATTTTGTCAATAATCTCACCCAGTTGAGACATAATTTATCCTTTGAATTGAAGTTCTAAGTGTTACTAGTAAACAAACCCTTTGACTTTAGGTTTTCAAAAATTCCTTCAACTTTGTCCATTCTTTGTTATAGAGTTGAAAACAATCACATACAATGGTGATACGTGAAGGCATGAATCCAGAACAGGCAATAAATTAACGTCAAATAGCTTAAAACTAGAACCCTCAACAAAATTGAAAGGTAGTTCATTAACAATGATCATACGAGTTATTACATTCTTAATAGTTTATCGATTGAATTTCTAACATGATAGGATTCCTTTCCCCTTCATGACCTTGATCTCCCAGTGGTTGAAAATTCAATCTCGTTCGCATTGTTTTTATGTTTATGTTGATTGGTATGGATTTGCTTGGCATTTTAACACATGTGCCAACAAACTTTTAAAGTGTGTTTGATTACACACACTTATCATAGAAAATGTGTAATTATTACATATATTTTTTATGGAAACAATCAAACACTCTTAAATTTTTATGAAAAATATGTGTATGGTACAAGTATTTAAAATTTCTTTCCATAGAATTCATTTTCTAAATGGGTGGGGTGATTTTTATTTTCTAGCCAATCATTATCTAGAATTAAATTAATTTTAGGTAATACAATCAAATACATCCTTAACGTGATTCTTATTAGGGTCAACGAAATAATCACCGCCATAGTAATTACAAAATTCCATAATAGGTTATTTTCCCACAGTACGTAATTACAAGATTCCATAATAGCTTCTTTTTGTTCAAGTTAGATTCCAAGCCTCTAACTTGATTGCTAATCTTTTCTTTGTTCAAGGTGTCGAAGTTTGACAGCTAATACTTTGGTTTGTAGGTTAAGTTGTAGATGGGATCCAGTAAGGAGGTTCAACTTCAACTTCCATTGGCATTGATGAGCTAAAATTTTTACACAAATTAAATGCTCAATTTTGTGAATTTTTTATAATTAGTGTGTTAATTAATTTATTTTTGAGTTAATATTGCACTAATATTTATTTTATTATGTGGTATAGTTGGAAGAGGAATTAAATGACTAATTGGAAGTCAAAGTTCTTAATTAACATGAGAAAAGAAGATGGGTCGAATTGAAATCCTACATGCACAAAGACTGAAATTCCAACTTGGACCTCCACTTGGTTTTCCGGCCATAACTTCTTTCACAAATATTGGATTTGGGTGTTCTTAATTATATGCGTAGAAAAGCTAAGACAATTATTTATAATTTTTATGAAACCCATTTCTGATGGGAAGGCATTCTAAAACGAGTGCAAACTTTTTAGATGTGGGCAACCTTATTGTAGAGGAGACCTGTTAGTTTGGAAATCTCTGTTTCCAAATTGGTTTTGAACTTCTTAAAGGAGCCATCTATTTAAAAACGTGGGAAACACATTAGAGAACAAATATTGGACATAAAAAAAAATCCTAAAAAAAGAAGGGGAAAAGGGTAGTTTTTGAGAGGGAAAATAGATTTTCATTCATGGAGATCGTTTTGCTTTCTTTCTTCTTCTTTTGAATTTTTTGTTCCAACCACTTGTCTCCTTATTCCCAACTTTTACAACAGCCTTAGATAGATCAAAAGCAAGGTTTTGGAGGCTAGAGGTTCAACAAAGATTGGTGCTTCATCAAGAGAGTCATCAAGGCAACATTAAAAAAAATTGGTTTTAACTTTTAAATTATGTTTTTCTTTTATTATTTGGAATTTCAATTATATATGTAGCAACTCTTAAATGATTTTAGGAATATATTATTCATTATGAGTGGCTAATTAATTGTCTAACATTTCTAAAGATCTTATGCATTGAAACTTTATTAGTTTACTAAATTTTTTGTTGTAATGGTTATTTCGATTATCTTTATTTTGTTCTATACATAATGTTTGTAGTTACTTGATCACCAATTACATGATTTGAGATTTTTGATAATGCTAGATATAGATAAGTAAGGAATAAACTCTTGGACAAAATAACATGTGTTAATGGGGAAAGACATTCACTTGATTATATGTGCAATCTTTTTACAAGAAAACAATTGATTTGAAACAGATTTTATTAATCTTTCTACATGTGCAAATCAATTGTTTTCTTGTAGTATATATTTATTTGATTATATTTGTGATGAATATTTTGATGTTTCAAGTACTTGTACTTAATGTGTTCTCTAATTTTAATTCACAAATATATAATAAGTTAGATTAATCGAATAAACTTGTTAGATCTAAATATAGGTTAATAAATAAATTAGAGTACTTTATTGATATAGTTCATAACTTAATCAATCAAGATTTAAGTAATTCGGTAAAGTAGATTTGCTAGGTGAATTTAGAAAACCTTAGGGCCTGTTCTCTTTCTCGTTTTTGGGTCGTTTTTTGTTTTCAGTTTTTGAAAACACTAAAAATGCGTTCTTTTTATTATTTTTCAAAACGCGTTTTTGAAAACAACTAAAAATTTTGTTAAGGAAACTCAAAACAACATTTGTTGTTTTGGGCGTTTTCAGTGAAAATATAGTACTAAAAACACAAAACAAATGCAAAACGCGAAAAATAGCCCCCCCACCCCGCACACGCACAGACCCACTCTCCCCCCTCTCTCTCTCTCTCTCCCCCTATCTTCTCTCCATTCTTCTCTCTTCTTCTGGCCATCGACAACCATCGCCACCGCCGTCAACCTTCAACTCCACCGCCACCACGACCAACGCCCCCAACGCTACCGTGACCAACGCCACCACGACCAGTATTACAACCACCGTCATCGACCTAGCCCCCTACAGCCACCGCGACCAGCACCCTCCTCCGCCATCTCGACTAGCGCCCCCCACCGCCACAGCGACCAGTGCCCCCCACTACCGGCCACGGCGACCAGCGCCCCCCACTGCGAATAGCACCCCCCCCCCACAGAAAACTCTAGATGAGGAAGATGGTTGTGGCTCCTTGATTTGATTTTTTTTGTGTTATTTAATTTTATTTCTTTATTAAATTGAATATATGATATGTTTTGTTTGTATTAATTTTTTAAAATGGTATTTCTAAGGTTGTTGATTTTTTTATTTGAATTTATTTGAATTTTATTTTATAGTTTAAAGTATTTGAATTAAATTTATAATTTATTAATAAATATTTATTATTTATTTTAAAATAAATTTATTAAATAAAATATCATAATAACAAAAAAAAAACCGTTTTTAAAATTTCAAAGCAAACGCGTTTTCTAATTATTTGTTTTGAGAAATAATTTTTCAGAATGACAAAAAGAATATATTTTCAAAAATTTCAAAACAGACACTCAAAACACAAAATTTAAAATTAATTCAAAACACAAAACTAAAACACAAAGAGAACACCACCTTATATTCCGATCAATTGAATTTTAATTCTTTAGAATTTAAGTGAATGTTAGTTGTTTAATTTTTTTCTTTCTAGTTGCACGATTTGGAAATTTATTTTATCTGAGTATTCAATTGTTCAAATATAGTTAGTTGCGACTAATTTTAGTAATTAAGAAGTATAATTATTAATATCCATGAAAAAGATCTTCATCCATCATTTTACTTATTTTGACTACATATACTTGTATGTTATTTGTGTTACATAGAATCGCGAACAAGCATATCTTTAGTGTTGTCGCCACCATCAAAGGAAGATGGAGTCGTACTTGTTTTTGCTTGAGGATCTATCATATCTAGCAAAGAAATTTATTAAAAATAATTATTATTTATATAATTTAAAATGTATAAACATAATCAAGTTACAGAAAATTAATACTTATATTGCAAGATGATATTGTTAATGAATCAGTGGCTAGTTATTAAGCAAATAACTGTGAAATGCAAAACAAATAGATTCACTGCCAAATATGGAATATGTGAACGTGAAAGAATTATTAAGATTTTCTCTTGATGAACTGAATTAAAATGTATAACCAAATTAATTAATTCAATCTCATCCAAATAAAATATTAGTATCTATAGTAATTATTAATAAACAAAGTTTTAAACAAATTATTACAAACAATTAATAACCTAAAATTATTACAAGTAATTATGGCCTATGCAATTAACAAAGTCAAATTATTGAAAATAATTTATTATCAATTATTGAAAAATATTTTGAGACTTATGCAATAAATAAACTCACACAGTAAACAAATTCAAATTAATTATAATTTATTTTTAATTAATAAACAATTATTGCAAATAATTTATGACTTATGCAATGCAATTAATACAATATTATAAATTATTAATTGTAATTTAAATAATTTATTATTTATACAATAAATAAACAATTATTAATAAACGCACACAAATAAACACATAATGATCAACACATAAATATAAAGCCAACAATTAAATAAACCCTCAAAAAAATAAATAATTAAAACTCACAACCGCTGGCAGAGGACCAGTCATCGTCGACAACACAAGCTAGCAACAAACTAAAGTCCAAATAAGGATGTTGACGGGAGGCCAAGCTACCATGGTAGTTTGTCAGCGACAAGCGGTGGTGGCAGGCCGGCAACACTGTAAGGCAAGTGGGGAGTTGATGACAACTTACTTACCAGGTTGATCTTTAGAGGGGATCCGAGACGACAAAAACGAGGATGGAAGACCGCGAGACGAGGCAATGGCAAGGAAGGAACAGACAGTGAGCATGCATGCATGAGTAGCCAGGTGGTGCCTGCAGGGACAACAGAAAATGAAGTTTGAAGATGAAGATAACAATGGAGGCATGCGGTCGTAGGTTGGTTGATGACATGGCAGTGATGAGGATGAGAGAGAGATTGAAAGAAAAAGAGGGAAGGGACTCTAGGGAGGGCGTTTCAACTTTTAGGGTTTTAACTTTCAAAGAGATGTGTAGTGCTAGTGTATGTGGGTACGGTGCAAGTACAACAGACTACTACTATAAACGGAGTGTTATCAAGCTGACAATCGAGTGGTTATTTTGTGACTTATGAGCATTGTCGATTTTCAGTTTTAGATTGGTCCCAGACTCCATATTAGACCAAAAATCAATTGGTGTATCTAAGTTGACCATGGACCGAACCGCTTAACGTACGTACGGCGCCTATCCTAAATAAAGTTGAAATCTCTTGATCATAATACATGTAAATAGAGTTTAATGTAAATTAAAGCTATATATATATATATATATAGTGAGATGAAGATATATAAATTTTGTTGAGAAAGAAAAAGGAACTAGCTAGCTAGCTAGGGATTTGAAATAAAAGCTGTTATTGGTTGGGTGGAATTGGGGTGTGAGGGAATGTGATTCATCTCTTTCAATGTGTTTGGTTGGGTCAAATAATTGAATTGAATTGGTGAGTCTCTCTAGCTAGAATGATATTCATTCCTTCAAATTAATTGCCCCCATGCACCATCATCAACCATCAACCATCTTGTATAAATTTTTTCTCCCAAAGATTTTTATATAGCTGTTGGCGGCTATTGCTGCCATTCACACTGTTAGCTGTCGCTTGTGGGTAAATTATTAATATTTTTTAATTTTTTCTTCTTCTTAATTTGTCTCAACAATTAACAGATTTACCAACCCAATTTCCAGGAGACCCATCTCCTATTCTTCTTTCTCCTCCCAATTGAAGACACAACAACACCTGTGAACCCACCTACCTATATATCTTTTCTTCTTCTACGTACTTTGCAATCCCATCTCCTCCTTTTCTTCTTCTCTTCTTCTTTGAGAACCCATCTTCTCCTCCTCCTGCTCCTTGTTCCACTGTCGAACCGTACGTCAACCTTGTGCATGAAACCAATATGAATGATGCCTCCGCCGCCGACACAACCCCAACCAGTAAATGCCAAAATATGTTTTTAGGACAATTAATGATACGTACAGTATCTGAAATTGAGCACCCGATTTCACCAGGGTTGCAGACAGTTCAAATTAATTAGTGCGTGCCCCCATTTTTGACGCTCAAGCATATATTATCTGAGGTGCAAAAGGTGAAATTTCTCACCTTAAGGGTCTCATACATTGTCCTATGCACGTGGGAGAAGTTAATCACGGAACACGGCAGCCTCCAAAATAGGAGATATAGTGCATAGTGTCCACAAGAAATCACCTCACAAGAAGATAAAATTTTCACACTGCGACTATCATGACTCGAAGCTGCATTCTTGAGTGCAATCCCCCCCCCCACTCTCTTTCCCTTGTCAAATGCTTGGAATAATTATAATGGTATCACAAACTACGCCTAAATCTAATTAGAAATTTCTAGTCTTTTAAGGAAACAATTTTTATATCAAATTCACTCAAACAGTACCGTACTACTACAAAAATTAAGGTCCCTGCCCCCACCTCGCCCCTATATATATATATATGTATATATACACATTAAAAATAAATAAAAAATTAAAGGAATAAAAGAATAAGTTATAAGTTATTCTATGAATTAAAAGAACAAGTTATTTTGAGGTTATGAAATATTGTAAATAAGGTGAATTTTAAAATATTCTTCTTTATTTTACTTATAAAATAAAAATTTATGTTAATATAATTTAAAATACATTTTTTTATTTATACATACATAACTAACAATATATTTCTGATTCCTAAACTATTTCATAAACTAATCTAAATCATTTTTAATATAACAAAGACGTAAAAGTTTCTAATTACTCTCATATAAAATTAATTTAATATGAAAATTCACAATTGAGGGATACATGCATAAAGATTATTTGAATATATTTGTGTTATTGTCAAAATACAACAATAAATTTATAATGTGAGAAAAGTGATCTTGATATTCTTGTATAAAGATGATCAAGAGACCTTAAGGCAAATGATCAAGAGGCTCAAAATGATTAGATGGCTTAGAAAAATGATAGCTTGCTGTTGAAAGGTTGTTTGTTGATGATTGAGAAGCCTCAAATGATTGAGAGGTCCCGGATAATTGAGAGGCCTGTCAAAACGAACAAACGGTGAAAGGGGCTAGAGGTTGTTCCAACGCAAAATCTTTGACGCTTAAATTAGTCTTCGATTGCTTGAATACAAAAATAGCATTCAAGTATCTTGATAGCGTACTTGAGAGAAGAGACAACCCTCTTATTTATAGAGGAAGTAGAGGGGAACACATGATAGCCATCCCAAATCATTTTGGACATATTCTCAAAATATTTTTGGCATATTCAGTTCCAAAAACACCTGGGGAGGGTCCATTGTCTTCAAGGGAGGCTCTTGAGGGTTGGAAACATTTGTGACCACTCCATCACATATGACCCAATGGCCACTCGATCACCACACGGTGTTCTTTCCACTTCTTCTTTTGGTTTTTTTGCCTTTTAAATCGTTTTTCAAATGTATTCGACTCACATATATATAGATTTGACTCATTCTCATCTTTTCTAAGATTTGCTAAGCATATCAATTTGATTAAACAAGACTTAATTTATAGGGTTCGTGTTATTAGTGAAGCCCCAAACGATGTCGTTGGGGTAAGCAGGTGGAGGGCCGCGTGCTGCAACCTTGAGCTGCCATATGGCAGCCAATTGGAGGGCAGCACGTGGCAACCATCAGCTGCCCTCTGATGGCGCCCGTTTGCATTATCAACCCCTCTTCTCTTCTCACTTGTCCGTCTGCTTTTATTCTGTTGGAATATTGTATATCGTGCTTGCACGATCTGATCCGAGCCATCCATCCATGCTTTATGATTCTTGATCCCAGCCCTCCATCGTCGCTATTTATCTTCTCCTCGGGATATGGTCTGGACAGATGTTTAAGGCGAAAAGAGAAAAAGATCAATCAAAGAAGAGAATAGGGATCCAGAAGAGAGAGATACCCTTCGTCTCCGACCTAGGGTTATCTGGTTTTGCTTCGGTTCTTTTCTTTCTTTCTCTATAAATGTTTGTATAGCTTTATAGTTATATGGTTCGATAGGGTTTTATGCCTCTTAATCTGTTTGAGTGATTATTGGGCAAGTTTTGTGTTTCTCGAACCACTGTAAGTACAGAGAGATTGAGGGGTTTTCTGTGGGTGTATTTTTGATTCAATCATTAGTGCAGTGAGCTCTCCATATTGGAGCTCAACGTGGACGTAGCCCTATTTGGGTGAACCACGGTAAAATCTTGTGAGTCTCTTTTTCGCCTTTTTCGTTTCAGTTCGGCTTACCTCTGTTTCGCATGAATGACTGTTAAAGCTTTCATTCCTTTTGTTTCATCGTGTGTTTGTGATTGGGATATTCTGATTTTAACCCTAAGGTTTGAGTATCAGTGCTCAACAGTTCGGGTTCAAGATGCCCTAACTTCACAACCCCCCCCTCTCGCTGGGCCAAAGGATAGGGTGAAAGCCCTTGCCCTGCCTTGCCAGGATACAATCGAGGTGGGGTATGAGGCTGGATATTGGGATTTAAGATTGGAAATTGGACAACTCACCCCCTGCGTTCTTGCCAACACTACATTACATAAGAAATTGTAATTGAGCAGAGGTTTGTCACGTTAAATTGCATCTGTCTGTGAGTGCAAGATACAATACTACATGATGTGAAAATTGTAGTCATTTTCAAGCAAAGAAGTGAGTGATCATGCTAACACACTGAGTCCGTCCTAAATTCACATAAGAAATACTATTGAGATATTCACATCACTGCGTATTTTATTTGCCACTTGTGAATCCTCACAATCAAAAGTTAATTACAAACTTATAAGCAATGAATAATTTCCTGAGAAATGATTGCATCGCATTGGGGTTCAATGGACACTCAAATGTCATAAAAATTTCAGATTTCAGCAGTGACTACGACAACTACAATTAATCAATCTCAATCGGTTAAAATTTTCCCTAGAAACAAATAAACAGCATGGAGTACTATGGAGTGCTTGTAATTAATGCATACACACTTGCTTCTCCATGACTGTACCCTGTTGTGTTGGGCCACTTTTCTGTCTATTAGAGGAACACTAATTTTTTTTTAAAAATGTCTGAAATAAATGTAGTGAGTGTGTGTGATAGATAGGGCTTGCTTTTGCTTCTGCTTCTGCTTGATCCTACACACTGGTGAGGTTGGTCTCATCTCTGTCTTCCTCCCTCCCTCCCTCCTTCAATAATTGCATCCTCTGCATGATTAATTCCGCCACCTGGGGTGAAGATTTTTAAAGCTACAATGTCAACTCGACAGTTTTTATATAGTGAGGAGAATTTTATGGGAATAACATTAATTTGTAAAAAAAAAAAAGGGTTCAAAATGGCTTTGTGTTTATAATCTGGATTAGCCAAAGATGTTAACAAGGCCTGCAGTGTAAATGATTTAATACTATGAACCCAAAATGAGATTTGGTTTGGGCTTTGGGCCCATTCTTGATAAAAACCATGTGACTAGTTGTTTAGTGATGCAACGGCTGTTTATTGCCATGTGACTCCATGGCCCAATGGATAAGGTGCTGGTCTACGGAACCAGAGATTCTGGGTTCGATCCCCAGTGGAGTCGCCTCCTCACTTTTATTATTTTTCTTGCCGCCAAAAAAGGCGGGTCGGGTACAGCCACTGGTCTACCCGACTTGAGAGAATGCGTGTTCTCTTCTAAGCTCCAATATAATATAATACGCTATGCATTTTATAGTTCAATTTAGTACCACAAATTTCTAATTTTTAAAGTAGCCTCTTGGACAGTTCTAACCCAATTGAGCCGGCCCAATAGAAGCTGAAGACCCCTGTCGGCCCAAAATATTTAACCTCATCATCATACAATGCCTGATACAAACATACATGCAAGAGAACATTTCGTTCCTCTATATAAATCAACTCTATCAAGAGTTAAGGCATGTTCTTTTCGAGTCTACCGATATTTTGTCACTTTCATCTCTTACTTATTTGAGCATCTGAGTACTTGTAGGTGTTAGCCACTCTTAACTAGATTGATCATAAGAGTTTATTTTCTGTCGTTGCAATCTCACATCTGACAACCCCTTTTGGACCGCATGTGTATGTCCATGTCACAATCTCAATTATGGATAATCCAGTAATTTGGATATATATAATATATATATAAAAGAACCATCCATCCAATATCAAGGCACAAAGAAAAGAAGACTCAAACGAATGAATATGCAACATGTAGGTCATTTTTTTGGATGCTCCGAGGTAGTCTTTTTGATCATCAGATGCTCATTTGAAGGGGAGATGCTTTCCATCTTTTACATACGTTGCCTTGCTTTAGTTAGTTTATGTTTGCCTTTCTAAGTTCAAGTACACATAATAAGTGAGGATACTGTGTGGTCGAATATGGTAACCATGAGTACGAGAGAGATCTACTACACATGGCATGTTTTTAAATATAGATGGTGCATATATGAGAGCTCAGACATGGGATTGAGGTTTGAATATGGCAAATTAAACCACCTGGATGTACGAAACACATTCCTATATATATTGTCCCTCCCTGATATATGTCCACAGTTTGCATATAGGATCTGGATGGATGCCTGGTTTTGATGTTCGACGACGCAAGGTGACACTTCACCCTTCATGGATTCAAGAATCTTGCGCAATTAATGCCCCCTCTACCAGTTCAGTGTTTGCTATTCGACCGACCACCTTTCTTGCGAGTTTTAGTGTGACGAGACCTCAGCCCACCACGATCATTTCCATTACCATGTGCTAAGGAAAAGGCTATTTATCTAAAATTGGATAAGCTAAATCGACTCAATTTGATGGTTATGCAAAAAAAAAAAAAAAAAAAAAAAAAATCATATCTATATATATCCTTCTAGAAAAGTCTGCCTACTGATACCAATGTTAAAAAATTTCTTATGGTCGTAGGAAAGTGTTTAGAAGAATTTGGATTGTCCCAATATCTTCTTCTTCTCTTTGTAGAAAAGTTTTCTCATAAAAAAGTCTTCTTCTTCCTCTTACAGTCGTCATCTTGATGTCCATCGTTGCTAAGCCGAGCGTTGTCGATCATTTCTCCTGTGTTCATCATTCGCTGTCACTATTTTAGCCTTTATGTAATGGAATGGCACCACTCTATAAGAGATGAGTGAGTGAATTGAGTGTTTAATAATTTTTAAAAGTTTGTAAGGGTTCGCAAGAGAGATATAAAAATAATGATCTAAAAATAAAAAGATATAAATCAAAATATACAAATAACACAAAAATTTATAGTAGTTTGACTCAATGGAGCCTACATCTAATACTATAAAACCCCACTAGATTCTCAAATCCACTGTGTAATCATAGGTTGCAAACTATAACTTTTTACACAAACTAACTCCTAACCTAATTTTTCTAGCACAACCCGCTCCGAAAGATACAATACAAGAGATTCCAATCTCACACCACTCTCTCAATGAAATCTATTTAGAACAAGCTTTGAAGAAATCTTTACAATGAATAAGAACAATCTTGATAAAAAAATGAGGGTGAAAGCAATATAAAGCACAAAAAGCTAGAGTATATAATCTTGAAAACTTAATTAATAGCCTATTTTTCATCAACTCTCTTAAACTTCAAATGCTCTCCTATTTTTATTCTCTGTCCCCTCTCAATAAATATAGCCATTGGAGCCAAATGATTGAAAAATCCAACTTGCAAAGATCAAGTATAATTAGCCGTTGGAATTTCTGCAACAAAACCTATTGATTGTTTTGAGAAATTAGTTGACTGTTTTTCAAATTTAATTGGGTCGATCAACAGTTTTTGGAACTTTCAATTGCAAATAATACAGTAACCATCAATAGCAAGTGACTGAGAGCATACAAAACAAACAGTTGATAGTTTATAAAAAATGATTGATAGTTTTTACAAATCGGTCAATATTTTTTAACTATAAAAAACTTTTTTAAGGAAATAATACAATAATCGATCAATAGATAACATCACCTAGTCAATAATTTTGACATTTGACTTTAAAATGAGTGTTTTATAACTATTTATTTAAAGTTTTGTGAAATCAATGATCATCACGAAAACATTATCAAAATTAATATAACACACTATGCATCATTGATCGTCGTCATCCTTTCCTCTTCCTTCATTGACCTCTTCTCTTTAGATTCGCAGGTCCTTTGCCGCTGCCATCATTGTAGATGCCTTGTTATAAGCCATCAACTATTGCTAGGAGCCGTCGACCATCATTGATCCATTGTAGACACTTCAGCATTCTCCAATGACAATTCCTTTTCAGCTTTATAGACCCATTGTCGCTGATCTCCACTAATCCTTCACTAATCGTTATAGATCCATCGCTGCCATGAGATGCCGACCTTTCTTCTTCAACTTTGCCACATTCTAGCGCTGTGAGTTGTAGATCTATCACCACCGTTCGTCGCTATAAGTTGCAAATCCATCACCACCGTCCGTCGTTGTGAGTAGCAGATCTATCACTGCCACAGTTCATTCATTGTCGATTGAGACTAGGTACGTGCATTTCTTTGTTGAATCAGTGTCGATACTCTAGACTCAATCAGATTGAACATATTGTACACTGACAATTGCAATCATATTTGTTATTGAATAAAGAGTTATTCAAATTTACAAGAAATCATTCTATTAGTTTCTTGTTATTATTGTAATGACCGAATGAAATTAAATAGAAGTCCATATGTTGTATACTGTGATTAATCTATATACAAAGATGTAAGATGATGTATCATAGTTTCTAGACATCATTAAATGTCCCAAGTCGTAGCAATGTCAAGAATGGATATTGACAATTGTAGTAAGATTTGTATGTGTTATGTTTTTACTTTGTGATAGCAATGGAAGTCTCACACCCATAGGCATGGGGATGCCTAGAAAAATACATAGATGATCAATATTGGAGAACATATCACTAGACATGAGTCGCCATGAGAATCCATTTTGATTATATGTTGATAGAATTCTCATACGAGATGGGTGTAATTAATCCTTGGACCTAAAGTTGTTATGATCATCTCATAAGAAGACCGATATATTTTGACATCATTTAGCTCTATATCACGGTAAGAGATACTGTAACATCCTATTTTTTCAGGCATGCTATAATTTAGGAAATTTTGACTATATATATATTTTTTAAATAACTCATCATGATATAACTCCAAAATTTTCCTCATACCTGCCTATCATTAGTTTACTTATACACTATATGTGCTAGGCTAGGTATTCATCAAAAGCGGAAGCAAGAATCGAATCTCAACATACCTCAAACCCTATTAATATTATATAATCGTTTCAAACATAATCCATAATACAAGACTGTTCAATATCAGAACATAAGTTTTTCAACCTGACTTGAAACATTACATAAGTTTTTTAACATAACATAACATGACTGATACATAATTGGATCCTCATGCAGAAAACTAAATGCAAAAATAACTTTATTGCATCCATAACGCCTTGAGTCATTACATCCCATCCCTTTCTGTGCCTTCGCTCCAAACCCCATCTAGAATGTTTGAATGTTCCAGGGGCATAACCCACATTAGATTTTGAATCATCTAAGTAAGAGCACATCATTTAATGCACGTGTATGAATGCAATGCACATATCATAATTACCCTTATGTTTGGGTCGACTACACCCAACTGTTACCTGCAATTTTTACAATCTCCCTGCTAAACCGAGATGTATGGGTGCACCCTTGGCAAAGTAACAGCGCCAGTCCCTAATCCCAAACCCATGCAACATATGACTGTAATTTCATAGTGAATGTATACACATTTCATTATAGCATGCAAATGCAGTTTACATGATGTATTCACATCAAAGTATGACAACATGATAAAACCATTTATATAAAATCGAATTTAGGGTTGAACCACTTACACGCCCTTTTCATAAACTAAATCTAGTTGAGTAATATCACTTACCTTTCACAAAGTTCGGAATATCTCGAAAAGTGTGCACCACCTCGATTTTTGTGTCAATTATCGAAAATAGTACAAACTATTTCATCTCAAGTCTCAAAGCACCCTATTCAAATATTTATTTAAATAATCATCAAAACCTATTTTTTCATAATTTTCTTTCTTTTTTTTTTATCTATTTTTCTCCAATTTTTTTATCTAGCATTCCAAAATAAATGCCTACATCAATATTTTTCCAAATATTTTTACATAAAAATTCCTAAAATTAAATTATAAAAATATTGAAAAAATTGAAAAACCCTTATTGGACACTGTTTGCGCGTGAAAACTAGTGCATAAGCTTCACACACTAGTTGTCTTCTTCAACGACAGCACACCGATGACGTGGAATTTTTGCTCCTTGATGATCCTCAGCTCCAGTCGATCATGATGGTGTGCCCTGATACTTGAAAGAATGGGCATGAAGCCTTCAACCGGAGGCTTAAAGCCTCGGCCAACCCAATTGCCTCGTTACTCCGGCGAGCTTCGAAACCCCTTCAAATTGCCACCAAAATATCTCAAAATTTTCAGAATTGATCCTCAACTCAGGGGCAACAAAAGCCATTTATTTGCATCCCTTAATTCGTTCAAAAACGAGGTCAATTTGAAGTTCAAAATTTTTAAAACCCTTGACCAAAACTTCCTATATTTATAACCAAAATCAAGCCTCTAATCACTAATGGTTGTTTTTATCAGGATCCCTAGCACCTTTACTTGTCCTAGATAAGTCCAAATCCATCGAAAACAACCCTCAAATCCTCGATTAAAGTGGCCAAACTTTCGGCCACTTTCAGTCGAAAGTTGGCCAATTCCGACTGAATTTTGGTTGTTTGTCGGCCAAGAAGCTTGTCTTGGCCTTGCTCCAAGGCTCCCCAGCCACTTTCTCGGGTCTCCCATGGCCGAATTCAGTGATGGGATGATTGGTTGGCCATGACAGCTTCTTTTTTTTTTTTTTTTCTGGTTTTTACACTTTAGCCCCCTTCCCAAAATTTTAACTTTTGTACTTTGGTCCTTCTCACAAGGACCCCCAAGTTCTAGGATCATTATTTACACCCCGAAGACTCAAAAATAACTACCTTTTGATCTCCCTTAGGCTCGATTGACTTGTTTTATAGAAAATTTTATTGATTCCACCCCAAAATACTGAAGGGTTGTTCTACTTAATAAATCGAGGCTTTCTAAGGGTTCCGCCGCCTTTCCGGAAATCCCCTCTAACGATTCAGTTTTTTCAGCCCAAATTGAAGTTGTACCGAAAACTGACTGTGATTTGATTTTTTTTTTTTTTGGTGCTAAAAATCATATCTCAAATTGCTTAATGATGATGTGATCTTCTTTTTGATCGTTCGAGTTTCGAGATACTCCCTTCGAGTAACTCAGCTAAATAATATTAACAATCTACTTTATAAGACCCTGAATTTAACCATTCTAATGTCATGAATTACAAAACATTTCACGCATTATTTATTTCAGATATGGGATTTTACAGATACCACTTAAATGATTTTCGTGTTTGAGGAAGACTTTGTGGAAAAAATGAATTATTTGACTATCGTCATTCATCTCTACATAATGCTACTGAGAGAGGCTTTGGTGCGTTGAAGGCTCCATTTCACATTTTAAAATTAATACCAAACTATCTTTTGAGGAGTCAAAAATTAATTTCTATTGCATATTGTGCACCTAATAATTTTATTTGACAAAAAGATAGAATTGACAATTTATTTATAATTTATAGAAAAGAAGATTTGAAAAGAAATTGGGCCCTTAGACGGGCCGGGCCGGGCCGTGGGCCCAATTTCTTTGGCCCAGCCCGGCCCCCCAATGGGGGCCGGGCCCGGCCCGGCCCGTATGAACAGTAACGGGCTGGGCCGGGCGGCCCGCGGGCCGCCGGCCCTTTTGACACCTCTACCTAATGAGATGGGCCATAAAATAATGCAAGATAAAAATGTCTCTATAACAACAAATGAGTGGAGCAATTATGGAATGATTACAAGAATTATTGTTAGTTTTATATTTGACAAAAATGAACGAATTTTTCATTCTTTCTTCCGTTTTTTTGTAAAAAAGAAAACGCAAAAACAGAAATAAAAATTAGAGATGAAAAACTGAAAGCATTCTTTACAAATAAACAACCCATTTATAAGAAATTGGAGTAGTTTTTCAAAAAAAAAAAAAAAAAATCATGGGAACAAAAAGTTAGAAATTATGTTTAAATTACCTTTTTTCTAAATTGGAATATAAAAAATTAAAATTATATTGAAAATCATAAAACATATAAAAAGATATTTTCTCACGTTTCCTTTATTAAAATTTATTATATATTTTTAATCTTTTCATATCTATCGATGATCATCATTTCTAGATGGTATGGAATAATGAGAGTTAATGTAAATAAAAAATTATTTCTAAACTCATATAAATAGAGATCATAATTAGGATCTCTAACTTGCATGTTCTATTTTTATTTTTATTATTTTATAGTTAATTTAAGTATGGAAATAGTCTCACAATTTTCTTTTCAATTTTCGCCTTTTACTTTTACTTTGTTTTTGGCTTTCAATCCAATTCCGACCCATTCCTTCCCCCGCTGGCGACCTGCTCAGCTAAAAGCCAACGTGGCGGCAGCAGAGCGGCTTCGGTCCCCCAACCTGTCGGATTCGTCCCACCCGGAAACGTGGAGACCCCGTAAAGTCATTATTATGCCTTTCCACCGCCACGCGTCCTCAACCTCACCTAACCCTCTCTCTTTTCTCTTCTTCTTCTTCTTCTTTCTTTTATTTTTTTTTTTGTAATTATTGTTTTCCGGAATTAACATTTAAGGATCCTCTCCTCTCTCAGTGCTAAATTTGGATATATATATATATATATATGATAAAAGGATTAAGCAGGCGCCTAAGAAAATGACAATTAACGCACGCACCAACCCCACACCAGCCCCCCCCCCCCCCCCAAAAAAAAAAAAAAAAAAAAAAAAAACTAAAAAGCTAAAAGCAGCTTCCGCCGTTGGATGCGTCTCTCTCTCTCTCTCTCTCGCCGTATCTCTCTATCATTGAGATGAGTCCGCTGGCTTGCTCGTTAAAAATTACTCAACCCCTATGGGCACGCGTTGGTCACGTGACTCCAATCCCAATTGTTGTCCTGCCTGCCTGCCTGATGATAAATTTGTCTTGACAAACTACACCTCCTCGTACGTGATAAAAGCCAGCTCCCCTGCCATTACTTTCCTGGAAAAGTTAATCGCCCGGAAAATGGAGTCTGGAGAGGAAAGAGAAAGGAAAAGCCATCGGCTGACACCTGTCCTGTAATAATTATCTAGGCCTTCCCCACAGCCAACCGCGAAGCGATAGGTGTTCCACGACAACACGGACCTTGCTACGTTCGACAGTGACATCTCATCTTCAATTGTCAAATGACAATTGTGCCCCCCTCCCCCTCTCCCCCGCCCATCCCCATCTCAACCTACGTGTCGGATCATCATCCTTCCTTTCCTTTCCTTCTTTCTTGAATAATAAGGCGTTTTAATAATAATCACGCTAATTGGTAAAATTAATTCACAACGATATTCAATATTTTGTTTAGTAAAATTACTAAATTCTTTTGCTACATTCATTCATCAAGTTTGAAAAGTTATCAAAAATATTAAATATTAAAATTTATTACTTTATTAAAAAATTAATTAAATATGAGGAACTCAACCGAACTTTTTCCAGAATTGCTAACTCAGGGAAAAAGTAGGATTAAATAATATTTTTCTCTTTTAAAGAAACTGATATTTTGGGGGGAAGTGGGGCAGCAGGGCGCTTCATGTGGATGAGCAGTAGGGTACAGTAGCAGGGCGAGAGATGTGAATGCTACGTGTGTCACATGTAATTATGGAGGGTGGGACTCCATATGGCACGTAATTATGGAGGGACGGGAAAAAAAAAAAGAAAAAAGAAAAAGTAAAAGAAAATGAAAATGAAGGAATGCGGTTCGGTTCTGTGGAATCTATTATATATAAGCTTCCCGAGAGAGCGGCCTTCTTCGCGTGGCGCACGGGTTCCATCTTTTGAGGAGAGGCTGGTTGTTACGGCAAGCCAGACATGTTGCAGGAACAGCACGAGGAGGAGGAGGAGGAGAAGAAGAAAGTAGACAACGGCGGATTGGAGGTCTCTAACGCCCGCGTTCAACTTGATCTACACTCTACTTGCCGCTATTCCTCTCTCTTGACTTCCAGAGACCGTGACTTTCTCCTCTCTCCAGCCGGAGCTCAGGTTCTCTCTCTCTCTCTCTCTCTCTCTCTCTCACACACACACACACACACACACACATACACAATTTCCGACTGTTTAGAGCTTAGCACAAGGCTTATTATACATGTGATGTTCCATAATATTGATTTTCCGACTGTTTAGAGCTTAGCACAAGGCTTATTATACATGTGATGTTCCATAATATTGATTGAATTTTGCTTCTTGTTCAGTTTTGAGCCTAATTAGTTTCAAATAGCAATGCTGAGGGTCTTAAAACGCTTCTTCTTCTTCTTCTTCTTCCAGAATTTGTTTATTTTATGTATATTTATGTCTTGCGGATGATGAATAAGTCCTCCTCCTCTTCTTCTTTCGGCAGTTATTCTTTTAGTAATTATATTCTTCTTCTTCTTCTTCCAGAATTTGTTTATTTTATGTATATTTATGTCTTGCGGATGATGAATAAGTCCTCCTCCTCCTCTTCTTTCGGCAGTTGTTCTTTTAGTAATTATATTGTTTATCATACACATGATGAATTTGAGGGAGAAGAGTACGGCTATTTGTGTCAATAAGACTCTAGTAGACTCGAGATCTAAGCGAGCTTTTTGCGGTATGAGTTGAGCTGCTCCTTAAGGAGGCTTAACCATAAATAGTACTGATTTTTCTTCTTTCGTTTTTCTTTTGGTTCGAGAAATTAATAGGTTTATTTGGTGGCTGCTTGATCCACTTCAAAGCTTGGATCTCTCCAATAATATAAGATGGTCAGCAGGATTGAGAGTTCTGGGACGATTTCCCCTCTGATATTTCTTTGTTTTAATTTTCTCTGTCCATTCTCTCTCGTAAACTCGATTACACAAAAGTATATTTTCGTACTTCTTTAGCTACTGAAATGGCCAGATTGAAAACCTCACAACGCTTCGGATAACAAATTGAAGAAATATAGAAATAAACAGAAAGCCAGCCTTAATTACTAGCTCTGATTAACGCAATCTAGCGTGTATAACCACTGGTTTTATCTTTCTTTTTAGTAGTTCTACAAAAACGATATAAAATTTTGATCTATATATTTAGTGTTGTGAACACCTTGAGAAAAACAAAGTCAAGAATATGTTTGTATTTTCCTTCTTCAAGACACTCAAAGAAAACCAAATGGGAACTTGCCAACATTGCATGTTCAATAACAAGGCTCTCAAGATTACCTCCTGCGGTCCCTTGTCACTTTTACTCTTAATTTTGTAAGTGGAGGCTTTGCCTCACTACTCAAGGAAAACCAAATGGGAACTTGCCAACATTGCATGTTCAATAACAAGGCTCTCAGGATTACCTCATTGTGCGGTCCCTCTCGCTTGTATTCTTAATTTTGTAAGTGGAAGTTTTACCTCACTGCACACTTAAGGAATCAAACTCGACTTACGAATCTCAATTTATCGTGGGCTAATCACTTGACCCAGGCTTCAATAACAAAGCTCTGGTCAAGCGTTGAGCTTAGTAAATGTTTGCTCTAGTCAGTCACGTTTTAATATAATTGTTATACAAAGAATAGTATAAAAATGTAATTTTCACTGGCATCAATTTTTTGTATCAATTTTTCTTTTCCTGTAAAACAGATTATGCAATTTTTATATAAACTCATATGATATTTGGAGTAGTACTTTGTCACGTGTAATGAGATGAGTCTCTTTCGGTGACTCACAGGCGTAGTTGTGATGAGCCACACGCGGCAGTTGTTGATTCTCCAATGTTGGGGCTTGGGGCCAACACTATATTTGTGTGTCCATGAACGACCCAAACATAATTGACATGTGTCACTTCGTCATTCTTTTCCAGCCTTATCTTCTTCCTACCATTACTGAAGTACTCAATCAACCTTACCATTCCACAGCTGTATTTCCATACTGTCTGATGCAGTACATCACCGTTTTCAAACACAGGAGTGTGCATATACCCCCTTTTTTGGTCCTTGTCCATGGCACTTTTTGCATTTTAACTTTATGGATACTTCCTTTCTTTTACAAATCTAACTTAACTGCTTTCGGCAATGGGGGCATGGGTGCTGTGGTCGAGATGTCATATTTTGCCTTTTCCATAAATTTTAAAATTTTGAATTCTAAGTTTTATTTGAGTAATTTCTCCGTAGAAATATTCCAACCTTACTGGTGGTGTTGATTATATGAATATTACCTTTTTTACCATCTTTATTCATGTCTGCATATCTTTTATTAGACCATTATATCTCCTAATACTTTTAAGTGTTTCTTGTCAATTGTTTTTGGTGTTTATATGAATATTACCTTTTTTACCATCTTTATTCATGTCTGCATATCTTTTATTAGACCATTATATCTCCTAATACATTTTAAGTGTTTCTTGTCAATTGTTTTTGGTGTTCCTCTTTCTTTAGTACTGATATTCTTTCATTTCATTTACTTATTTTAGATGTATTTTTATTGATTTTTTGCTTACGTGTCAAAACCATGTTGATTGTGACTTACAAATCTTATCTTCAATCAATATTACTCACCCCTTATTAATGCTTAGTTCCATATTTTGCCTGTATTGTTGCTTAATTTCTAAGTAATAAATTTTTTTTATTCACAACTAGTCCCACGCCCAATGATGCATGTGCAGCACTAATATTCATGAATTAGAAAAAAATCAGAATAATTCGTAAAAATGGCATACCTATTGTTGTATGAATATCAAAACTACTATTATATTGAGCTTTTTTGTCTATAACTTAATGACTTACATATTTATAAATAGCTTATGAGAAATAACTTATGGTTCTATAGATAAGAAATACAATTAGAGAGGTGTGATATATGATGCATGTATGAATCTTTACCCCAATCGTTGATGTATATAAATATAGTGATGACATGTAGTTTTGGTTTATTTAAACATTACCTTCTATTGGATTCTAAATCATTTATTGCATAACTTGCCTCCCTATTGGCTGTCAAAACAGGGAAAAAGCAAACAACCATGTCACGTGGGGCTCTATTAAGTTGACAGAAAATAAGGCAAGAAATTGAATACAAAATGGCGCGGAGTGTTCCTTATGATTTGTTTTCTTCTCTGCAGGTTAAAGTTTCTGAACTAGAAGGCAAAGTCATAGGACTGTACTTCTCGGCAAACTGGTATCCTCCCTGCGGAAACTTCACCCACGTCTTAGCAGATGTTTATGAGCAACTTAGAAGCTGTGGACCCGGATTTGAGGTTGTTTTCGTGTCGTCAGATGAAGACATGGATGCTTTCAATAACTATTACTCATGCATGCCGTGGCTTGCCGTTCCATTCTCTGACTTGGAGTCGAAGAAGGCTCTGAACAGGAGGTTCGACATTGAAGGCATTCCTTGCCTGATAATTCTGCAGCCTGACAATCACAAAGATGAAGCAGCGCTAAGGGACGGTGTTGAGATTATTTATCGCTATGGGGTGCAAGCATTTCCGTTCACTAAGGGGAGGCTGCTGGAATTGGAAAAGGAGGAGAAGGAGAGACATGAGAAGCAGACCCTCATCAATTTGCTAACAAACAGTGACAGACACTTCCTCTTGGCTCATTCTGGACCTAAACAGGTTAGACAGTTTCTTATCTTGTCCAGCTTTGATTGACTTCGTCGTCATTGAGAATGCAGCCTTTGGTCTGTGGCATTAATAGGATTAGGACAGATTTTTTTTTTTCCTACCAGTTTGCCGAATTGCGGGTTTGGGGGTGCCTACAGGCTACTGAGTGAATTGGAGTTTTTACCCACACTTTTTAACGTTTTGAGTAAGTTCAAAATCAAGGATAAAACGGGCAATTCGTGCAGTTGAAACCCCAATTTGACAAAACAAATCATTATCCCTTGGAGTAATGTTACATTCTACTTTCCCTACATAGCTAAGAAGGGAAAAGGAGTAGAATGGTATGCTAAACGGAAACAAAAAACTGTTGGGATGATGTCGTAGTTAACTTTTCTAGTTTATATTTTTGTAATTAATTAAGAGTTATTTTTCTTGTTTTTGTTTTGTTTGATCCTTTCCTTTGTGTGTGGTTTTTTTTTTTCGTTTTTCCTTTTTGTTTTTTTGCAACGACAACAATTAAACATTGATTTCCTTACGTGATTTTGTTAGAAATTTATTTGTATAATATTATTCTTTTGTAATCATTTGTTTTTCTAAGTGTGATCTTTGAAGGAAGTTTGACGGTAGGATAACATCGGAACATATTTTAAAGTTTAGGATACAAAATTGATAAAAAGTAAAATTGGAAAAAAATAAGCAAAATTAAGTTTGACACTTATTTTCTTTCTTTTATTATTATATTCTCTTTTCAGAATTAAAAACAGAGACTGTCATTGCGTTAGCAGTTAAAAAGCTGTTGATAATTTATAAAAAAAAAAAGAAGTGTTAATTCATTTTTTAAAAAATACTTATAATTTTGTGAGGGTTAAATTGGATATCAAAATTGGATTTACAAATAAATAATAGGAGCGGGATTTGAACTTGCAGGTGGGAGTAGATTCGTTGACGGGCAAAACAGTTGGGCTGTACTTCTCGGCGCACTGGTGCCTTCCAGGAGTGAGGTTCACTCCCAAGCTGATCTCCATCTACCACAAAGTAAAGCAGTTGCTGCTGGAAAAGGGAAACGACCAAGAAGACTTCGAGATTATCCTAATATCAAGCGACAGAGATCAGGCAGAGTTCGATTCCCATTTCGGCGCCATGCCATGGCTGGCCCTCCCCTTCGGTGACCCCAACGTCAAGAACCTCACCAGGTACTTCGACATCCAGGGCATCCCGGCCCTGGTAATCCTGGGCCCCGACGGCAAGACCATAACCAAACAGGGCAGGAACCTGGTCAACCTGTACAAGGAAAATGCCTACCCCTTCACGGAGGCCAAGGTGGAGATGCTGGAGCGCCTGATGGACGAGGAGGCCATGAAGCTGCCTAGGTCGGAGAAGCACGCCGGCCACCGCCACGAGCTCACCCTGGTCTCGGAGGGAAGCGGGGGCGGCCCTTTCATTTGCTGCGACTGCGACGAGCAGGGCTCCGGCTGGGCTTACCAGTGCATTGAGTGCGGCTATGAGGTGCACCCTAAGTGTGTCAGGGCTGTTAATTGACATGGTTTTTTTAGTCCACTTGTTTAGGGTATCTAATGAGTCTGGCATACGTTAAGGACGGCAAGGCGCCTGCTGGGTTTGTGTTGTGTTAGACGAAAATGGCGTGTTTGGGGGGAAATAAAATAGTGATGGGAAAGGAAGGAAGAGAGGGCGGGCGGGGAGGGAATCGGGGATTGAGTTCCATTGGAGTGCGCTTAACTGTGCATATGATCAATTATGGTGTGCCAATGGGGAAGGTGAATCTCGGGTCTTGCTAGTCTTAGGGTGGCTCAGGGCTGTCCAATTGGCACTCTATATCTGTATAATCACTTAATGCAAGAATAAAACTTATAATCCATATATAACAATAGTTATCATGATTACGTCCATTAATAAGAAAAACCAGAGAGATTAATTATAGTAATGAATTTTAGCTATAGAAATTCCCTTCCCTTTTAAAGTCAAACCCAGTGCACAAATCTGAAACAAATAGACCAAATCAGAGCTTTAAGGTACGGCTTGATTTGGTTTAAATTGCAATTTAAACAATATGAGAATTATTATATTAACCAACAAAAAAGTAGGCAGCAATTTGAAAATCATGGGTTAGGGAATATATATATATATATATATATGCGCGCGCGTTTTTGCTCCCTCTCCCTTACTTTAGGTTAGTGATATGACTTACGAAATAAAGGATTTATTCATGACTATTTTTGTGGCTTATATTTGTGGGGACATTTAGTTATTTAAATATATTAATTTCATTAAAAGTTAAAATAAAAATTATTTGTATAAAGTTGTTATACTAAATTTTTAAATAGCAAAAAATAGTTAAAATTTTTATCATTAGAATACTTTTTTGGTACAATATATATATATATATCTAAATATTCACAAAACATGATTTAAAATAAAATAATTCATGGTTTAATTTTAATTTTATTTAACACGTTAAAATAATCAAATCCTGAACCATTAGTCTCATAGTCTATAAATCAATTCAAAAGGTTAAAAATGGGACAAACGAAACCAAAGTAATTAAGGAATTTATTTGTTTTTGTTGGATATGATATCCCATCATACCATACCACTGCTAACAAATAGAATGATCCAAATTAGGCTATGAATGAATACTATTATTTGGGATGTCCATCTTTGCAGGCTATTGTCATTTTGTCTTACGATTATAAGAGAGAAGATAAATTCAAATTTGATTCATAATAATTATATAAAAAATAAATTCGAATGTGAGAATCGAGAACACGACTCTCTACCTTCCATAAGGAGGGACCATGAATGAATACTAATATTATCGGAGTGAGAGGATGGATGGAGAAAGAAGTTTCCTCGCGTTTTCCTCCTCCAGTGCCAAGCCAACACCTCTACTTTTCTCTCTCTTCAAATCCGATGTCAAATCAGTATCTTGTAGTTGTATTGTATCCCTTCCTTATCCCTATTATTTTATTTTCTACTTATGACTCCATAAAAATTTATATTTTTAATATATTATTATTATTATTATCGAAATGTATTGGAAAGATAGATAGATTGCAGTTCAGATTATTTTCTTACCACATATTGATATTGATAAATTCCCACACTTAATATACCTAATAAAATTATCTTTAAATTAAAAACAATGCACCTCTTCCCTAAAGCTAAAGTGTATTTGTTCAAAACTAACATTATTATAGGGCTACTTACGAAAATATACCAATTTTTTTTTATGAATTTGTAATTTTATTCGATTCTTTTACTTTTAATAATTAAGTCTAAATTAATTCAATTGGATATAATTTTATCTAACATGTCAAATTAATTTAGAGGGAGTATATTCATACTAATTTGGTGTAATGGATGTCATATAATATTATTATTTGTGAGACTTACATATACATATAAAAAAATAAATAAAAAAAAGAAGATAAATAATCAAGAACAACGATGGCAAAAAGAGTAGGGGCCACTGTCTATAGTGATAGAAAACGAAGAGGCACTCAAATAATCAATTGTGACAATCTAAAAAACCAAATGGTAGTCGATGGCAAGAGTGAAAAATGATGATGGCGAAAGTTGATCGGCAAAAAGACTATTGTAGACGATTGAAGAAGAAGCAAAAAATAAAGGAATTGTCAGAGATGGTGGATTTGATTGCAAGAGCTAACGTTTGGTTGCGAGGAATAAGTCGACGATCGAATATAGTGAATAATTGACAACAATGATGATGGAATGAGTAAGGGTTGTCGTCGGTGTGGTGGAAGTCGAAGAGGCAATCAGATGACCGATCGCGATAATTGAAAAAAACTAAATGGCAATTGATGGTGAGAGTGGAAAGTGATGACGGCATAAGTTGATCAATAAAAAGACTGTAACAAACGACTTGAGAAGAAATGAAAAATGAAAAAATCGTTAGCGATGACGTATCGAATGCAAGGTCGATTTTTGGCTACAAAGAGTAAGTTGACGATATTAATGGTGGACGGATAAGAGTTTATTGTTAGTGGTGGCACTAGAAGGCAATGAGGCAATTGAAGGACTAATTGCATACTCTAGTTTTTATATAATTGAACATGATGTTTTTATATAATTTATTTAATGGATATTTTGAAGGGCCAAACCCTCAATTTATTAGTTGAATTAATATTTTACTTAAAAAGAGTTGTTGAATATAATATTTTATTTATTAAGATAGTGTTTATTAAACAAAGATATAATTGAAAAAAATAAAATATGAATAATATTTCATACAAAAATATTTTTTATTATATTTGTTAAATTTATTTAACGATTTTAAAAAAAAAAGTCATATGACTTCTTATTTGAGTTTTTCTAGATAAATATATTTTTTTATCTAATTAAATTTATTTTGATCCTTACAGATAAAAAAAATAAAGCATATATCATTCAATTTATTTTAAAATTTTTAATAAATAATAAAATATTTATCAATCTTATCTTAATAAATTTAAAAAATATTTTAATTTTAACTTAATACAATTTTGCCTTACTTAATTTAAAAAAGTTACCTAAATTGGTAAACTATTATCAAATGAGCTCTCAAACATAATATAATAATGGAGACGTGAGATTTTCATCTCTCAAACAAACCCCCCCGCCCTCTCTCTCTCACACACACACACACAAGAGATCTCTTCAAAGTTCATAAACTTCTTTATCATTTTCTTCATAAACCTTCGGGAGAAAATTTTTGTCACATTCGAGTCTATTTCTCAGAGCTTGACAATCTTCAACTCAATCCAATCACTCCTCAGGTTGTTTCTTTCCACTATCCTTTCCTTCGCTATTTATTGGAAACTTGTATCTGTAATTTCGATGAATTTTCTACTTGAATTTTACATATCTTGATCTGTTGCTTTGATGCGGAACGGAATCATTTAGCCATTCGATTAATTCCTCGGGGAAAAAAAAACTGAAACAAACTGGATGAGAACGTCCAAATGGTTGCCTCTGAAACTGCTCTACTTTTCCCACATTTTCTCGCCAACCAAATTGAACGTAATATGGATCAGGACAAGTTTTGGGTTTAGTAGGTCCTAATTCCAGATCAATTGGACCAGACAATGAAGTTGAGAAACTCCTAGATAGTGGAAGACCGTTATTCTATCTGTAAATTGCAAAAAAGTTTAACATTTGAAGTGACCCTGGTGCTTATATAGAGCAACCTCTGACTCTTTGCGTATTCCGTTGTCGTTTGAAGATGGGAGTTGCACAAGACGGCTCTGATATGGAGGAGGGAACCCTGGAGATTGGAATGGGTAAGTGCTGGTCTAGTGCTTCAATCATTTTAGTAGATTTGACGTTCGTGTTGCAGTTAATTCCTTTCTTCTTTTTTCTATTATTTTTGATAATCTGTTGCTGACGAAGATGAGGTCTTGAAGGATTCTTCTCTAGTTCTCTTTTGATTCTTATGGTGGGGATTAGGCCTTGTTTTTATCACGGGAAGATTTGGATTAGTTAACCTTCAATGGAGGCCCAAAGATTTTAGAAAGTGACACCACGCTAAGCCACCGCATTGTAGCAGCCATTTGATGCTACAGTTTTCTTGGACTGCTTAGCTAAGACAGATTTGGCAAGAATGGAAATGAATTATAGTGGAAAATAGTCGAGACCATAAACTGGAGCTTAGAATGTCATTTGGGAAAGTTTTCACTGATATTTCAGTTCCAGTTTTCAGCTACTTTCATTAAAATTTGAGAATGAGTGCATGTTAGAGCAATTTCAAGCACTAGAACAAATTCAATTAGTTTGCAGTGCCCTGACACACATAGAAATGGGATTCAAATGCATATTGTTCATATCTATTCCTTTAGTTTGTGATTAGGTAGAGGCTATACGTAAACTTTGTACATGGTCCATGGAGCTTGCACTCATTCTCAGATTAGTGTTGTTTTTTTTTTTTGGGGGGGGGGGGGGTATGACATGGAAGAGACAGGAAGATGGAATAAAGATGAGATGAAAATGGTCTCATGAACACTTTTGATGGCGTCCTTTTTTAAAAAGGTGACTTTCGTTTACCAATAAAGTACTGTTTGTTGTTCACAATTATGGTTAAAAGGGCGTTGACCAGGGTATAAATCATAAATGCATTAAATGATAACACATTTTTTGACTATTTGCTGTATGATTTTTGGATACTTTGACATTAAATTTTATACGTTGGATGCATTAAAGTAGCTTAGGCTTCAGTCAGGTTGGATTTAGTGGTCCATTTCACTGATGTGCGGTTAATAGTGATAAAACATTTGCCATGCATTTGTTGTATAAGACCCCGGCACCGCCCCCCCCCCCCAACAAAAAAAAAAAAAAAATTGTTGACACACACACATATATATATATATAAAGCAATGCTAAAATTTACCTCATTAAGCATTATCTTTCAAAATGTTATCTTGATTAAATCTGAAGGGATTACCATTGATTGTATCTGAAGAAAATAAAAGAAGATATTATTTTTTTCCTAATATTCTATTCTGAAGTTAAATGTAGTTTATTTGTATCTATTATTGTTTGAGTAGAGTTGAAGTATGAAATAAATGAAGGTAAAAAACTATTTGGGCACTATTTCTCTTTCATTCACTGTCATATCTTCTATCAAATTGTGTGCTATTGGGTGATCAATCATGGTAAGAGTAATGTTGATGTGGAATTTTTTAAATTGCAGAATATAGAACTGTCTCTGGTGTTGCAGGGCCGCTTGTAATTCTTGACAAAGTGAAGGTGTGTATATCCATGTAGAGTTTTTTTTTTTCCCTTTATGTCCATCTTGTAATGATATTGTTCAAAATATAAGAGTTTTCATGAGTTACAATTTTTTTCCTTGGAATATTTAGGGCCCTAAATATCAAGAGATTGTTAATATTCGCCTGGGAGATGGAACAATCCGACGTGGTCAGGTCTTGGAAGTTGATGGGGAGAAAGCTGTTGTGCAGGTTATATTTCGCGAAAAGAATTCCTGCTTTTGATGTTCCCTTGAAAGATAGTCTGCAGTGAATCATTTTTCTCCAGATCTTCCCCTGCACATGCCTTATTCACTTTTGGGTTTTTCTGCCTCAGGTTTTTGAAGGAACATCTGGAATTGACAACAAGTACACAACCGTGCAATTTACAGGGGAGGTGTAAAACTTTGTAACTGTTTTTATTTTTGGTTTGAACCTAGATTATGGTCCTAGACTCTTAGATCTACTGCACTGGATTATTCCATGTTGTGGGTTCATGCCTGAGTGCCTAGAAAGATTTTTAAAATGTGCACTATGCGAGCATGCTCGAATTCATGGTCATAAATCAATTAATTGCAGGCATTGTTATCATGTTCTGGTTTTGTAAAGAAATTTTAACCCGTGTGACACTTTGTATGTGTCTTTCTTCTTTATTCAACATCAATAGGATGCTTGGAATAGAAAGATGTGCCAGCATTTCATCTTGAAGAAATTATCACTATTACTTGTTTTCTGATTGAGAACATGTGCAAATTTTTGCTCAAAAAGGAGAAGTGGGTATTACGACGCTCACCTTCCTGTTCTTAGTTTTTATTAATGCTAGATGCTTTTATATTATCATAAAGATCTTCAACAAATATTTTTCCCCTTCAGCTTGTGGAAGGTAAAAGAACTGTTAATCCAAAGATTCCTGAGTTAGCTTTAGCTGTAGGTTTTGAAGTCACGGTATAGGGTTACTTGTCTTGCAGTTCCACCATGTAGAAAACCACATATGATATCACCTACATGCACACAGACACGCTTGCCTGTTTTATTCTTTTGTTTTCAACTTTGTCAAAAGTAAGCTTTTGGCCCTTGCTCTTGGCCATTTGGATAAAGAGGACTTAGTCCTTCAAATAACATTTTATACAGGTTTTGAAAACTCCTGTCTCACTGGACATGCTGGGACGCATCTTTAATGGTTCTGGGAAACCCATAGACAATGGACCTCTGATCTTACCTGAAGCTTACCTAGATATTTCTGGTGAGTCATGCTGGGGAATCATGACTTTTGTGATAATGAATAGCTCTTAACCTTATTTTTTTTTTCTGCATAATGTTGTAACTTCCTTCCTCTGTTTAGGAAGTTCCATTAACCCTAGTGAGAGAACCTATCCTGAGGAGATGATACAAACTGGGATTTCAACAATTGATGTTATGAATTCCATTGCTCGTGGGCAGAAGATTCCTCTTTTTTCTGCTGCTGGTCTCCCTCATAATGAAATAGCTGCTCAGATCTGCCGTCAGGCTGGTCTTGTTAAACGCTTGGAGAAGTCTGACAATCTCATTGAGGTATGGTCATACTGATGCCCTACAAATGGACCAAGCACACAATGGGTTCAATAAGCCTTGAAGGTTCTTGTTCTTGTCTGGAAATTTTGACAAGAAATAACTTGTTTTTAAATATGGAAGTTAATGGCACAGATAATTTGGATATGCGGTCCATGTATTATGCATTTCCTGTGACATATAATTTGTCTTTATGGATAATTATTTGTCAAGTCCCTTCCTGTCAATTCAAGATTGTAAGTGTATTCTTTGGGCCTATCTGCATTCCACTTGTACTTCTGTGTATGTCTTATGTAAAATATTTAGGTATTGCTGGAATTTCAGATTCTCTTGAAGTTTGTACTGCATCAAGATGATATGTGCTGTACATTTCCCAAATTTCTTTTTCATTTTATTTTTGTGTTTTTTCACCTTTTCCATGATTCTCTAATCCTGTTTCATGTTTTAGTCAGCTGAGGAGGACAATTTTGCTATTGTGTTTGCTGCTATGGGTGTAAACATGGAGACAGCTCAATTCTTTAAGCGTGATTTTGAGGAGAATGGATCAATGGAAAGAGTGACCCTTTTCTTGAATTTGGTATCCTTCCATGCTCACTCCGAACTTTCTTCTAGCATAATTATAATTTCATGGTGCTATTTTGCTTTTGCAGCAAAATATTCTCTTTTCCCAAATATTGAAGAAAACCACATTTATTGACCATTAATATACTCTTTGACCAGGCTAATGATCCCACCATTGAGCGCATTATCACTCCTCGAATTGCTCTCACAACTGCCGAATACTTGGCATATGAATGTGGGAAACATGTTCTAGTCATACTTACAGATATGAGTTCTTATGCTGATGCTCTTCGTGAGGTATTTGATAGTCTTCTTACAGAGTTAAAAGGTCTACAACATGCACTATGTAGTCATAGACCACAAATGTTGTGAACTTAATACTTTTTAGTGCTTGATAATCAGTAAAGATTTTTGGCAATGACATGATTGACCATAATGAAACTAAATAAATTAAGTTTCAATAGAATGTGAAAAGAGACTATTATTTTTAACAGGTACTCCAGCACTATAACTGTATTTTTGACTGAAGCTTTTACGCATGAATTACAGGTATCTGCTGCTCGAGAGGAAGTTCCTGGAAGGCGTGGTTATCCTGGTTACATGTATACTGATCTGGCAACAATTTATGAGCGTGCTGGACGTATTGAAGGAAGGAAGGGCTCAATCACACAAATCCCTATATTAACTATGCCTAACGATGGTATCGCTTGTTTTTTTTTCCAAAAGTCCAGTATTCTGGATATCTTTTTGACATCTTTTCTTATTTTGTTCTTAATGATCAGAAAACCTGATGCTACTTTTGTTCTATAAACCAGATATTACCCATCCTACTCCAGATCTCACAGGATATATTACTGAGGGCCAGATATACATTGATAGGCAGCTCCACAATCGGCAGGTGAGTTTTGAGAATGGACTCCAATCAGATATTTTTTTGATGCACTTTGCACTTTGGATTCTTTTTTGTTTACACCAACCATCCCCTGGCATTTAGCAAAAATCAAGAAATACCTTTCAATAGTGAGAAATTTTCAAGCAAAGATCATTTCAGTTTGGTGCATATATCCTTGCCAGAATTTCAAGATAAAATCCGATGACTGCATCAGATTGTTGGTTCACAGTTTTGGGATGGGATGTTGATGGAGAGGAAGAAAAAAAATGTCTCTTATTTAATCAATTAATTAATTGTTTTATTAACATTAGTTGTTAATTCAAAGAAATTAAATATTTTGTTAGCCTTTTAATGCGCATAATTATACCTAAAGTTTGCATTCAAGTAAATAAGTTTTATTAATCTTTGTTATTAATCGTACATTTCATATAATTAATTGATTAATTAAGTTTTGTTCGACTTGGAAATGTTGCCAAAAATATTACTTTGTATTTAATGACTAGCCCTTGAGAATAAGTTTTTTGGTTAATAAATTTATTTAGTAAAAAACAATAACATGAACACATACTAAGCTTTTATCCCACTATATGCAGTCGGCTACATAAATTCTAGCTTTTCAATCATTTGATCCATGACTTTATTTTCTGTAAGACTCGCATACTTAATATCAAACCTCAGTGTCTTTTGCCAAGTTTTTTTAGGCCTTTCTCTATCTCTTTTACTAACTACTTGATCCATTTCATCTACTCTTTTCACAAGAGTCTCTATTGGTTTTCTTCTCACGTAATAAAACCATCTTATGTATGTCTCCTACATCTTATTTTTAATAGGAGTTACTCTGACCTTAGAATAAATAATCTAATTTTCGTTTTCATTTTTTCTTGTATGGCAGCACATCCATCTTAGTATTCTCATCATAGTTTTGCTCATATTTTGCTCATGTTGGCACTTTACTGTTGAACATTAACTAAAATTTATTTAATTTTTAAAAGTACTCTGTAGGTATGATTAAATTGAGTAATTAATCAAGTATTTTGAAAAATATATTTAACTATAATGTTAGGATTATATATACATATACATATGTATTTCTTATGATTTTTGCTCTATCTTAAAAAGCAATCTAGTTAATTTAATAGAGTAGAGGTATTTATGGTAGTTCGTATCTTTTTTGCTGTTATGTATATATCTTATTAACCTTGCTAACAGACCCTTAATGAGAGGGGGAACTTGTTTTTGTATTTTTTTGCTTGGAAAGGGAGGGGGAACCTGTTACCACCTTTTCTGAAGTAAGGGTATGGAGTATAGTTTTCCAATGTTGTGAAAAGTTTTCCATTCAATTGGTCATGTAATTTACTCTGTTCATTTTCTGTTGAACAGATATACCCACCCATCAACGTACTTCCATCGCTCTCTCGATTAATGAAGGTAAGCTGGTATAACAGTGTTCTATTTTTATATGTGGGCATGCCCTACCTGCTGCAAATGATAGTTATGTTAAGGGCATTAAAAATTAGAGAATTGTTGCTTCATCAACTGATATGTGCGACATTGTGAGGTCTTTGGTCCAGCTTTTGCCATGATTATCATTAACTTGTAGAAGAGAGCTATGAGCTACGTGGAACCTTAAGATGTATATGTGGAACTCACTTCCTTTTTTCTTTCCTTTGGTTTGTAGAGTGCTATTGGTGAGGGAATGACTCGTCGAGACCATGCTGATGTTTCTAACCAGGTCTGACTGGAAGTTGCTTGTGGCATAAGTTATAAAGTTTTTGTATATTCATTCTGCTTGAAAGCATCCTAATTAATGCTAGTATTTTCATCTTCAGCTATATGCAAATTATGCCATTGGGAAGGATGTTCAGGCAATGAAAGCTGTGGTTGGAGAAGAAGCACTTTCTTCTGAGGATCTGGTATATTCCTCTCTCTGTTGAGGGGTCATTTTTTTCATTAATTGCTTAGATTATGAGACTTCTTCTGCTTTAATTTGTTTGATCACATGCAAAATGCAGCTTTATTTGGAGTTCCTAGACAAGTTTGAGAGGAAATTTGTTACTCAAGGAGCATATGACACCCGGAACATCTTTCAGTCCCTTGATTTGGCTTGGACACTACTTCGCGTCTTCCCTCGTGAGCTTCTCCACCGTATACCAGCCAAAACTTTGGATCAGTATTACAGCCGTGATGCAACAAACTGAGAAAAATGTGCTCTTGCTTTTCCTTCAAATTTAATGATTGCCTCCCAAGTGTCCATGTTGATTTGCCTCAGTATTTTGAGAGGCTGTATGCTAAAATTAAAATGAGTTGATTTCTTATCTCTGTAGTATATGATTAGTAAGATTCTTTGATTATGCACCAGTAATGGCTGAGGCCTTTAGAATAAAGATTTGCTGCTTTTTCTAACTCTCTGGAGTGTCTCGATTGTTTGTATGATAGATACCGTTGAACTGAATTCTTGGTGCATAAACGATTGAACATGATTGAGAAAGGAAATAAGGTTTTTGTAACGCACTTGTCTTGTAAAGCTTTGTTCCATTTCTTTTTGGGCTTGTCTTCTGTAAGATCAACCTGGGACAGTATCTGTCAAATGTCATCTTTTAATTGTTCTGTCAAGCATGTCCATGGTTGAGATCTTTGGTGATTTTCGTCTTATATGGTACTGGCTGGCTGTGTAGTTTTTCGTAGTTATTAATGTTGTTGCTGTGTTTACGACGATTAGTTTCTAAGGTGATACTCCTGTTCACTTGTCCACCATCCAGCAACAGAGTGAGAGGGAGAGAGAGTTTCATGGATGAATTTCAGGAGGAAGTTTCCTTTCAGTTTCCCCATATTTTCCTCAGGTTCGTGTGTTGCCTTGCCTTGCTGCTGGCCTTACCTACACAGTAATCAGTACGTTTTCCTTTATTAGTAGTGTCTGTCGACTGTCTCCTCCTCCTACCTCATCTTTTACTTTCCATTTTTGTTGAACGAATTTTGTAATATTTCTTTTTTGGGGATGCCCTCCCTTGCGGGCATATGACACCCGGAACATCTTTCAGTCTCTTGATTTGGCTTGGACACTACTTTGGATCGGAATTACAGCCGTGATGCAACAAACTGAGAAAAATGTGCTCTTGCTTTTCTCCTTCAAATTTAATGATTGCATCCCAAGAAAGATAAAAGACATTTTTACTTTTCAGTATGACCAAAGGGATTTAACGATTGGTACAAAATGATGGAAAAGAACAGTGGCTTTGCTGATTCCCCAGGTCCATTGAAAACATGGGTTACCCTCGTTCTCTTTGTAATGCTTTTTTTTTACCATATTTCTTGAAATGAGATTGAATTCTTGAGTGGCACTTTTGAAAGATTCGATCATAGCAGCATCTGCATATATAAAAGGTTGCCTAAGAATGTGACTAAATTAGCCGGTTCTTCTTTTTAATATTCTTATGGGGAATGAGTGGCAGATATTTCTTTGCAGAATAACTCCATTAAGGATGGTATTATTCTTAGCCCGTGGAATTTGCAGGGAGGGATACCCAGTTGATGGATACAAGCGAACCTAATGTTCCTCAGACGATGTTTAGGCAAAGAATTAACCCCGCGGATTAGCTTGGTAAAGCAAAATAATAGCTTTGACCATTCATTCAGTATTAATAATAGCAACTTGATCCTTGCTTAAAGCTCGCATGCTAAAGCAAAATCCGAAATCCCTTCATTATAGGTAAAAAGAGAATTTAGTATCAGAAAAGAGGGTGATCTCTTTAATAATATGTTAAATCTATATTATCTTAAAAATGAGTGTTTTTGTTAGGCATACTCCCTTCTTCACCTTGGTGCTAAAACATCCTTCTTCATCCATTTGCTTTGACTATTAAATTAGAGGTCTTAATATTAACATCATTGGTTGGGCGGAAGGAAGCCTAACAAAAAATGAAATAGGAATTTTGTGTGTATTTTTGTTTTTTAAAGTTAAATGTTAAAATAGATAATTAAACATTAAAAATAAAAAATAAATAGGTAATATTTAGATGCTGAAAAAAGCATTCCTCATAATTTTATTTTTAGATACTTGAAACCAAAAACCAACCCAAAGGAAAGTGAGGGTAAGCAAGTCGGTTTTCACTTCAAATTGGGTACACAGTGACAGTGGGCTGCCTGGAAATTGCATGGTTCTTCCGTAGACAAATAGAATCAAAATAAACGGTCCCTTCACCACCACCCTGTGTGTGTGTGTGTGTGTGTGTGTGTGTGTGTGTGTGTGTGTGGCAATGGCAAAGCGTATGCAAGAAAAAAAAGGGAAACGATGCTCCATCCAGTCCAGATGTTTAACATCATAAGCAAAAGAAAAATGCCATTCTTATCATCAAAAGTTGACATCAACAGCCAAATTCCACCTTATAAAAATCCTCTGTAAATAACACTAACGCAACAAAATCAAAGCCTCATCTCTCTCTCTCTCTCTCTCTCTCTCTCTCTCTCTGTGTGTGTGTGTGTGCCTATGGGACTCTGCAACTCTTCAGACTCTTCATCTCCTCGCAACAGCTATAGCTCAACCCCCATGAAAGCTCAAGAAGCCGCAGAACAAAGCCGGCCAAAGCAGCCCGCGTTTCCTCCCTCACTCTTCCTGCCAAAAACTCCTTCTCTGTCCCAGATTGGGCAGATTCTAGGCCGGCCCCTCGCCGACATAACCAAGTTCTACAATATTGATAAAGAGCTGGGGAGGGGTCAGTTTGGGATCACATATCTCTGCACAGAGAAGGCCTCCAGGAGGAACTATGCCTGCAAGTCCATATCGAAGCAAAAGCTTACGAGCAGCAGTGAGATTGAAGATGTTAGAAGAGAGGTTTCCATAATGCAGCACCTGAATGGGCAGCCCAATATTGTGGGTTTCAAGGGTGCTTATGAGGACAAGAACAATCTGAATTTGGTGATGGAGCTCTGCTCTGGTGGGGAGCTTTTCGACCGGATTACGGCTAGGGGAAGCTACACGGAGAAGGAGGCGGCGAGGATTGCGCGGCAGATTGTGAATGTGGTTCATATTTGTCATTTCATGGGGGTCATGCACAGGGACTTAAAGCCCGAGAATTTCTTGTTTGTCAGTAGAGATAAGGATGCTCCTTTGAAGGCCATCGATTTTGGGCTCTCCGTTTTCATAGAGAGAGGTCAGTTTTGCCAATGTCTTCGCTAAATTCTGTTATTTTCTGGTTTCCGGACTTTTCTTAGCTTCTTATTGCTTGAATCCCATTCTAAGCTTTCGGGTCTTTCTTGTCATATCTGGGATTGCTTTCTAATCCTCCAACTCCGGTCTTGTAAGAAATTAACTTGTAAAACATAGGCGCTTTGGAAATGGTTTAATTTAATTGTCTTCCAAAGCTATGCTAGTGATGTTTGGTTGTGAATTGTGATACTAATAAGCTGTAAAATGAGCCAACTTACTTGATCTCAACTTGTTTTAGAATCTCAAATCTCAACCACATACTGTAGCTCCTTAATATATTATATTTTTGGAGTTTGATTCAAAAACTAACAAGTCATGGAGAAAGGGACAAGTGAACTAAGTCTGTCTATCGGTAAGTATATCTTGCTACAAAGATTAAACAAAATGCCAGTTGTTGGCTACAACTATTGTCTACTTCCTGCAGTCTTAAATCTTCTGTAAGTTTCTCACATCCTACACATGGCTTCGAAATGTAATTTCTCCAGGAAAAGTTTACAAGGACATTGTTGGAACTGCTTATTACATCGCTCCAGAGGTGTTAAAGCAGAATTACGGGAAGGAGATAGACGTATGGAGTGCAGGAGTGATTCTATATATTCTTCTAAGTGGAGTGCCTCCATTCTGGGCCGGTAAATGACTTTTCCTTTTTCTGCATCGGCCTCCGGATGACAAGAGTTGCTCTGATTCATGACTTTTTCCTATTATTGAGTTTTGAGTGTGTGAGTAATTTGTTCCTTCAGAGAATGAGAAAGACATATTTGAAGCAATTTTAAAGGGGCAGGTCGACCTTGAATGCCCACCATGGCCTTCCATATCCACTGGTGCCAAGTCGCTCATCAGGAAAATGTTAATGGTGGATCCAAAAATGCGAATAACCGCTGCCCAAGCCCTTGGTAAGTACACATAAGAAAAGGTTTCAGGGCATTGAACCAGTCAGATTAAGGAAATTTTCAGACAGATTAGATAATTTATGTTCTTTTGTGGAATGATCAAATCACTTCTTATCATGATCTGTGAACCAGAGGATCCATGGCTGAGAGAAGATGGCAGCGCATCAAGCACGCCTCTTGATAGTGCCGTTCTCATGAGGATGAAGCAATTCAGAGCAATGAACAAGCTGAAAAAGCTTGCTTTAAAGGTACAAGTCAACAAATCTAGACACAACTTACATATCAACTACAAATGTTGTAGAGCCTGTTACTTTTAAGTTGAAGTTTCAAGTTGCAGTAATATTATTCAGTTTCAACTTTTTAGTAAATGCAAACTCCATGTCTGTATAACCCACCTTCCCCAACGACATTGCAAATCTGTAATCTGATCTTATAACCACCACCTGTAAAAAATGAAGCTTGCCAGCCCACATAACTTCCTTTGTGTATAACCGGTTTGCTGCCACTGAAACTCTAGCTTACTTGAAGGTTATCGCTGAAAATCTTCCCAAGGAAGAAATCCAGGGCTTGAGACAAGTGTTTGAAAACATGGATACTGATGGAAGTGGCACGATCACGTATGAAGAACTCAAAACTGGGTTGCATACGCTAGGATCAAAGCTTTCTGACGCTGAAATAAAAGCTCTGATGAATGCTGTAAGCACTTTCTCTATACCTCTCTCGCTATTGATCATTCCTTTATGCATGGCTACATGTCATTGACAGGAATTAAGCATGTTTTCATTCACTTCCAGTGTACTTGATTGCAGCATCAAACTGTTATTCTCCACAATCAACCTTTTCCCATTGAAATACTTTTCCTTGCAGGCTGATATTGACAACAGTGGGACTATCGATTACGTTGAATTCATCACTGCTACCATGCATCAGCATAGGCTCGACACTGAACAGAACTTGCTAGTGGCCTTCCGGTTTTTTGACAAGGATGACAGCGGGTTAGTGTTTCGCAACGCCCTACTTGTATTTGCAAATGTTGCTTATTCACTTTTAGTTGCTTAATTATGCCTGTTAGAACAAACAGGAGACTTCAAAGAATGGGTTTTGTGTTGCTCTGAATGATTTTCTCTGGCTGTCGTACGGAGCTTTTTATAGAGAAAATTACACGCGCGCTCACACACTTACTTGAATTATAATCTTCACAATGCCTGCCTAAAATCTCTCCTTTTTTCAGTCCTCATTGTCACCAATTTGCTAACAATTTTTTACTATCCGGTTCTTGTTCGATTTTCTCGACTTCCAATGGCTTGTTCTACATTTGCCAGGTTTATAACTAGAGATGAACTGAGACAAGCTATGAATCAGTACGGAATGGGGGATAAGGCCACGATCGATCAAGTCCTCGATGATGTTGACACTGACAAAGTAGTCCAGCTGTTCATTAAGATATCTCTCCTTTCTGTCTCATCTTCCATTTTCTTCTTCTTCTTTGTTGCTTGAAGCTCTATTCTATAGTGATCAGCGGTTTGTTGTGTTGTACAGGATGGTAGAATTAATTATGAAGAATTTGCAGAGATGATGAAGAGAGGAACACCAGATACCTTTGATCATCACAGATGGAACTAGCTTCTCACAGTCGCAGGAAAATTAAGCCTTTTGTTATGCAGCTTCTCTTCTGCCCTGGCCTGATTGTAAATTAATGTTCCTAGGACTAGGATTAATAAACCCCCCCACCCCCCTCTCTTCTGCTCATCTTCTTGTTGTAATAATGCTTCCCCTCTACCCACATTGAAAAAGAAACTATATATAAGTAAATAAAAGGCAACCACTGTTAAGTGGCAACCTTGCATTTCAAAGTCTTTTCTGGGTAGGAGGAGCTGCATTATTGATTGGTAAATGGGTGTCATTTATCAAGGCCGGCCTTGAGACTTTAATTTTTTATGGGATCCTTTACAACTATATTTAAAAATAAAATTAATACGAATAAATTTTTTTATTATATAAAATTCATAATATTTTACTTTAAATTTATTCTTTTAGTATTTTTAGATTAAAAATCAACAATTAAACTATTACAATTAATTTGTTTCAATATATGTTTTTCAATAGACATCATTGTCAATCCATTAGTGTAGATTCACTAATAATAGAGGGATCACAAATATTGAAATATATACACAAAATTAATTGATAATTTAAGGGCTAACAAAAAAAATCAAAAGATATATCTGATAAGTCACACGACAGGATGATGGGGACGAAAATAGAATCGCTGAAGAGAATGCGTAGTTGTGAAATTGGTTGGATTGAGGACCTACGCATGCGCAGATTGATAGCAGATGCCAATAATAGTGGATGGATAAAAAATTGAGAATGAGCGGAACTGAGGAAGACAATAGAGTCGTGGCTAGTGCCAAAAGCATGGAAACAGTTGTGAAACAATCATACAAGGGGAAGATTGAGATTAATTAAAAATACATAGAATAGTTGTGAGGGGATGGGTGCCGAGGGGATGGGTGCCAAGTGCATGGGAATGAGATTGATTATTAATAAAGGAATATGAGAGATTAAGATTAATTATTGATAAAAGAAAGGTGAAAGATTGAGATTAATTAAAAATTTACAATGGTTTGAAATGGACATGGCCCTTAACGTATCTTCAATTTTTAAATTTACTACTTTTAATTAATTTTATTTTTTTAATTAATTTAAAATCTAAAAGTTGAAATGAACATAAGCCCCTTGTGGCTTGAAATGGGAATGGGCCATAGGCTGCCTAGACAGTCTATGCTTAAGGTCGGCTCTGTTTATAAGAACATTGTGCCCTATCTAGGATTTCATTTAAAAAAATCTCTCTCAACAAAACTATAAAGAAAGCGTTGCTTTAATTATAGTGTAAAAAAATTTACACAGTAAGATGCCCTAATATTAGGCTATGAGCCCATGTTGAAATATGGTGAAGTTTCATTTTCATAAATAATGTTGTTCGGATAAAGGGGAGAAGGGCCACTTGGCAACCGCTTGATGGTTGCTCCAAAACGATGGCGTTTTGGAGCCCTTAAGCTCGAAGGGCCAAACAGCAACCCCCCTTGTCGTTTTACAGCTCATTGATTCCTCTCGTACTATCTTATCGCTTAGCCTGTTGCTTTATAAGCTGTCGATCTTATTTCTAGATCATATCTTCATCACTGCTTCTACCTATTTATTCCCACCAATTTCTTGAGATTTTTGCAAGGAAAGAAAAGAGAAGCATGGGGTCGAGTCGGGTCATTCTGTCTTCTAGGGTTTTTCCTCTCATTTGTACATGTTCTTCATTTTTGTTTCTAGTTTCATAGGCTGCCTTCTAATTTGTATGTAATATTTGGGTAAGTTTTGTTAGGAAACCAATAAGTGTATAGTTTGTATAGTGAAGGTGTAAATCAACTTTTCCGACTAATGTAGTGAGCTCTTCTCGCCGGAGCTCAACGTGGACATAGCCCTAATTTAAAGGGTGAACCACGGTAAATCTTGTCGTGTTCATTTTATTTTATTTTCGCTACTGCTTTATGTTTTTGATTATTTGTGCTTCCATTTGTCGAATAGTCGTTTCAAATTATGTCTTGGTTCTAAATGTTAGAGGTGGCCAAGCCTTTGCTCGTCCTTATAGCCCATTGGGTTAACGTATAATTGGTTGATATATTTATATTTAGTCTTGTAAGTAGGCCCATTATGCATGGGTTCACTTTGTCTTTGTGCGCACTTTACCATGTGAGATCAATCAGTAGTGTGTTAAAAAGCTAGAGAGTTCTTAAGAGTTTCAAATACCAAAATTATCCTTGATTGTCTCCATTCTCTAGTCTAATTTCTAAGCCTATTCATTGGAAATTTTCCCTTTGTTTTTGGGTGTTTTTGGACAATGAAAAAGAAGAGATAGAATTAAATCACTAAAAAAAAAAATGAATGATTTTTACAAGAATTTTGTACGAAAAATGGCCAAAATAATAATACATATTAAAAAGGAACAAAATTCTAAATTAAATCCATTTGTTTAAAATGTAGACAACTAAAATGAGAAAGCGTTGAAATTTGATCACTTAAGGTAGGCTTGTTCGATAGTAAGGTTATTTGAACGTATGGGTATGTGTATGTATATTTATATTATTATGAAATCGGATTGACAATAAATCATAATCAAATCAATCAATCACATAAAAATACAGAATTTTACGTGAAAAACCCAAATCGAGAAAATTCACGGACAAAAAGAACAAAAATATCACTAAACAAATAATTGCAAGTACAAAAGTGATATTGACACACACACTTTATAAAATTCCATGTGACCTAAGCACCTATTTATAGATATTAAATTATCTATAGATATACATAAAAAATCATATTCTGATCAGAAGATGATACAAGAGAATATTCCTTAAGATGAAATAAATTCCAATCAAAATCGAATTTGACAACATCGTAATCATAGTCAAATTCAAAGTCCAAATCACGATCAAATTATTAAACCCAATCACAGATAAATTAAGATTTTGAGTCATAATTATCACAAATGTCCACTTTAACTCTAAATCCACAAATGAAATTATCCATAATTCTTTCTTTCAACAAAATCACAGATAATCAATCTCCCTAACAAATACCAACCAAATCCACGTAATGCTCAAACTTTGCAATGGACAGAGACTTGGTCATCATATTTGCAGGATTATCATAAGTGATGGTTTTTCTCATAGGAATTTCATCACGAGCAATAATATCCCAAATAAAATAATATCATACATCAATGTGCTTTGTTATCTCGTGAAACATCTGATCTATAGTAAGGAAAATAACACTTTGATTGTCACAATAGACTATGCTCAAATGAAGATTCTCACTGGTTTCACCAATTAACCCTTTTAGCCAAATAGCTTCTTTAATAGCCTTGGTAATTATCATATATTCTGCTTCTGTAGTAGACAAGGCAACGATGAACTATAAGGTGGCATTCCAACTGATAGCATAACCACCAATGGTGAACACATACCCAATAAGCAATCTTCTCTTGTCAGTATCACCTACAAAATCCGAATCAACAAAATCAATGACTCCATCTTTAATATTTTTGAATTGTAAACAGGCATCGGTGGTACCATGCAAATATCGAAGAATCCATTGGATTGTCTTCCAATGTTCTTTACCAGGGTTAGCCATATATCTACTAACCATGTTTACTGCAAGAGCCAAATCAAGGCGTGCACAAACCATAGCATACATGAGACAACCCACTCCACTAGAGTATGGAATTTTTGACATCTTGTCAATTTCAACATCTGACTGAAGAGGTAAACTCTATGAAAACTTAAAATGTGTGGCCAACGGAATACTCACAGGTTTAGCCTTTTACATATTAAATTTAGTCAAGACTTTCTCAACGTATCCCTTTTAACTTAGATACAATTTACCTGCCTCCATGTTTATTGAAATTTGCATTCCAAGTATCTTCTTTGTTGCTCTCAAATTTTTTGTTGAGCTGAGCTTTCAATCTCCTTATCTCGTCCTTATCTTTTGATGCTACTAGCATATCATCAACATATAGAAGCAGATGTAAAAATGAACCGTTTTTGTTCCTTTTAAAATAGACACGACTATTATAACTGCATCTATTAAAACTGTGCTTAATCATAAATGAATCAAACCTTTTATACCACTTCCAAGGAGATTATTTCAAGCCATATAAAAACTTCTTCAACAAGCACATATAGTCTTTTTTGCCTGAAATTTCAAAACGCTCTAGTTGTTGCATATCATCAAGTTTCCTATATAAGAATGTTGTCTTAACATCCAACTATTCCAGTTCAAGATCTTGAAAAGCCACAATACCAATTAGTAGTGCTCAAATGGAACTGTGTTTTACAATTAAGAAAAATACATTTGTGAATTCTACACCTAGAACTTGACTATATCACTTCTCTACGAGTCTAGTTTTGTACCTTTCTTTTTCAACTCCTGGTGTACCTTCTTTCCTCTTGAATATCCATTTGTACTTAACTACTTTCTTATCCTCAAGTAGTTTCATTAATTTTCAAGTATCGTTTTTGTGTAAGGATTCCATCTCTTCATGCGTTGCAATAATCCATCTCCCAGATTCAGCACAACTAACTGATTCAGAATAAGTGGAAGGTTATTCATTGCAGTCAATATCTTCATCCACATTCAAATCATAGGCAACAAGATTAGTTTCACCATACATTTGAAGAGGTTTGATATTTCTTTTGGGTCTATCCTTAGTAATAAAATAATCTGATAGACTGGCACTTTCTTTCAAGCTTGAATTAGTCTAAGATGACGATGGCTCAAATGTTTGACTATTGTCGATTTCAATCTCCACCTAAATATCATAACTCTGGCTACTTGTAAGGTTAGATACTTTTACAGACAAACCATGAGGCATAGCAACTTCATCAAAAATAACATCTCTGCGGTGGTGTGTTGATCCATAGACTTGAACCGACATGGTTGTTTTGTGTATTGGTGTGTAAAATTTGTTAATGAGCCGAACCATCCAATTGGAAGGTGGAAACATTCATCTATATGGTTTCGTATTGCTGATATATGGAGACAGGTGTTGAAAATAGGATTCGTCGCCCTCATCAGTATTTGATGGTGTGATCGTCCTGTGTGATCTACTATTGATGTGACGAGACAATCCCTAACCAGAGCAGATTAAAATTCAGAAAAGGTATTTCCTAAGGTGTCATCTAGTCACATTAATGAGCTCTGACACATAGTTACTAAGTTTGTGAGTTTGTCACATTATGACTCTCGCTCAATCGGGACGTTAGGTGATGGAAGGATTATAACACATAGTAATCATCAACTGTAATAGGTTAATTTGAAGTGAGAATTTTCTGCCACCTATATTGTCCTGAACTGCTGCTAGGCGCTATTCAGGAACTCTCGGAACATCATCGGGATTTGGAGAAGTTCTGGTAATGGGTCAAGGGATTCACCGATACCAAAAAAGGTTTCGATATTATCTGATTGCTAGTGGATAGTGAACGTAAAAAGTCACACACCATATAGTGTTGCGTTTGATATTGACATCGTGTGTCCAAAATATCTTTGAAAATTGTTAGTCAAAAGTTGACTCTTGACCCCTCTTATCAATAGTGGATAGTACATAATGTGAAATCAATTATTGATTACACAGTAAGAGGTGGCGTATTGCAAATAGTGCATAGTGCATAATACATAGTGAAATCAATTATTGATTGCACAGTAACCAGAAGTGGTGAACATGAGAAAAAATGGAATTGGGAGAAGAAGAAAATGAGATGGGAGAAGGAAAAATAAATAAAGGGGCAAGGCCTCTACCCCTGTCTCTCCCTTCTCTCTCTCTCTCTCTCTCTCTCTCTCACACACACACACACACACGTTTGTACTTCCTCTTTTTCTTTCTTCTTCATCTAAAAAATATTCTACTGCAACAGAAATATTTTACATGTGAAGGTCATGCGTAAAATTTTGAAACACAGGCATCGGTGATACGCAGATCCTCTATGTCTAGAACGGGAAAAAGTGACCAGAACAATACCCTACTGCTAGGTGTAGACAGACTAAGACCACCACAATGTGAGGTGAATACGGTCTTAATACATAAACTATTTCTATACCCCAACCTTACATCGGATAGCAAGTTTGAGATTTATTTATATATTCATTTGTTGAATATGCGTATTAATTAAATACATAATCTCTGCATGGCATGTATATTATATTCTGCAGCGTGTATTTGATACACGATAAAATTTTTATTTTTACCTGCACCGTTGTACTAGTGATTCCCTTAAGATTTGAAGTGGGTCGTGGATTCTGATAAGTTAAATTAATGGGTCGGACCAGATCTGGGTGAGATCTAGATTAGCTTGGAATAGCCAACAATGGATAAATTTCGATTGTATGTTGATTGTAGATTTGAACACAAATGTTGTAAGCAATCGATGGTTGCTTGCAACAACGGACGGCGAGGAAGCTCACAGCTAGCAAAGGGGCGAACGACACTAGAAAAGGGAGATCGAGTAGTGGCCAATGGTGTTGTAACTAAGCAAAAGGTCACGAAGCGTCAAACGTCAAAGGACAAAAGGCGAATAATGAAGAAGAAGAAGAAGAAAACCCCAAGCAGACAGCGGTAATAAGGGTGGTGGCGGTGGCTGAAGCACCAGAAAGAAATAAAGGCAATCGCGATGCAGGAAGGTCAAATGGCATTGATCATCGACAGTGGCAAAGGCTTCTTTGGCTGTTGGCGATGGAAAAGGTGGTGGACTGCGGTGGCGGCAAAAGCTAGGCAACCTAGTTGAAGAAGATGATGATGATACTAAAAATCAGATCCAATGGTTTAGATCTGCAAACAATTGATGGTCTAATCCAATAGCTCTGATATCACTTTGTTACAAAATTGAATCGACAACAAACCACAATCAAACCAATCAATCATACAAGAATACAGAATTTTACGTGAAAAACCCAAATCAAGAAAAACTATAGATAGAAATAACAAAAATATCACTAAGCAAATAATTGCTGGTACAAAAGTGATATTGACACGTACTCTGTAAAATTCCATGTGACGTGAGCACCTATTTATAAACCTAAAATTATCTATGGATGTACATAGAAAATCATATCCTGATCAGAAAATGATGCATGAGGATATTCCTCCAGATGAGATAAATTCCAATTAAAATCAAATTTGACAACATCATAATCACAGTTAAATTCAAAGTCCAAATCACGGTCAAATTAGGAAACCTAATCACAAATAAATTAAGATAGATAAAGGCATAAAATGCACCCTTGTACTCTAGCAAAAAAGTCCTATGGCACCTTAAACTTTCTAAACATCCTATTAGATACTTCTCTCCAAAAAATAAAACTATTAAACATCTTTTAATTTGTATTAAATTAAGTTCACTCTTGTACTTTACCAAAAATGTCATGTGGCACCGGAACTTGCTTAAAAGGTGTTTAATAATTTCACTTGTTAAATTTTTTTAAAAAAAGTTAAGTGTCACATGACTTTTTTTGGTAAAGTGCAGGGGTACATTTAATTTAATACAAATTAAAAAGTGTTTAATAGTTCTACTTTTTTGAAGTAAATGTATCTAATGGAATGTTTTGAAAGTTTGGGGTGGCACAATTTTTTTTTCTAAAGTACAGGGGTGCATTTATGTCTTTACCCAATTAAGATTTTGAGTCATAATTATCACATATATTCATATCTATATATACATATTTAAGTATATATGTATTTATATATATGTATATGTATGTGTGTAAAATTATTTTGATGAAAAAATAATTTATTAGTTTTAGTGTAAATAAAAAATAAGTTATGAATTTTGAATTAGTAACTTTAAGGGACTTAATTGTTATTTTTTTAATTAAATATATTTTTTTTTATCAACATGTAAATATGTATAATTGATCAAATGAACTGTACAAGAACACTGAGCAGACAAAACAAAAGATGGAACAAGCTAATGACCTATAGCTAAGGCTTGAAAATGGGATAAAACATAAAGATACATAGAGAAAATAACTCTCTATATATGTGTTTTGACCCTATGAATAATGGAATCCACAATTGGCGATTGGCCTTTAAAAATATGTTTATTCTTCATTGTCCATATGAGATAAATAGTACAAGTAAAAGCTATCTTCTTGACCTTACATTGCCAGGACGTCTCTCGCGTAGCCAAAAAAGAAATGGATTTTCGGATGTCAATCCAAGATTTGATACTCCTTCAGATCTCTGAACTGACCGAACAATTAAAGAAGATATGCTGGATCGATACATTAAAAGCCCCACAGAAGCCACATCTTTTATTCGTGTCCAGAAAGTGTAGTTTATCTCTGGTGAGAAGCTTTGCCTTCACTGCTAGCCACAAAATAAACGCATGCTTGGAAATAATTGACGAGTTCCACACAACATTAGCCTATTTTCTTCCCGCCTTTTGAATGAAAATAGTCATAAACTTTAGAAAGGAAGAGAGTACCTCCTTGATCCCAACTTGATAGCAGTTGGATTGCTTCCAACACAGACCCCTTATTATGGAAAAGAAAATCTCGTAGAGAGAAAATTCGTTAAAGTAACGACTAATCCCCATTCCTTGGTGACCATCCCCAAATTGAGCCTTCACTGAGATAAACATGGTTAACCCACTTGACCCAATGCGAATCCTTCCTTTGGTGGATGTTCCATAAGACATTGATAAGAAGAACCGAATTCCAACTCTTTAAATCTTTCAAACCAAGGCCACCATCTGATTTAAGCAGGCAAATATCCTTCCATGCAACTAAGGAGTGATTAGAATTCCACAAGAAAGCTCTGCACATCCGAATAATTTAATCCATAACAGAAGCAGGAACCAGCAATACCAAGAGCCAAAAACATTCCACCCCTTGGAGGATAGATCTTATCAGTTCTGTCCTACTTGCATAAAACATTGACTCACACTTTCAAGAATTAATGTAAGCAGCGATGTAATATCCCAAAATTTGAAAATAAATAATAATTATTCAAACCGGTGTTTGAGGACATTAATGAATATTTGAGAATTTAAGAAGAAATATTTATTTAGGTGGTTTTGAGAAAAAATAAGGAATTAAAGGTAATTAATTAAATTATTAAAAATGGTTAATAATATTTAATTATAGTATTTGTGGTGATTATTGAATATTTGTGGGTTAAAAGAAAATATTAATTTATTTGAGTATTTGGAGATTTAAGAAAAATGTTTATTTATGTAATTTTGAGGAAATAGGAAATTTAGGTATTTAATTAAATTATTTGGGAATATTTATGAAAATAATGAAAGAATGAAATAAATTTAATTGGTGGATTTTTGAAAGTTTTAGGGTGTAAGTGAAATAAGAAGGAATTGGAGTTTGGGGGTGTATATGGAATTTTTTGAAGTTTTGGGGCTTAAATGTAATTTCTTGGAAAGGGGCTGGGATTGCTTTAAAATTAATGGGCCACGTATTAGAAATGAAGGAAACAGCCAGGCCAGCTGGTCGCGTGCGCGCGGGCGATAGCGGAGGTCGCGGGTTCGATTCAAGCAGCAGGCATGCGCGCACAAGGAATTTTGGGCTGATTTTAATCAGCCTTTGACGCCCAAAACGGCCTCGTTTCGGCAAGATGGTGATGCCTTCCAGCAGCCGCCACGTAGCTCTTCCTCGGCCACTCTTTTTGCACCAATTTAAGGCCCAATTCGGGCCAATTTCACGCATAAACAGAAGGGATTTCAGCAAGGAAAATAAGAAGAAGAAGATCGCGCGCACAGTCATGAAAATTGGAGGAATTTGGAAGAAAAATGAAGATTAAACTCCTTTTAATCGTGGTTTAATTATTCAGATAAGTAAAGAAATATGTATTAAATATTTTGTACGGTTAGAATTTTATTTTGGGTCCAATTTTATTAATTTTGGGAGTTTAATCTATTTTACAGCGTGTATTTATTTGGTGGTGTTCAGGCGTGGAAACGCTGTAAACAGCTAAATAGAGGCAAGCCCTCTCTACCTTTGCGATCTTTTTCCATTTTGTGAACCCCATGCCTTTCCTTAATTCGTTTTGGTTTTGCGTATTAATTATATAAATTAAGGATATTATTGACATGATTTAATTTAAAATAAATATGAGATTTATTAGGATTTTATTTGCGGTGCGCCTACGTGGGATTTTAGACAGCTAAATTATTTATATTAGACAGTAGATTTATTTAATTAAAGTTACGATTTTATTTAGTGCCAGGAAACGTTTTACTTCGTAGCGGGAGTGCAAGAAATGCAAGAAACGGCCATGTAAAGGCAAGCTCCTAACCCTCTACTCGTGTTCTTTAATTTCCCTGAGAGACTCCGTGGTTTCTCGTATTTTATTCCCTCCCTTACGCTAATTTGGCTCCTAGCATTATTTATTGAGTTATTATTCATTTGTTTTAATTTAAATTAAATCTGAGACTTCTAGAGTTTTGTTCGTTGTATGCCTACGGGGGTTTGTACCGCCCCCATTCTTTTCAGAATGATGCTGAACTCAGCTTGGGGACTAGGTTCCTAGACGTGCGGGTTTATTTATGGTTTTCTTAGATTTATTTATGGTTCGGTTAGAGTTATCGAGCAATGGGGCAGAGGGTCGGCTGTTTGGTGACGTTGGGGTAGATTATTGTACGGCTCTGAAGTGGACCGTCGGGTGGACACTCCTAATCACTGGCCGTTGACCGGTGCCGGGCACTGCTGACTAGCTCTACTAGAATGTGATTTACTGCACGATTAGATTTATTATATTACTGTTCATGATTTTATATGCACATGGGTACGAGTTGCATGTTGGGATATTCATTTATTGAGTATGCTTGGGACACGGACATTCTAGCTTGGTTAGGTTGCATCCAGCACGGGCATATGCATCGCGTGTGGTTTGCTATGTGGGCGGAGCATGGCTTGATGCCTGGATGTATGGGCACCAGTGTATCACGTTGATGCTTACTACGTCATTACATTTTTATGTGCATTGCATGGTTATTGGTAGTTACTAATTCTCAGATGAGAGGACCGTTTTGAGGAAGCCTATGGCTCAGGTGTCGAGAGTACCGACACGAACACATAGATGACGAGAGCACCGACCTGGGACAGCGTGCGCAGGTTTGTTGGAGATTTATGTTGCCTCTCAGGGCAGCGGCAGGTTGGTATGGGACTTGGGTGCCGTGTGTCTTGTGTAGGCCCCAATGACCGATATGTGCTTTTATTATACTATACTATTGCGTGGTAGCATCTCATAGCTTGTGTGTGCTTGGGGGTTCGTGTTCTGGGAAGAGTTTATTGGATTTATACAGCCTTCAGCCTTTCTTTTCTTATGCTTACTGAGTCTCTCGACTCACTTTTGCTTTCCATCATTCCAAGTAGTTGCAGCGTGGGCCATGGGCAAGAGAGTCAGCTTCTAGTAGCAGTGTCGGTATGGTATACATGCAGTCTCGTCAATCCCTGTCAACTCTGATGTCTGAGTAGAATTTACTCTATTATTTTGTACTATGCCAGGTCTTTCCTCGATTCTCGTGTATGTCGGCACATGAGTCTGTGTTTATTTATTTATCATGTGACCGCTGTGCTAGCGAGGTACCCGTAGTGCATGCATGTGTTTAGCTTCGCTTCCGTTGTTCTTATTTTTGTGTATGCATGCCAGGGTGATTCTTATCTCGTGTTTCATTCTTTCTCCTTCCGTAAGTGCTCCCATTCGGGTAGTCCGGGTGATTGGGGGATATCTGGGCAGGGGTGCTTACAAGCGAGCTTATCAATAATTAGAGCATAGTGCATTACTTTTAATCTTTCAACTGCTGAAGGGATGCCTAGGTAACGAAATGGCATTACCCCTCTTGGAAAATTAACCATTGACATAATTTCCTCAAGCTCATGGCCCTCCAAACCAGTAGCAAACATGTTAGATTTCAATTCATTTACATATAAAATGGACTTAGCACCAAAGTTTACCAAACACTCCATAACAATTTTAACCGAAGGGACATCACCTCTAGCCATCAACATTAAATCATCGACAAAAGCTAAATGTGTGATTTTTAACCTGTCACACTTGGGGTAGGAGTTGAAATCTGAATTACCTATAGCAATTTTTAGCGACCTGAAGAAGTATTCCAAGCATAAGACAAACAAGAATGGCGATAGGGGATCCCCTTGCCTTAATCCCCTCTTACCCTTAAAAAAATCCCAAAGGCTGCCATTGATAATGAGGGAGTATAAAAGGGAAGTCACACATTTCATGACCCAGAGAACAAATCTGCTAGGAAATCCCATACTAATAAGGATGCGCTTGAGAAAAGATTAGCTTACAAAGTCATAAGCTTTCCTAATGTCCACTTTAGCCAACCACTTGGGAGAAACCCCTTTTTGTTGTAATTTCTCAATAGGTCTTGCGTGAAATATATATTATCAACTATACTTCTACCTTGGACAAATGAAAATTGTGCTTGGTCCACCAAGGAATTAAGAATATGAGCTAGATGAGACGCCAAAGCTTAAGAGAGTACTTTGTAGGTGAGTAAATATATTAAATATAATTGATAATGAGTTTTGGGGAGTAAGAGCAAAATTACTTTTCTTTCATGATAAGCTCAAGTAATCTTCTAGCAATTGATTACTTATAATATTTAGAAATACAAATACTCGGTGTTATCCATCCTTCTATCAAGTTGGTTAGGAATGCACGTATTTGCTTGGCATCTGCCTATGATTTCTTTCGATTGAAGGGGCCCAGGATGGGTTGGGCATCAGTTGTCTGGCACTCTACCTTTATTCCAAAACATGCATTCTTGGTTTGGTTGTGTGCTAAGAAAGGCATCTTAACAAGAGATAAGTTGATTTTTCTGAATATCAACAAAGTGTGCCCTATGTGTAATGGGGTGGAGAAGTCTAGTCGACACCTCTTTTTTCAATCCCCTATCTCCGTGGAGATTTGAAGGATGATTAGGAGTTGGCTAGACATATCTCGCAGTATGTCCTCAATTCCTAGCGCCTTCAAATGGTTCATAAGGGAGACTCGAGGTACTGGATGGCAAAGTAAAGTTAAAAGAGTCACGCTTGGCTGCATCATTTATCAAATATGGAATGCTAGAAACCGCAAGATGTTTGAAGATGAAGTGCCCCATATTGAGTCCATCATTAGGAGGATTAAAACATTTGTATACAAAGTAATATTTACTATTGATTAGTGGTTAATTTTGTAAAAATTTTGTTATAATTATACCCTTCTTTCGATCTTAAATATGGTTTAAATTAGATATTAATATATATTTTATGGTTATATGTAAATTTAAATTGAAAGATGAATGAAATGAAGTTCTAAAATAAATAATAATAATATATAAAATTATATATAATACATATATATCATTATATGCATGCATGTAATATATATATAATATAATCTAATATATATGTGCCATGTGTAATACATATATATAATATATAATTTATTAATAACATTAAATTATTTTTATTTTTTTTAGGCATGAAGAATTCAAGCCCATGAAGACTTAAAGTCCATGAAGAATTCAAGCCCATGAAAATTAAAGTCCATGAAGAATTCAAGTCCATGAAGAAATCAAAGCCATGGAGAAATCAAGTCCATGAAGAAATCAAACCCATGAAAAATTAAAGTCCATGAAGAATTCAAGCCCATGAAGAATTAAGGCCCAATTTGAGCAACCCATGGAAAATATTATTTGGAGAAGGCCCAAGGATTATTTTTAATCCTAATGAAGATTAAAAACCAATTTATAGAAATCTATTTTTATTTTTTATGTGAGAGCTTTATTAGGTGTGTTTTTTAGCTAAAATCCATTTAACTATTAGGTGGATATTATAGCTAAAATCCATTTAACTTTATGAGTGCTTTATTAGGTATGTATTTTAGCTAAAATCCATTTAATATTAGGTGTGTATTATAGCTAAAATCCATTTAACTTTAAGTGTGTGAGTGCCCATTAGATATAATTATGTCTAATTGAATAATTGAAATTGTGTGGTTTGTATTGCATCTTGTGGCCTATAAATAGCTCACTTGATTGCATTTGTAAGTGTGATTATTATTCTTGAATAAAAGTTTAGTTGTTTCCTTATAATTCTCTCTTTGAGAATTGTTCTTGTTCTTTCTCATTTTCTTTAGTACTTTCTCTTATAATCTTACTTTTTTTTCTTTCTTCTTTTAAATTCTTATGTCATTTATTATTACTTTATTATTCACCGCCTAAATGGCCGGTTAATTTGTGCCTTTAAATTTCTGTAATTTTAATTCTTGTCATTTAATTATTCACCGCCTAAATGGCCGGTTAGTTTATGCCTTTAAATTTCTGCAATTTTAATTCTTGTCATTTAATTATCCACCGCCTAAATGGCCGGTTAGTTTATGCTTTTAAATTTCTTGTCATTTAAATTATGTTATTTAAATTACGTCATTTAAATTTCTGTCAATTAACTTTCAAATAAAAATGAGTAGTTAAATCTAATCTTGGGTTAAGGCAAGGACAGTGTCCAATGCCAATGATTCCCAAAGAAAGCTGCGCTTTAAATAAGTAACATTAATTTAAATTTCAGTATGAGTGTGTATTAATTATTAAAAAATCACTAGGTTTGGTTTGGAGCGTAAGCCTAACTTAGAGCTTTCATGCCATGTATGAGAGTTACTAGAACTGGAAACGCTATCATACCCAAACCCGGATGATTAATTTAGTTGTTTTGTATATTAATTGTAATTGGATTTATGGTAGTTGCTTAAATTAGAATCCCGCATATCATGTATGGGGATTGCTTAACCTAGAACTATCATCATCTCTAATTGCATTTAATAACAAACCCTCATATCTGAAATTAAATTAATGTTGCTAATCTTATATGCTAAAATTTGGGAATCAACGGGTTGGTACTGAAATTGTCTTAACTCAAGCACTATCCAAATTCATATTTTTACGTTTAATGTTTTACTTTATTTTCTAGTATCTGTTGTCTAAAAACAAAACCATAAAAAATCTTGTTGTCAATTTGTCCAAATGCGTGTGCGTGTGTGTGACATTCTTTTTCTTTTGCCATAAATAAATCTCTCAGTGGACGACCTGGATTCATCCAGAAAATATAAATTTAAATTTGGACTACAACTGCACTCGTACACTGGCGAGTATAAACCTCTCACTAAAATAAAAAAAATATAAAAGTTTTATTGTGATTTGTTTTTATTGTGTTTTAATTGCAGGGTGAGAGTGCAGTCAAATTTTGGCGCCGTTGCCGGGGAGATTAAGGCAAAAATAAAAAGAAAAAAATAAATAAAAAAAGAAAAAAAGAATAAGCATCTCTTGATAAAATCGGTAACTCTATTTCTCTTTTACTTTATTTTTGTTTGTGCATTGTATATGAGACTGAGATCAGGTAGAATTTTGAAACAGTATTTTCATATCATTCTGAGTCTTTACCTACAATTGGATTGTCAACTTTACACTCATGTCTCAAAATTACTACAATCTGTCTGCACAAGATACTTATCATGATGAAAATTATCATTTTGAATCTGATTTGTCTAGACCTCTTAAGGATTATCTATACCCTCTTAGGCAAACCACTTTTGATTTGCAATCAGACACTACCCATTTGTTACCCACTTACCATGAAATTGAGGTTTGGTGTGCTGTGTGTGAGACTTCAGCTCATTTAACGGATGACTGCCCTATAATACCTGTTTTTAAGGAGGTATTGTATGGTCAATCCAGTTACACACACACACAACTATGAGAGAATGTATTACCAGAACCATGAGGAAAACTACCATTCGGACTTTGATGCATATCACCTTAATTCACACTTTCATCCAAATTTCTCATGGGAAAATGATTTTGTAGCCCAACCACATGAGCACTTCCTTTCCCAGCCTCAATCATTTCAAACTAATGAAGGGTCTACATTCGATGCATATCAACCCCCTCATGGGAGTTCATTAGAAGATACCTTCAATCTATTTATGCAAGGCCAAATGGAAATTTTTACACAAATGTCCAAATGTCAAGAACATACTATTAGAGTTACAGAGGACATTAGGAACCAATTGACACAGCTAACACAGACTTTGAGCATGTCAGAGCCTGTCCATCCCAACTCACTCCAAATCCCATTAATAAAACCCATCATCAAAAGTGAAAGTCAGGAGCAGGACATAGGAGTGACTGTCTTAAGGAATGGAGAAATAATTGAGAAACTTGATGCCCCTAGGACAGTACACCCTTTGGTGCAAGAAGAGAGAGTGGTTGATCACAGTGAGGTAGATGTCAATGAAGCCTTGGAGGAAGAAAAAGACCAAAATGATGTAAGAAAAGAAGAAACCTGGGAGGAAGAAGAGGATAAAATTCGAGAGCCAAAATATGAAAAAATCATAAGTTTATCCACATTTACCCCTCAATTTCTATCTTTTAGGTTAGTCGATATTATTGAGGATTAAATTAAACCAAACACGTGTGAGATGTTTGTGCAAATTAATGTGCCATACGCGGATATAATAAGACCAACACCTCCGGACGATATATTTTCAAAATATATATGTGTATTCATGAGAAAAATCAATTTATATAATTTTGAAAATAACTTTAAAAGTGGTGTAGTGAATGGGAGATATTATACGATTAGGTGGGCAACCACTCATTTGATCCTTAATTGGAAGAAAAGAAAAAAAAAATTCTAAAAAAAAAAATAAATAAAAATATAATAAAATAATTTTATATATATATATATACATATAAGTTGTTCCTTTTCTTCATTACTTAACTAGTGTTTCTCTATGTGCAGTCTAAATAAAATTTCTCCATACGAGTTTATGTATTGAAGACCGCCAGGTATGCCTATCTTCTATCCTTTTATTGCCAATTGAGGACAATACGCAATTTAAGTTGGGAGGTAAGGTGTCTACAAAATTTTACCTAAAAAAAAAAAAAAAAAATTAAAACAAAATTAATTAAAAAAAATTGAATTGAGAGAGACAGAATTGACGCTGGTGGTAGCCATCTTTTCTTGGGCAGTGCAATCACACTGCCCTATAAAGAAAGAAGGCACACTGCCAAATGTTGAAAACAGAGGCGCCGAGCGTTGAAAAAAAAAAAAAAAAAGGCACACTGCCAAATGTTGAAAAATGAGACGCTAAACGACGTCAAGTCTGACGGTGCAATTATGGCATGCCTCGAGTCGAGTGTAGAATAGTGATGCCCATTGCTCTATAAGAGACTCCATATCTGTATGAGGCAAGTCACCCCTCTTGAGCTCAATCTTCTCTCCTTTGTGTTATTCTCCGATCAGGTACTCTCATCCCTTTTGTAAAGTTTATAGTTCTTTACTTTCTTCTTAGTATAATTTTTTTTTTTAAAAAAAAAAAATGGATCTTTATCTCTCAAAAATTCACAAGTACTATCCATCTCTCCCGCAGAATGATTTGAAAAAAATTTATGTTGCTAGGTGTGAAAGACTTAGGTTGTTGATGCTTAATAACATCCCTGAAGATATTCGTTGGCTGATCGAAGCAAAAGTTCGATTAGCTGGTGAAACTTCACCTAGTTTTAAGCATTTTCCAGGCTTAGGGAAGAGTAGTTTTGCGAAGAAAAGAAGAGCGAAAAGAGTGAATGGTTGTTACAAATGTGCTCGATGGACCTGTAACACACGATGCAAATCTGTGGGGTTTACGTCCATAAATCGAGAAGATAAAATTAGTTTCATAAAGGATGGACTGAGTAAGGAGTCTCTGGATGATATCCGATTGACTCTTGAGACGCATCCATGTGGAATAGTGCAAAGAGAACTTCTTGCTTTATGGACCCAGTTCAGAAGTGACCACCAACGCTATAGTCTTGGGAATCTGACTAAAAAAGACCCTGTTTGCCAATCTATAAGAAAATTGGATGGGAAGCTTATCCCCGCTTCATAGAAGGTGTTTAAGCCGTTTCTGGACGTAAAACCAGAGGAAGATGTGAGCCACAATCACAACTACTTATACATACGCATAATTTTTGTTTGTATTTATTTCTTGTTGAATTGTTGTATAGCTACTTTTGATCGCCAAACTTCTTTTCAGGACATACAAAAGGAACAAACATGGAAGGCCAGTTAGTTCGTCGAATCAATACCATATGCGTACTTTGTGGCTCTCAACTTGGGAGCGATATTTGTTACGCACTTGCAGCGAACGAACTTGGTAAAAAATTAGGAGAGAAAAAAATTAATTTGGTATATGGAGGGGGAAGTCGTGGATTAAATGGTTATGTTTCACAAGCTGTACATCTTGGAAATTCATCTGTGGTAGGTATAATGCCAATCCCTTTAGCTGAACCACATATTTCCGGGATTACACGCGGTCAACTTATAGAAATGACTTCTATGTCTGAGCGCATGGCTTGTAAGATTTATCAGTCAGATGCCTTCATTGCTTTACCAGGAGGTTTTGGAACACTTGAAGAAATCTTTTGTATAATCTCCTGGGCCAAGAGTAATCTCCATACCAAACCCATTGGACTTTTAAATGTTAACCATTTTTTCGATGGGTTACTCTCCTTTCTTGATCAGGCTGTGGACCAACAGTTCATTTCTCGTTCAGCAAGAAAGATTCTCATTTCTGCATCCACCATTGATAAGCTGCTAGAGAAATTACATGCTTATGTTCCACAGTACGATCCTCATGAGCCTCGGATAGACTGGTCTAAGGCAATTAGTAACAAGCGCCAAAGGGGTCCGATTAATTTAGATTTATCACTGTGAGAAATGCTCTTTATTAAGATGGCTGAGTAAGGAGTACTTTTTGTACTCTTGAGACGCATCTAGTTATTGTACAACTCGCAGAATTTTTCTTGATTGTGTTTCTTTAAAAAAAAAAAAAAAAAACAAAACAAAACTGTGGAATATTGTTAGCAAAGTCTTTGATAAGATGGCTGAGTAAGGAGTACTTTTTGTACTCTTGAGACGCATTTTGCTTATCTTATGACTTGCATGAAATTTTTATTTTGGTGTGAAAATATAAATATATATATATGGTGTGTTCATTTGTTGTTTAAGTTTTAGCAGTTCACAGCAAATCTATGGACTTGTGGAGTTACAGGTATTTCTAACAACCCTGATTTATTACTGCAATTCAAGTTGGGGGGTGTAAGGTCTAGTCATGAATCATCTGGTTTATATTTAACTGTGAGTTTGTAATTACTAGTTTGTAGTCTTGTGGGAATTGATTATCTTTATTTGCTCTTATAAAAAAAAAAAAATTATTATGTGTTTTAAATAATGCTATTCCTAAAGTTTTAAAGTTATGCACTGATAGCCGGTTAAGTTTGCAATACGAAACATGAATGCATTGATTTCTCATTTGAAAACGTTTATGCATGAGAATAAGTAATTTACATTCATCAGGGATTCAAAATTTAGAAATTGGTTATCGGTCATAAAGTCAAAGGTAACAGTAATTAGCTGATTAGTACATTGAATGATCCCTCAACAGAAGTGGAGACTATTACCCAAGCAAGTGTTTGAGCCTAATAACCGTTAATTCTGAGTGAAATAACACTTACTCTAAATATGCTCTCTTGTTTATCTTATCTTTTCAATGGCTTCAAAATATCAATTCGCTTTGAATGTCTAGTATGATAGCGGATGAATTTGACTGGTTTCAAACTATGAATTAGATGACTGAGAAGCATGATAGGGGGATCAATTTCTTTCATTTTGAGCCTATTTTTTTCTTTAAATCAACCTTTTGTTAGCCCATTTGAGCCATTTGTAGTACAACTTCTTTCGTTACCCTCGTTTAACCCATAACCATATGAATTTTATCCAACCTGGTGTGATTTTGGGAATTAGTCTGTTTATCTATTTTCATATTTAAAAAGAAAAAAAAAAAGAAAAAAAAAAAGAAGAAAAAAAAAAGTGAAAAAAAAAAGGGGCAAATTCTCTTAGCTATTCAGCATAACTGTTTCAAAATGAATGCTAAAAAAAAAAAAAAAAAAAATCCCGACACACCCTTTGCACACTCTACCTTTTCTTTGACAACCCGTATTAACCTTATAGCCCCATTACAACCCAGTCCGGTCCCTTTTGATGCTATAAATCATGTGATCTCAGAATTCAAGTTTGGAGTAGGGAATCATGTTTAAATTCAGAAGTTACTCATCTAGAGCATTATTCCAATCATGAAGCTATGTCAATTTCCTTGTTCTTTCATGAAAATACGTTCCTTGTATTTGGGATGGCACCGAGTTTTGAACTTGTTCTGCATTTACTCTTATAACGGTGCACCCCCTTGTGTGTACACCTGAGGAATCCTTTTTATTGGAGAGAAAATCCATAGTAAGATTTGAAGTCAAAACTTCGAGGGAGTAAGTCTGTGTGTTGGTTATCCTAATTTCCATTCCTGAGATTGTATGACCTTTAACCAAAAATCTGATTTAGAATGCTAAATTATTTATTTAATTTTATGCATTTCGGTTTCGAATTTGAAATTTTTACATTCATACAGTTATTGTGAATAAAGTTTGGCAGGTGTATAATCTGCTTGCTAAGGGACTAGCAATGTTTAAGTTGGGGGGTATGATTAGTGGTTAATTTTGTAAAAATTTTGTTATAATTATACCCTTCTTTCGATCTTAAATATGGTTTAAATTAGATATTAATATATATTTTATGGTTATATGTAAATTTAAATTGAAAGATGAATGAAATGAAGTTCTAAAATAAATAATAATAATATATAAAATTATATATAATACATATATATCATTATATGCATGCATGTAATATATATAATATAATCTAATATATATATGTGCCATGTGTAATACATATATATAATATATAATTTATTAATAACATTAAATTATTTTTATTTTTTTTAGGCATGAAGAATTCAAGCCCATGAAGACTTAAAGTCCATGAAGAATTCAAGCCCATGAAAATTAAAGTCCATGAAGAATTCAAGTCCATGAAAAAATCAAAGCCATGGAGAAATCAAGTCCATGAAGAAATCAAACCCATGAAAAATTAAAGTCCATGAAGAATTCAAGCCCATGAAGAATTAAGGCCCAATTTGAGCAACCCATGGAAAATATTATTTGGAGAAGGCCCAAGGATTATTTTTAATCCTAATGAAGATTAAAAACCAATTTATAGAAATCTATTTTTATTTTTTATGTGAGAGCTTTATTAGGTGTGTTTTTTAGCTAAAATCCATTTAACTATTAGGTGGATATTATAGCTAAAATCCATTTAACTTTATGAGTGCTTTATTAGGTATGTATTTTAGCTAAAATCCATTTAATATTAGGTGTGTATTATAGCTAAAATCCATTTAACTTTAAGTGTGTGAGTGCCCATTAGATATAATTATGTCTAATTGAATAATTGAAATTGTGTGGTTTGTATTGCATCTTGTGGCCTATAAATAGCTCACTTGATTGCATTTGTAAGTGTGATTATTATTCTTGAATAAAAATTTAGTTGTTTCCTTATAATTCTCTCTTTGAGAATTGTTCTTGTTCTTTCTCATTTTCTTTAGTACTTTCTCTTATAATCTTACTTTTTTTTCTTTCTTCTTTTAAATTCTTATGTCATTTATTATTACTTTATTATTCACCGCCTAAATGGCCGGTTAATTTGTGCTTTTAAATTTCTGTAATTTTAATTCTTGTCATTTAATTATTCACCGCCTAAATGGCCGGTTAGTTTATGCCTTTAAATTTCTGCAATTTTAATTCTTGTCATTTAATTATCCACCGCCTAAATGGCCGGTTAGTTTATGCTTTTAAATTTCTTGTCATTTAAATTATGTTATTTAAATTACGTCATTTAAATTTCTGTCAATTAACTTTCAAATAAAAATGAGTAGTTAAATCTAATCTTGGGTTAAGGCAAGGACAGTGTCCAATGCCAATGATTCCCAAAGAAAGCTGCGCTTTAAATAAGTAACATTAATTTAAATTTCAGTATGAGTGTGTATTAATTATTAAAAAATCACTAGGTTTGGTTTGGAGCGTAAGCCTAACTTAGAGCTTTCATGCCATGTATGAGAGTTACTAGAACTGGAAACGCTATCATACCCAAACCCGGATGATTAATTTAGTTGTTTTGTATATTAATTGTAATTGGATTTATGGTAGTTGCTTAAATTAGAATCCCGCATATCATGTATGGGGATTGCTTAACCTAGAACTATCATCATCTCTAATTGCATTTAATAACAAACCCTCATATCTGAAATTAAATTAATGTTGCTAATCTTATATGCTAAAATTTGGGAATCAACGGGTTGATACTGAAATTGTCTTAACTCAAGCACTATCCAAATTCATATTTTTACGTTTAATGTTTTACATTATTTTCTAGTATCTGTTGTCTAAAAACAAAACCATAAAAAATCTTGTTGTCAATTTGTCCAAATGCGTGTGCGTGTGTGTGACATTCTTTTTCTTTTGCCATAAATAAATCTCTCAGTGGACGACCTGGATTCATCCAGAAAATATAAATTTAAATTTGGACTACAACTGCACTCGTACACTGGCGAGTATAAACCTCACTAAAATAAAAAAAATATAAAAGTTTTATTATGATTTGTTTTTATTGTGTTTTAATTGCAGGGTGAGAGTGCAGTCAACTATGCATCCCTATATTTTAATCCATTTTGAGGCATTTGCTACGGGATAATTTTGTTTTGGCGATCCTTGCCTTTTGTTCATAGCCTGACTATCTCTAGTGTTTTCTGCACATGATTTTTTATCTATATAATTTTTACCATTCATGATAAAAAAAAAAAGGGGGGGGGGGATTGTAAGTATTTATAGCTGAAGGGGTATAGAATAGAATATATAAGAGCAACTATAACAGGAGCTGCCATTCCAGGTGCCATCCGCATAATTGCTGAAATGGCACCCCGAAATACAAAATATCCACTCCAATGGGAGTGGCATATGAAGTTGTAAAATGGCAACTTCCCTACTCCGATGCCATTTTTACAACTCTTGGAAAGAGAAAATCAAATGTTGCATTTGCGCCAACGATCAAAAATCAACGGCTATATTCTACATTATATATATATATATATACATACATATTTACTAAAACAGAGGTGAGGTAGAGCAAGAAAGAATCAAAGGTAGAAGGCGAAGACGAGCAGCGCTGAGCGAGAAAAACTGCGAGGGCGAGCAGCGAGGACGAGTCGTGAGTAGAAGCAAGAAAGGGCGAGGGGGGCGAGCAGCGAGGACGAGTCGTGAGTAGAAGCAAGAAAGGGCGAGGGGGGCGAGCTGCGCAGAGAAGAAGAAGGTTTCTGGAGTGAAGCTGTGAATGTATGTTATAAATGTTTAATAAATGTTTAATAGGAGGAAGAAGAAGGTTCTGGAGAAGTCATATATATATATTAATTATAAATGTTTAATACGAGAAAGAAGAAGGTTTGGAGAAGTTGTATGTTATATATATATATATTAATTAATTATAAATGTTTAATAGGAGGTGTTTGGGGAGTTGTACAAACGATTTTATAGTTAATTGTTAGAATTATATATATTAATTATAGTTAATTGTTAGAATTTATGTTAATTTATTATTTTATGCTCATTCTTTAAATTGATTATATTTTTTAAATGGATTCTCAATTCGACAGTTCTTTCACTGATTTGCTTATGAGTAACACCGATTTATATGATGATACTATGTGGCCCAATCCCGCAGTATTGGCCTCAGTACAAGATGAAGCTGTTCCAAGAGTGAGAAAATCGTAAAGGACAAAGAACTTCTATCAAGAAAAAGATAAATTAATTGTGTCTGTGTGACTTAACACGAGTAAAGATGCAATTACTAGAAATGAACAATAAGGTAGTTCTTTCTGACATAGAATATTGAAATACGTAGAATTTCATGGAGGCAATCAAGAAGAACATTCGCAAGCTTCTATTAAAAGTCGTTGGATTGATATAAATACAAAATGTGCCAGATTTATCGATTTTTATAGTCAAATTGAAAGACTGCAACAAAGTGGACACATTGAGCAAAATAATGTAATGATTGAGTTTTTTTTAGATAAACACTACTATGATTTAATATTTGAACTATTGATTGAATGATTTCATATGTTTTTCAGGTTGATGAAGCAAAATAAATATTTGCTAAGATCATTGGAAGACCATTTCAATACGAGCATTGTTGGAATATCTTGAAAATGGAGCAAAAATGGACTGATAATCTCACTAGCAATAAGAGAGCAAAAACGCATTCAACTGGTAGTCCTACTGAATCAAATTATGTTGAATCTTGTTATTTAACTCCACATTTAGGGGATGACATTGAACCATCGTCTACTCCCAACCTCAATAGGCCATTGGGCAGAAAAGTTTCGAAGAAATAACTTAAAAACAAAGAGAAGCAAACCGGGGCTGAAGATATACTAGATCATCACCACTGGAATCAAAGAATGGAAGTGGAACAACAAAAAGCGGAGCGGCATGAGAAAATGTTTGCTATAGTTAGAAATTGAAGAAATGCAATTAAAAGTTCAAAAAAATGAAGGTAGAAGTTGAATAAAAGAATAATGAATGGCAAACTGAAATGAAAATCATGGAAACTGACACTATTGGTATGGACCCAATTTCTGCAGCATATTGGAATAACTTGAAGATGGAGATTATGAAAAAACGGGGTTTTACTTTTTAGTTATTATTTATTATGTTGTTATTATTCATGAAAAACTATGTATTAAGTTTGATTACTATGAAAGTACTTGTGAAATTGATTAAAAAATCTTGAAATTGAAATTGGAGTTTGATTGCTATGAAAGTATTTGTGAAATTGAAATACAACTTGAAATTGAAAATAGAATTGAAAATACAACTTAAAATTGAAATTAGAATTGAAAATACAACTTGAAATTAAAATTGGAATTGAAAATGCAACTTGAAATTAAAATTGAAAAAATTATTATTCGTCATGGTGTTCCTACAAATGCTCGATAAGATCTTATTGTAGTTGAGAATGAGTTACATTGTTCCTAATTTGACAATGGGTTTGCATGAAGTCTTCCAATTCTAATGTATACGCATGCAATACTTCTACAGATGGATTTGCATCACTTCCATCAAAGTGATTGTTACCAATATCTCCTTCATCCTCAATGACCATGTTATGTATTATTATGCATGCTTTCATAATATCTGCAAGTGTTTCTTCATCCTAAAAGCGTACTGGTCCACGCACAATTGCAAAACGGGTTTGAAGTACCCCAAATGTCCGCTTTACATCTTTTCTTGCCGACTCTTGTGTTTTAGCAAAATATTTTTTCTTCAAACCTTGTGGGTAGGGAATTGTTTTTACAAATGTCGACCAGTTTGGATAAATACCATCAGCTAGATAATATCCCGTTATATACTCATGGCCATTAATTATATAGTTTACTGGATGAGCATGACCATTTGCTAATAATGCAAAAACAGGGGACTTATCTAGAACATTTATGTCATTCAGCGAACCAGGAAGCCCAAAGAATGCATGCCATATCCAAAGATCTTGAGAAGCCATAACTTTCAAAATGATTGTTGGTTCATGACAATGACTAGTATACATACTTTGCCATGTGATCGGACAATTTTTCCACTTCCAATGCATGCAATCAATACTCCTTAACGTGCCGAGAAAGCCACGTTGTTCCCCTATCTGTAGCAATCGAGTAATATCACTATTGTTTGGTGGTCTCAAGTAATGATTGTCAAACACTGCAATAACAGCTTTCACAAACCTTCTTAGGCTAAGTATGACAGTGCTTTCTCCAATTCTGATGTATTCATCCACAGAATCTGCCGATATTCCGTAAACAAGAATTCTATAAGCAGTTGTTATCTTCTGAAGGGATGACAAACCAAGAACTCCAACGGCATCTTTTGTTTGGATGAAGTATGGATCGTGTTGTTCAACCTCATTTGCAATTCGGAGAAAAAGAGGACGACTCATTCGGAATCTCCTTCGAAAAAAATCTTCATACACGGGATTGCAAAATAGTCGCGGTAGAGTCTTTTGTGGCCTTCAACTCTACCACGATTAATTGTTCTATGGCCTATAACATAACCATGATGCCTTCTTAGTCGTCCACGACTAGACCCTTCTGACCTTCTGGCTGAATCATACAACGTATCTAATTGATCATTATATTTTTTCTCAATATTGAGGATCCCTTCTAAAATATTAGGATAACGATTCATATCGATAGATGAATGAAAATATGAGATGATGAATGATTTTAGAGAGAGAATGTAATATAGATGAATGAAAACATGAGAAAAATTATCATATTTATAGATGAATTTGAAATTTTTGAATTTTTATTTTGGTAATTAAATTTTAAAATTTCAAAATTCAAAAAATTTCAAATTCGATGGTTGAATTTTGAAATTTGAATTTTAGCGATCAAAATTTAAAATTTAAATTTTTAATTATATTTTTTAATAAAAAATATTAAAATGACACCTTTATTAGAATATATATAAAATTTAAAAATGTCATAATACTATTTAAAATTATAAAATAATAATTTAACACTCTAAAATTACACGCCACTTTCAAGATATTCTAATAGAATAGAATGTTTGTCTTGCTAAGTTGGGGACGCAAAGGCCAATTGAACCAAAAAGAGCCAAAAAAAAAAAAAAACCGGGTCAATATCTGTCTCTGTCCGTGTGGTTACTGGTTTCAACTTTGAAGGTTTAGTCTGGCAAAGCGTAGGTGAGAGCCTTTGAGAAAAAAAGGTGGGAAGCAAGCAACGATGCCGGGACGGGAGGAAAGGACAATTCAGACGCTAAGCAAAGCAAAGCACCCTCCAAAAAGTTTAAAAAGTAAACCCATAAACCCGAACAGACTCCGTCCACCACAACCATAACCAAAACCAAAACAACAATCCTCCCTAAAGCATCAAACCCCACTCTCTCTCTCTCGATGGGACTCTGCTGCAGCACCCGCTCCAAGTCTGATACGCATGACATCCCAATCTCTTCCTCCTCGGACTCGCCGCCGCATCACTACCACCCTATACCCATCAACTCCCTAGACGCCACCGCCCCCTCTGAACCGTCTCGGGCCAGACCACCCCCACCCTCCACTTTTGCCACTGTTCCATCCTCTTTTTCTCCCCCAATCGGCCCTGTTCTCGGCAAGCCTTACGTTGACATAACCCAGCTTTACAACCTCGAGAAGGAGCTGGGTCGCGGCCAGTTCGGGATCACCTATCTCTGCACCGAGAAGGCCACCGGACGAAAGTACGCGTGCAAGTCCATTTCCCGGAGGAAGCTCATCGCTGAGAAGGAAATTGCCGATGTGAGAAGGGAGGTTGCGATTCTGCAGCATCTGAGCGGCCAGCCCAATATTGTGGAGTTCAAGGGCGCTTATGAGGACAGAAGCAATCTGCATTTGGTGATGGAGCTCTGCTCCGGCGGGGAGCTTTTCGACCGGATTGCGGCCCGGGGAAGCTACTCCGAGAAGGAGGCCGCCAGGATTGGGCGCCAGATTGTGAATGTGGTTCATTCTTGCCATTTCATGGGCGTGATGCACCGAGACTTAAAGCCCGAGAATTTCTTGCTGGTGAGTCGGGATGAGTCTGCTCCTTTGAAGGCCACGGATTTTGGGCTCTCCGTCTTCATAGAGAAAGGTTAGTTTAATTTGCGAATGGATTGTGAACTTTGATTTTGATTTCCTGCTTCTTGTTTGTGCTCGAGTCTACTGGGTTAGTTTGATTAATTTCTACTAATTAAGTCCAATTTGCAAGCAAAAAATCCATCAAGAGGCTACATTATTTGTGTGGTTTAGTTGAGTGAGATTGATTTTGGATGATATTGGCATTCAGAAAGTGTAATATCTGTACAGTGAGAAGGATTCTTACTATTACTTGACGCGGTTTGGATTGACATTTGCTGAACTTTGTGTTACAGTGGGTGTATTTTGGGGAGTTGATTTCGTTGATGGTGAAATGGGATTGAATGAGAGGTCGCAGATGATAGATACAATAGATAATTACAGTTGATAAGCTTGAAACAGAAGCTTGATTTAGACTACATCTGGATGCCACTTCTGAGTCAACACGACCAGGTCAATGGAGAAAACGACAAGTCAACCAAGTCAATGAATCTCTCTCTCTCTCTCTCTCTCTCTATCTATCTATCTATCTATCTATATATATATATATTATTGAGAGGATAAGATCACCAGTTGCTTCTTCCCCAAATAAGTGGTCCTTCGTCATGGCACAAGCATTTCTGGAAACAATGTTGGAAATTGGAAACCATTTTTAAGAATTCACGTTGTACCAAGGTGGTTATTAAGACTAACCCCCTGTTTGAAACTAGGATTTTTCAATGAATAGGAAAATGGAAATAAATTAAAATAACATGAACAAACATTTTGACTTGTGCATAATAACAATTGTTTTCCTTTTTTTGCCATTCTGATTCATTTCCTTCCACAAATCCTAGTCCCAAACATGGTGCAAGAGTTCATGATTAGAAACTAGATGGTGATGAGGTTTAAACCAATGTCTAATTGTTTTGTTAGATCAATATATTGAATCAATTTATAGATAGTAAGATCTGTGGATTTTATTGCTTCGGCTCCTCACATACTTGAAAAGGAACTCATAAAAAGAAAAATGTGCGATCACACTTGCAGTTGAATTAATACTTGGTTTGCAGTGCCAAGAACAAGGCATTTCTGTGAATCACAGGGGCCTGATAGAAAGTGCAATAAAGTCCTGTCAGAAGACCTTTTTGGTGTAATTACTGTCAGTTATCTAAAATATTGTTGGTCTTGCTACCTTAGCTCTGGTCCCTGTTAAATTTAGTAATAAAAATCTCGTGCAATTTTGTTTTGGCTCAACTGTTCCTCCTTTCTGTTTATGGCTGTAATATGATAGAGTAAAATGCAAGTTGTTCTAAAAACTCATGTTTGACAATTCATGTCAATTGCCTGAGTTTATAGATCTTTTTAAGTTTCTTATTGGGTATACGCGGCTTCACATTGTTTCTACAGGGAAAGTTTATAGCGACATTGTTGGAAGTGCTTATTATGTTGCCCCAGAGGTGTTAAATAAGAACTACGGGAAGGAGATAGACGTGTGGAGTGCTGGAGTCATTCTGTACATTCTTCTAAGTGGAGTGCCCCCATTCTGGGCTGGTAAATGTCTTTTTGTATTTGTATACCAGTTAGTGAGAGTTATTTGCTGAGGCCAAAAATTATTATTTGAGTACCTGCTAGACCATTATTTTAGGGGTAAGCTGTCAGAAGGTTCTAGCATTCAGACAATTAACCACATTTTATATTTGAACTAGTACAGTTCTCCTATTATTTTCTTAGACGCCACCTAGTTTGATGTTGAAGAAAGGGTGTTAAAGCCATTGGCCTGAATGCTAAGGGCTTCCTTATTCATTGCCCTTTCTTAAGTTGAATGACATTAGCATACCTCTTCACCATCATGCACAACTTGTGAAATTAACTGGCTGCTTGCTCCCCTTGATTAATTTCAAGTGGCTTGCTAGCCACTGCAGTATGCCTGAAATTTTACTGATCTGAGATTGGTAAGTGTTATTAGCTTTTAACATTTGCTTTCTATGTGAATAAATTTTCTTCAGAGACTGAGAAAGGCATATTCGATGAAATTCTCAGAGGCCAAGTTGACTTCCGAAGCCAGCCATGGCCTTCCATATCAACCGGTGCAAAGGATCTTATCAGGAAAATGTTAACAATGGATCCTAAAAAGCGGATAACTGCTGCCCAAGCCATCGGTAAGTGCACATAGTAAAAGGTCTTAGAAGCAAATATTTTTGCAGTGAATCCCTCATAGATTCATAGTACCTATTGAGACATTAGACGATTGATGTTCTTTTTATTCAATGGCTCATTTAAGAGGGGTCTGAGGATGCAATTTGCCCAGGGTTCTTCAACATACGTTGGGAACATCCTAACAAATAAGATGATACTTATTTATTTAGATGTGGAACAATTTAATTCAGATCTTCGTGTTCTTTGAACCAGAGGATCCATGGCTGAAAGAAGATGGTGAAGCCTCAGATAAACCGCTTGATAATGTTGTTCTAGTTAGAATGAGGCAACTCAGAGCAATGAACAAGATGAAAAAGCTTGCTCTAAAGGTAACACACATGAACATTATCAACTATCAGGGATTTAGATATCAACTACTAATGTTGCAATGAACAAGGGACTTGAGCTTGCACTTGGGATGCCTGGGGGACACGTGCATGCAAGTATGCATCTACATCAAAATTCTCGGAAAAATTTCCTTGCCTGCCAAAGCATAAGCTGCCTCTTCTGCATATATCTATCTTAAAGTCTTTCTTTCTGAATGGGTAATATGAATTCGGTCACAAATAGGGGACTTTTAAGCAATTCGGGAATCTGCATTATGATCTTATAACCTTCTTGACAAAAAAGGAAACTTCTGTTACATAAAAGGGATAGGGTAGTTCTTTTTTTTCTTTTGCTCAGTAAAGGAAAGGGTAGTTTGCTTGTTCCAAAATACTCCAACCATATTGATATCCACATATGGACAGTCTTTTTGGGGTGATTTTCGCTGGTGGTCATGCAATGTGGTCATTCCACACATACTAATTCCTGCAGTTGCTGAAGCCTGGCCACATTCTGAGCATTAGGAGGAAGTACATAACTTATTTTGCATAGTACTGTCACCTGTTTTCTAATACTGAAAATTTGTTGTCTTTTAGGTTATTGCTGAAAATCTTTCAAAAGAAGAAATCCAGGGCTTGAAACAAATGTTTGACAACATGGATACTGACGGGAGTGGCACAATCACATTAGAAGAACTCAAAACTGGATTGTCTAAGCTGGGATCAAAGCTTACTGAAAGTGAAATAAAGGCACTGATGGATGCTGTGAGCTCTCTCTCTCTCTCTCTCTGACCTGCATGGCTGCATTTGATTGACTGTGCAGGAAAGCATTTGGTTGGAGCAAGGAACAATGGAGCCAGAAATTACCTTTATTTCTTAATGAGATATCTTTTTCCATTAGTAATCATCTTGAAATTTAAGTTGAAATGGAAAAATGTGCTATAATCCTTGCTCTGATATTCTGAGCTCAATCATTTACCACTACAAAATGAACAAATTAAAAAATGAATGAGAAAAAGTTATTTGCATGCCAAAATAATAGAAGGAACAGAAAACAGAACAGCTAATTTCTCTCTTTCCTTGGGCAGGCTGATGTTGACCAGAATGGGACGATTGATTACATTGAATTCATCACTGCTACCATGCATCGGCATAGGCTTGAGGAAAAAGAGAACTTGTACAAGGCTTTTCAGTTCTTCGACCAGGATGGCAGCGGGTTAGTAGTATTCTATGGCTCTACCACACGTGTCTATTGATATACTACCAGTAGATTTTACACAAGCTGCCATTGTATTCACATTGAAAGGCCACACCCCACACTCAGACTCAGTTCAAAAGGCATCCCTCATTGTGATGGATTGGCCAAAACTTTTAGAACCTGATATTGGGTTTAATCCTTCTCTAATTTGCAGTGGCTTGCGTTTCATTAACTGGCAGGTTCATTACGCGAGATGAGCTGAGACGGGCCATGACTCAATACGGAATGGGGGACGAGGCCACTTTGGACGAAGTGCTTGAGGACGTCGATACTGATAAAGTAGTGTGTTCATTTAAGCAATCTGCAGCCCATAATGTTGTTTTAATTTTCTTTAGCTCTGGTTGAAGCTCATGGCCGGCTTATTCTGTAATGCAGGATGGAAAGATTAATTATGAGGAATTTGTAGCCATGATGAGGAAGGGAACACTGGATGATAACGAGCTACAGCAACTACGGGTTTAGCCTCCTGTCTGTACCACGCTAAAACCAGTGTGAATCTTTCGGTTCCTTCTGTTGCTTGCAAGTAAATTAAGCTTTTCTTCTACTCTTGCCTTGTCTGTCAAATGTGTAAATTGTTCCAATGGTTAACAACCATCCTCTCTGCTGTATAATATTCTTGTAATAATCATCATCCTATATGAAGGAAAGAAAGCAATTGCTTCTGCCTACTTTGCTCTGCTCACTAGTTAAAGCTTTTAGCTAATTACTAAGAGGCTGTTTGGCTTAGCGATTTGACCCCGCATATAAGCTATTTGTGCAGCTGATCCACTATGGTGCGTTTGATGGTTAAGTGTTTGGCATATATAATCAACTTAAAAGCTATTTCACTGAAAAGCTGTTATAGCAACGTTTAGCAAAAGTTGGTACTCCCCAGTTTTGCCAAAAAACGTTGTATTGTTGACCAACAAAAATATCAAAATGTCATTCATTATCATTACCCAAAGCTCTATTCTCCATCATCTTCTTCAAAGGTGTGCTCTGTCATTACTGCCACTATCACTGTTGCCTCTCCTCCATACCGTCGTCGCCATTGCTGTCGTGCAGCTGGGCTGTCGCAAGCAGCTGGTGTTGGTGGGTCGCGCCATCGCCTCATCTGGTTCTAGATCTACCGCCACAAGTCACCTCCAACTGTCGACCCTCCTTCATGATCGTCGTCGTCATCAAGCGCCACCTCCAGCCTTGATTGTCGCCTCCTCCATCGCTGGTGGCATCCCCGACCTGTAAGTGTATATACAATATATATATACACTTACAAGTATACATATATATATTGTAAATATATTAATAGTAATATTTTTTAATAAGTATGTATAATTTATCTAATATTTAGAAATTAATTTATAATTTTTTTATTAAAAATAATAATTTTATAAATTTTATTTGTATTATTTAACATCATGTCTATTTTAGTCTTTTTGTCAAGTTTTGACAACTTATCAGTTTTTACAAACCAAACACATAACTGACAGTTTAAAAGCATATTTATCCAAACACACTATCAAGTTAAACACTATTAACAGCTAACTAATTTAAAAGCTCCAATAAAAAAAAAGATGAGCCAAACAGCCTCTAAGGCTCTTGGCCACAGCAATTGAAGCTCGATCTCTTTTATCTTCGTAATGCAACTCATTAGGTCTTTGTACTTGTCCCCATGAAAAGTCAGTCAATCATCTTTTTTATGTATTCATGTCTCATAAAAGATTATTCTTTCTCATAGTGTTTTAAGGTTTTGTTTTTTCATTAAAAATAGTTAAATCTATCATAAATATCATATTCAATAAGTACCGGATAATATCGAGTACTATTTTGAATTTATACAAAATTTAATAATATAAATTATAAAATATATAAAATATAATAGAACTTTCAATAAAAATATCACAATGTAGCTTAAAATCATGTATAACTTTTTATAGAAAAATAAAAAATAAATAAATATGCCTAAATAATCAATTTAACTAAATTGGCAATACTTCAAATACATATAATGAACTTAAAAAAATAAACAACATCCAAAATTTTTTTAAAACATATACTTAAAATAAACATAAAAATTTTCCTACTTAAAAAAACACAAACTTTTAAACAACATTCAAAATTTTTATATATTTTTTTATAATTTTGAAATTAACTTTTAAAAACGACTCCCAATATAGTATTTTAGTATTAATCAGTATAAATTAATATTAATACAGAAACGATACCAACTCATTTTTGTTCTATTTTCTTACTAAAATGATGTGTATCAATCAATATAATACGAATATGGTAAAAAAAAAAACAAAAACTTCATTTGTAAAATTATATGCCAAACTTGAATTAAGTTTAGCCTTTACCCTTGTTTAGGTGATTGTAGATATGATGATAAGCTGTTTGCTCTAAAATTTCACTTAAAAGCATGCATGGTGGGCAAGTTTCATATGGGGCGCAACACTTAACGCCTTAGCCTTCAGTTATTATTATTTTTTTTTTAAATCTAATTTTTGCTAGACTACCACCATTTTTTAAGGGAATTTTATCAATATTTTGGTACGTTTTCTTATCTCATATTTAAATTATTTTATAATATCATTAATGTTATTTGTACATTAATTTTGACATTTACATAATTATAAATACTTTTTTAATGAATTAATCACAATTTTTTGTAAAATTATTAATTAATTTTTAAGAATCATAAGTACGTAAAAATATTTATAATTTTTAAAAATAATTGATAATATATAAAATAACGTTGTTAATTTTTCTAAAAAATATTTATAATCTTATTAATGTCAAAAAATTAAGTTTGAAGATTGAGTGTGGAGATTGGGTTGCCGAAGAGAAAGATAAACAGAGCTCGCATTGCATTGCATTCTCTCTCTCGTCGCTTTGGGACTGAAGTAATTTGTTTCCTTTAAAAACGACATACGACACAACGCTAAACGACCGTCCCGAACGAAGAAGATGATCTCGTGTTCCTCTTTCTCAGGCGCATCCACCAAAGCCCTACGGACCTCTTCGTCCTCGTTCTGCTTCGTCCATCGAAGCCCTACAAGTTTCGTTAGGGTTTGGAGAACCGTCAGAGCCTGCTCGGGTCCTGCCGTAGCCCCTGGTTCCGGCCAATTTCCGGAAGTTCGAACCAGTTACGCCGGAGTATTGTTGAACGAAACTGTCGATATCAAATCCGGCAAGCTGAGGCTCGATTCTTGGATTTCGTCTCGCATCGCCGGCGTCAGCAGAGCTCGCGTGCAGTCCAGCATTCGCACTGGATTAGTAACCGTTAATGGCCGAGTAATCGATAAGGTTAATCCTTCCCCCTCACCATATTGTAATTAGGATTTTGGAGATAAGAATGAAATAACTAAAGCTAAGTATTATTTGGTTTGTAGGTTAAAATGAGAAGAATTGTAGGTATTTATGAATGGTAAATAACCAAAAATTGGTTTGGTTATTCATAAAAAACGCATAGATGTTATTAGTTTCACCCTTGACAAAATCCTAGGACCAAACGTAGCACCAGCTAGTCTTATTTTTTGGGGTTCAATTCAAATTCCAACTTCACATGTGAGATTGAAGACAAAACTGAAAGTTGGCTGCCTAGAAAATAAGTGGAAGGAAATGAAAAGAACATGATATTGACAATTTTAGCTTTAAAGAAAAACGGGTTAGTGAACGTAGTTAACTGCCAAAAACTGTTGTAGTATTGCACATGAACCGGAACAGCGGATAAAATAAGCATAATTATTATTCTCCATCGATTTTCAACTTATAATTAACCTTTTTAACTTTTATCTCTGGCTTATTTTAGCATATTCACAGAATCTGATAATGTTTGTGGACTGACTTGTAGATCTATTGTGTAAACAATGCAGCCAATCAACTCACTCCATTGAACTCAAAATTTTTATTGTTATACTTATTTGGTTAACAGTTTTGCTGTGTGATCTGTGTTCCTCTTTTGCTAAATTTGTTTCATTCAACAAATAATTATTTTGCAGAACTAGTTAATGTAAAGAACTTATGAATTCCATGTTTCCATAGTTGCTTTTGTAGGAAGCTAGGACAATAGAATTTTTAGAAGCTCGGTAGAATATCTATCAAGCCTAGTGTCACCTGAAATGAATAAATTTAACGGTACACAAATAGAAACTCTCTACAAACTTTTTATACAGATGATGTGGCTCATTATTATCCTTGCATTTAAAAAAAAAAAAAAAAGCCCTGGCACCCTTAGGTTCCAGGTTCAAATCCTGCCATCTGCAGGATCCTTCCACTTTGATGTTGGTTTCCTTTCCTTTCCTTTAATACTTTGTACTTGTAATATATATATATATATATATATATATATCAAATGACTCATAATTACATTAATGCAACTGTCATCATTTTGTCTAAATAAAGTCCTGTATGGATATCTTTTTTTCAATAAATGTTTTGAGACAAACGCAGTTAATGCAAATAACTATGAGTATGGGGTTACAGTCTTACAGAAACAAAAATTTCATTTTTCTCTTTAACTACGGTCTTGTCCTTGCCAGCCTATATTATGCCCTTTCTATTTTGGTTCTTGTAGCTTGGCTTTTGCAATATCAAATTTGAGTATCAAGATTTCCAAGAAGAGTAAGCCAGGAGGCTTTAAGCTATTGTAAAATTTAAGTTTATTGTTTAGCAGGTTTCACACATGATCAAAGATGGGGATAAAGTTAAGTGCACTATATCGGAGTTGCAACCTTTAAAGGCTGAACCGGAAGATATTCCATTGGATATCATTTATGAAGATGATAATGTTCTTGTTGTTAACAAAGCGGCACACATGGTAAGAGTGTAAGTCTGTACCTATTGATTTTCTTATTGAACTTGAATTATGTTTTGGAATTGACAGTATACATTGATTCTCATGTACACAGCAACTGCCTCTATATGTGTATGCATGTTGCTAAAGGAAATAGCTACACATAGGGGGATTCCATGTATATTAAATTTGATCTACAACTTCTGGTTCTGTTCCATATGCTTATTTGAAGTTTCTATAACAAATTTTTGGATCTGTCCCCTCTCAGTTACAGCAATGTAAGTCGTTATCTTACATGGCCTCACTCTGAGCTATTTTATGCACTATTTTCATTTTCACTGCAAGCCTTGGAAATGGAAACATTTGGTTCTGAATTTGTAACTCGAGTTATAATTATATAACTTCAGTTATAAGACTTCTTTTTCTTGGTTGTACAGCATGTTCACCAGTTGGTCGAACATTTTCTGGGATCCATTGTTCTTCTGTTCTATTGTTTATTTATTTACTATTATTATTATCATTGAAAAGGTGGGGATTCATTTTTCTTCATTTGGAAGGTTTTAACATCAGAAAAAACAGCTGCTAAACTATCATAAGCTATAAAACTCAACATAATATCGTCCTTCTGGTTTATGTCTTCATGGTACACAAAAATTGGTGTGTGTGCACTAGTAACGGGTTCAATTCTGTGGAATCAGTTCACTCGTGTCCCTTCCTAAAATGCCACTTCATTCACTTGTCTTTAGGCCTTCCAAAGCATAAGAAAGCACATAAGATGCCTGATCATTAATTCAATTTCCAGTGTCTTCTAAAGAATGGTTTTTGTATTTTTCATTTCCAATCATTGGAAAGAATTTTCACCAGGAATGTGGTGAAGATTGTATTTGACGATCTGCTCATGCACACCACTTTTACTATAATAGAACCTGAACATGAGTTTAAGGAGGCCTTAATATTGCAGAAAAAACGAAAACACCACATACATGGCTGTCCTCACTTGTGGTTGACCCTTCAACTATACTTCTCGATATATATATTCTTATTTCTCGATCCAGGTTGTTCATCCAGCTCCTGGCAATGCAACTGGAACACTTGTCAATGGCATTCTTCACCATTGCAGTCTTTCTACATGTGCATTTCCGAACCAGCAAGTACTTTCTGAGATGGATGATCTTTCTGATGAAGAGTTCAATTCTTCTGTTCCTAGTCCAAGTTGCAATGAAGATTCAAGCTCCGGCATATTTTCAGCATCTGTTCGCCCCGGAATTGTTCACAGATTAGATAAAGGCACCAGTGGGTTGCTTGTGGTAGCAAAGGTTATTTCTGCACCTTGATAATGATCCCTAATCTTCAGTCTTCTCAGACCTTCTTGGTTGTATTTCTTTTATCTGCCAGTGGAATTTGTTGCTAGGATATAAAGCATTAACTTGAATGTTGAACTCTTTGTATGATGATGGCAGGATGAGCATGCTCATGCATACTTATCCGAGCAATTCAAGCAACGCACAATCCACAGGAGATACATCAGTCTTACATGTGGGGTGCCCTCCCCAATTTCAGGACGTGTTGATATTCCGATAGGTCGAGATCTGAACAACAGAACTCGTATGACTGCTGTTCCTGGTCCTGCTAAATTTAGACTGACACGCCATGCTGCCAGTAGGTGATTTAAGATCCTCTATTAGTATCTTGGTAGTTAGTGCTTATAACCTAATTTATAAGTTTGGGGGTGGTCCTTCTTTCACTCCATTGCGCACAAAACTGTAGCCCTTAGTTTTAGTGCCACAAAGCTCTTTTGCTTTATGTTAAAATATGAGGGTTTATGCTGTTTGATTTGTCGCTCTTTTGAAAGAATTTAAAGACCAAACTAAACCATTTTTTGTAGCCTTTAGTTTGAACCACAATCTTGGAAACCATTACATAAAATTTAGTCTTTCAATTCAAACTAACTATACAAATAAATAATAACACAAATACACATGCATAACATAATTAAAAAGTCACATAAGAACTAATACAATATCGATGTCTTTGCTTAAAGATTTTGAATTAACATCATAGAATGAGTAAAATTTAGTTTTCAAAAAATATATAATTTCATTATTATAAATGCATATTATTTTTAAAAAATATATATATTATTATGATATTACAATTTACACTTTTCAAAAACATAAATAATTTTGTTTTCAAGATTCACAAAGCAAACTATATTTGACAAGACTAAACTGAACCAAGCCAGACTGAATTTAATGGTTTGCTCAAATTTAGCAGTTTAGACTAAGTTATGCACACCCCTAGTAAAATCTGTATGCAAAAATGTAAATTGTAAACCCCCCCCCCCCCCCCCCCCCCCAAAAAAAAAAAAAGAAAAAGAAAAGAAATTCTGCGCATCTTTTGTTCCCTTGTAAGCTTTCCCTCAACTCTCCATGTCTGTAAAGTTGACCAGATAAATACAACTAAGTGTGCACCTTTTTAAGGTTGTTCAGGCTAGAAAAAACAAACCAAAACTTAATCATATATTAAGGTAATATAAAAGATGTTCTGTATTACTTCTCCTATTATGTGACATCAATCAAAATAAGGGGTTTTGAGTTTTTAGATACATTTTAGTGGTTCTGTACTAACCTCATGGTTTTCTTTTCTAAAATTGGAATCCAATGTTAAAGAGCTGAGTTTCTCCCTATAATTTACCCTCAATTATTTTAGATGTGGGAGTAGCATCACAATAGAAGACCGAAACAATATACATTAATGTTTATTATTCTCTTTCATTAAGCACATGCTAGCAGGATTTCTTACCTTGTTAATTTACTGCTGCTGAGCCTTTTAATGTTTTGTATAGTTTACTTTTTTGAGTAATTTGGTCTTGTAGAACCCATTTACTGGTATTAGATCTTGGAATATTTTCCAACTTGTTCAAAACTGATGTTTGATGTGCAGAATAGCAAAATATAGAATTATGGATTACCAAGGCAGTAATCATCAGTGCCATTGCCTTCTATGCAGTAAAGCACTTGGAATATCATAATTGATTGTGTTAATGCGAGGTTAAACGAGAGGGGGAAAAAAAAAACCTTTAGAAAATATTAGAATGCAAATCACTGGAACAAGCTTTGTTGGGAATTCTGTTCAATATTGATACATATAGAGTTCTTTATAGAAACCACTGCTTATAGTTTTGCTCTGCAAGCATTCCTAGCTTCTCTAATTAAACATAGGCTCCAAGAAGTTACTGAAAGTAAGATATTCACAATCTAATAGGAGTTTTTCTTTTGCTTCATTTACATTGTCATGGATTTTAAGCTGGTGTTAAAGAATGCATTACAAGGAATGAAAGCGAAAGGCATGTAAAACATAGTTGTGGGGGTATAACTTTTAGGTTCTGATCCATGTCTAATAGGTGTTATTGAATTACATCAGGTACAAAGTAATAGAAATTCTTGCTGGTGGCGGTTCTGCTCTTGTAGAATGGCAATTAGAGACCGGGCGCACCCATCAGGTACCCTATGTCCTATAATAGACTTACCTATGTTGTTTTTTAGGGTTTTAATTGACTTGATTCATGAATTAAGTGGCAATATTTATGAACCATTTTTAAATTGACTAACTGCTATCCTCTCCTGAATGAAATAGTAGTTTTCTCTCCATTTTGGTGACACGTTATGTATCTTCCATATTTTCAATGAATTAATTTCATACACCAATTAATGCTGCAGCTTTCATTATTTTCACTGCATTAAATAATCTAACAAAAGCAGGGTTTTCCTATATTTTCTGCTACTACATTATTTTTTGCAGAACAGCTTTGTTCATTATGGGTTTCAACTAACATTTTCCCAGTTGGTACTTTGAAATAGATCCGCGCACATGCAAAGTACTTGGGAATTCCTCTATTGGGGGATGAGGTGTATGGAGGCACTAAAAATATGGCAATGTCAGTCCTATGTCCTAGGACCCCATCTAATTTCCATGGGAAACTGAAGCAACTGGTATCTGGATTGGAGAGGCCTTGCCTTCATGCTATGGCCCTTGGGTTAGCATATTTAACTTCTAATTTTCCAATTTTTGGTTACTTCAAATTCTATTGGAGTGTCATTATATGCTAAAAAATACATCATCTTGTCTGCTCTATAGGTTTAAGCATCCATGTACCAAGGAGAACATCAAGTTTTCTTGCCCTCCACCTGCCGATTTTATTGAGATTTTAAGCCTGCTCCGTGAAATTAGCACAGTGAAGGTGAAAACTCTTCTAACTTGCTCATAGTATATGGTCCTATGGTGAACACAAATGACAAAATATCTCGAGTTACATTTAATGTCTTCATGTCATTTCTTCAGGTTCACCAAGTATATACTTAGAAACATCAAGAGGGGAGCCGTGCAATTTTACTTCAGAGCTTTAACAGGTGATCTGATGGCCTTTCCGTGGATGCTAGCCTAGCAGAGAGAGGAAAAGCTCAACCATGCTTTAAAGTGAATCGAAGAGGGTTTCTGCGTAAACGGTTGTTACTTTTGTGAAATTAAACTCATTCCGAGGACCTGACATCATTCTGCAAGGATAGGCTTGATCACTCAGTTGTCAGTGCCTCATGCTCGCGTGTTGCTGCTGCTGCTGTTGCCACATTCCATGGCCATCATTTCTAGTGTACTGTAGAGGAGTAGAAGTAAATTTCAGTTGTCTGGTGAAGTCTATTATTATGTTTTGATGTTAGTGTAGCCCGTATGATTAACTGAAATAAGTTGATAAATGCAAATGTTTCTGTGATTTATTACAGAATATTTTGGTCAATAATTGATTATACAGTTACAAACTTGTGCTGATTTAGATATTCAATCTTTCTCCCAGAATGCAGGTCCCTCTGCTGGAACCTTGTCAAAATCTGATTTCTTATAGACTGTTCCCCTTCCTTCGCAGGACACAATTATCAGGGTTTTCTTGTTTCGTTTGGCACATATGGCAAGAATCTACTGAGATAATTATGAGAAAGAAAGGAAGCATTGTCGGGGCAAAATCTAAATCGGAATAACTCGGCCCTGTTCTATATGAACCGAAATTGCATGGGCCCTGTTCTATATGAACCGAAATTGCATGGGCCCTGTTCTATATGAACCGAAATTGCATGGGCAGCGCATTTGCATGGACACTGCTACTTTTACCTCCCAAGTTGGTCTCATCTTACCTTTGCTTTGCTTTGCTTTTGTTTTTTGTTTTTGTGGTGGGGGTGGCGGAAGAATAATTTTGTGCCGTTCGAAAGATGGGATAAAATAGCTGTCTAATGGGCTTGAATAGCGAAATTGTCTGAGGTGCTGTCCAGTGGTGTCAAAACAGGTTAACAGGTCATTGGGTTCGAATCGGTCATTAATGGGTTGGGATTTGTGAAGATTTAATTTGAACTTAATTTGTAGTTTATTGGGTCAAGAATTGTCAACCCGAATTTGGACATATTAATTAAACAAATAAACAGGTTAACCTGTTAAAATACTTGTAAAGATTAATATGTATAGATTAAGTTAATTTATTAACATATTTAAGTATTTATTTAAATTTAAATGTTAATTAAAATATTAAAAAAATAAAATAACCCACAAATTACTAATTAAGTGATTCATTTCCTTCTGATTTTCCTAAACAATTTAAAATAGTCAAGATATAAATTAAGAATAAAACATAATATAATTTGAAAAATAGTCAAAATATTAAAATCTTTATGTGAAAAATGACTTGGTAGAAAGTGAGAATGAAAATAAAAAAAGTTGTTATTGAGTTAGAGGCAATTTCAATTTTGGGTTTCATGTCAACACATTGAAACATACCTTTTTATTAGTCAGTTTTTGAATTTTTTATTGGATCGACCCAATAACTACACAAATTTGTTAAGAATCAACCCAAATCTACTAATTTCTTATTTAATTTGGATTAAATCATCTAATTAGATAATCTATTAACAGTTATAGTGCTGCAGACATATCATTACTCTTTCTGAAAAACAAAGGGCGTGGATTTCTACCCGCCAACTTGAAACAAAGCAACGGTAAGATGGGGATTTCCCCGTCAACCAACAGTTTCAGCCAACTTGCAAGGCAAAAGAATCATTTTATTCTGTTTGGATTTAAGTGAAGAACTGAAATAACTAATTGTTTCGATCAATCACATACATTTTTTAGAGAAAATAAAATAGTTAAATAAATAAGACTTTGTGTGGTCGCTGGGGGTCATTACTTGAGATAATCTCGTGATTCGCAAATATTTTTATAAGTTTTCATGATTTAATTTTTTGGTGAAGGCATTCCCTTCGTTGTTAGTTTTGTTAAATTAATTAAAATATTAATTAAGTTAAAATAAGTTATAATTAAATCAAAATAAAAATAAAAAATAAAAATAAAAAAATAAACCTTTTCCAATTGCAGTTCGTCGCCTGCAACAAGTTCTAGTTGAGGTATTGTTCATTCTGTAAATAAATTTCAAAAGATTTCCTAAAATATCAAATACTACTTGCATTCCCCTTCCGATATTTCAAGGAATCAAAGTGTAAAAAAGGTTTATCCCTGACGATTAATCCTTCCATTCATAAACTAGAAGTCTATGTGGAGGTCCAATCTGTAATTAGCAACAAACCTATCTGAATTTCTCAGATGCCCAAGACATCAATGCGAGCATCAACCGCATACTCCCAACACAACGAAAGGAAGCGCTGGGTATTGTAGTTTTTGAGAAATACAAACAATATAACTTGCAAACGCGCAGAGTGCCAAATGGTATGTATGTATTTACCTTTCTGAGTTAGTTGCGACCTATTAATTATTCGCCCCCTACAACTCTATTGAACTGAAACTGAAGTATGCATAACCCGGCCGAGTTACAAAACCTGGGAATAGTTGGGCAAACAATAAACGAAGCCCATACATACATAATAAATCAGAACTTGAACATTGGAAAAAAAAAAAATCACATATGACTGCAGCTTATCAGGAGCACTGGCGTTTATGTAGGAATTAATGCTGGAACCTTAACAATAACTCATCTCAGAAGCCACCAAAAATCCCACATAAACAGTCTGACGAATCCTGCAAAGGACGTACAATGAGTATTGAGCAAGTCACGAAATGTTTTTGTTGACAACTAAAGTAGGTCAAAAAAGTGTGCCAACTAAAGAATAACGAGGTGGAAAGGGGGCATCTGGTATTGGCTTCAATATAAAGATTATCATGCAGCAACATGTAACTTCAACTGTCTACCGTTTTCAATCACAAGCTGCTGCCATTATCCAATATGGTTGGATATGCAAGTCTGGACTCCAAATCTCCATAAAAAAAATATCCCGGGAAAGGGTCCGGGGAGTGGGGGGGGGGGGGGTTGTTCTTCATGTAGTGCATACATGAAAAAACCCATGTGAACCAAAGGTCTAAACAAACAAGAACACTTGTATTGGGACCTTCATCAGGGGGAAATCAACTTTCTTCTGCACAAAAGGAAAGTCTTTTGCCTTAGAAAGGAAATTGTCAAGCTGCATACACTTGGAAGGGGGAGGATGGGCAGTTCAGCACAATTATCATGAACTCTTAAGACTTGGGGGATGGCATATAACAAGGATAAAAAATGTGTCATATAGCATTGGCCAAATGAGTAGGCAAAAACGCTGGATTTAGGGGCTCAGTTTTCTCTTTTGACCATTTCCAGGATGTTGAGTGAGACTTCATGTGATGCCAATCACACTCTTACCAAAACAGAGAAAAGAAGGAAGGCAACCACAAACCCAGAAATTAGAACGCAGTAACGGCAATGACAAAAATTGATAAAAGCAAGAATAAAACCTCACTGTTTACAAATAAAAACCCAAAAAAGCCAGTAGAGCTGATGTCCCAAGAAAAAGGTCCATACTTACCTTGACAAAAAGTGGCTTAGGCCTTGTATTCATCGACATGCATCCACTTAGTAGATGACCATTTGTTTCCTTTAATTACAGGGCAACCACCTGTTAGGAAGCACAAACGTAAAAGCAGTCATTTTAACCCATAATTTATTTTTGCTAGACAAATAAGAGAACACTGGTAGAAATTTGAGGCAAATGACCTTAAATAATGCAACATATTCACACAACAATATTAAACAAGACTATATCCTACTCATCTAAAATAACTAGATAACACGATTTACAGGATTTTAGCTTTTATTGTTGACCGAGGAATTTGAATATTTACCATGCAAACTGGATGGATCTAATGTTGCATCAGGTCGCATACTCCAGAAAAGTAATGCATCACCCATCTTTGGCTTCACAGCAAGGCCCCTCTTACCACATTCAGACAACTCATACCACCATGGTACTGCACTAATATTTCCCTTAGCGGCAGGGAAGATAGTCTCACCTCCTTCTTCTACATCTGACCTAGGTCGGCAATCAAAGAAATGAAGTTGAAAAATACTAAGTAAATCAAATTTGTAGTTTGGCCACCAAAGAACATCATGTTAAGTGAACTCAATAACAGGTTGGGTGTAACTCGTACAAATACATAAGAACTGTAGCTATCCTTTGGCCGCCATTTCTTGTGTTGAACTCATCAAGAAAGTAATCATAATGAGGCTCATATTTCTGCCCAACTTCGTAATGGAGAACTTGTAGCCCCTCTCCATGCTCTGTAAGTTTTGAAGTAAGCTAAACCAGCCACAATACAGACAAAACAATAAAATATATAACAGTAAAAATAAGCCAACTAGACAAAAACTAAACAAATGCCAGACAGATAGGTAGAAGTAAAGTCAAATAAAAACTACATTATTTGAGTTTTGTGTTGCTTTTCTTAATATCTAGTTCAACCTTATGGGAACAGCACATTGTCATTAGCATAAAATTTTGATTTATCAAACAACAAACGTACTAAGAGGAAAAACTTCCAAACGCAATGCATATAACCAGAGACATTTTATTAAGATGTTTGGTTTACCATATTCTGAAAAGCAGGGAAAAGACCTATAAACCGGCTAATTCAATTATCTAATGATGCATGGAAAAGATTAAATCTGACAAATGAGGTCCAGGCAGAACATTAACTGAAGACAGATCCAAGGCTAACTGAGATTATGACAGAGAGGGCTGCTTTTTTGTTCCACTGATTTTCCCAAATAAACCTATCAATTTAATTTTCAGATACTTGGGCTAAGTAAAGCAGAATTACCCAATAGCAAAGGCAGATATCACAAGGAACAGTACAGAAGTTGCAGTTATTGAGTAACAAGAACTGATTAACTGCCCAATTACCTTAGAATTTTACATTGAAACAACCTAGCGGAAAATAAAGTTGAGCACAGTGAAAGTAAGAAATTTGCGACCTTGCTCACATTTGTTTATGAATAAGCAATGGCCTTACAAGTTTTTCTTTATTTTCCTATATCTCTTTTGCTAAAAACTTATTGCATTCCATCCATTCTCATTACAATAGCCTCTATTTGTCTTCTCCTTGCATAACCAAAACATCTAAAATTGTATTTCACATATCTTATCTTCAATAGAAGCCACTCCAACCTTATTACAAATAATCAAAATTTTTAATTCTATTGTTATTTACATATTCATTGTAACATCCTCATCTTTGTTGCACTCATATTTTGTATTTTACGCATATTGGTACTTTATTGCATAACATTACACGTCATACAACAAATTTCTTTTATGCATCTTATGTTCTTATATATATAGATATATATATATATATCAAATCTCTATGTAAAATGTAGTCTAAGTACTACCTTGACTCACTCTAGGGATACGGGCTGCTCTTGCCAACCTGTCTGTCTATAGTACTCAATTTCTGTATGCCATGGCTTTAGCAGTTTAAAGACTGTTATCACCAATTTCCCTTGTCTAGACTAATAAATTGATATGAATTTGTAGGTAATATTCAAATCATTAAATACATGTCTACGCATCAGAACTCTCCATGAATAACAAATCAATAACACATTGCCCACTGCCAGTCAAACTCTATAATAACTGGAAATCAGTATCACAAAAACCTATGTGCCTAATGAGTTCTGCTATTTATCTTGGTTCAGAATATTCATCCATGATATCCTAATGCTTTCAATAACATACAGAAATTCCATCTATGAGAAACTAATAACTGAAAAAAAGACATGGGAAACTCTAAAAATGAAGGTAAAAATTCTTCCAAACACATACCTACAGGAATAAATGTGAAGTCTGCTATTCTTTTCTCTATGTCCCTGATGGTCTTATCTCTTCCTCTCTTTAAAAACATTCCAGAACTCGTCCGCACCCTGCAAGAAATATTCACTATTGAACACGATTGCAGGTCAAATTAAACTAGATAGAATAAGAAGACACACTCATTCTAAATGCTTTCTCCTCCATATGTAATCTAATATTCCATGCAAAAAAAAACAAATGGGAGTGTCAAACACAGACCTGCTATCTTTACTCTGACCAGTTTTGCTATCAACAACAGTTGACTTTCTCATGTGAGGCTTGGCAAGTTTTATCAAGTATTCACATTCCTCCTTGGACTGTTGGGAAACAGCATCCAATGTCAACATTTACTGACCAAAAAATTAAATATTTTTCATTTTAAATTATCTTAGTGCAAGCTGAAAAACTAAAAAAACAAATAAGTATAAAAACACCCATCCAATCTATTGATAGAAAGAAATTTGTCATAAAACTGAACATCACACTTCTTTTTTGCAAAATTTCGGGGAGAGACTAAAACCAAGGTGCAAACAATATAAAGAACAAATCAAAGATACCAACTGCCCATTGAGAACTAAAAGAAAATTGATGCAGATACTGCTGGAAATATAGGTTGCAGAGTTAACAGTCATTTTGAGATGAAAAACATTAGTTTGTTGTGCCTAGAGGTGATAAGAAATGACTCAATTTTGAAGACAAATTACATTCATCTTTCATCTGGAAAGGGCTCTGACTTTTTCACATAAAAAATTAGTATACGAGGTTGCCAGTTGCTCAATTATTTCATTTATCAATAGGATCCCTAATTGATAGAAAGCAGAACTAACCTCTTTAGGCAGAGGAAAGAACTGTGTGTACCATTAAGCACCTCAAAATTCAATCAATCAATTCAATAAAATGCTTTTGTATAAATTTGTTATTAGAAATATTCAACGTTTGCAATTCTATGATTACAGAAAATTCGTTGCATAAGTTTCACAGGAGCAAAAACGTGCATTAATTAGAGAACAAAATCACCCCCCCCCCCCCCCCCCACCACCACCACCACCGAAAGAAAAAAAACCCCTCAAAACAAATAAGAAAAAGAAAAGAAAAGCGAAAAAAAAGCACAAGAAAAAACAAATAAACTCACCAAAAAGTTGTGATAAAGAAAGGCTCTAGGCTCCCAAGATAGAATTTCGGTCCACTGCTCTCCTCTTCTTCCCGCCTGATCACCATCACCAACACCACCACCCCTGCAAAATATCAGTCAAATCATATTTATCTTTTGTACAAGTAATAAAATACTCAATATTTTCAATGCTTATATGGAAGTACAATTTTTGAAAAGATAAAAACAATACAAGTACCAATAGTTGTACAAGTTTCATACATAACCAAGCCAAATAAAAAAAAAAAAAAAACTTTTGACTAACATCCATTTTTTTTCTTCTCATTTCATACCACTGCTAAAGGAGGAGGACGAGGAGGTTCCAAACATGGCATAAATGAATAGCAAGAGATCACCAATTCCAAACCAGAAAAACCGAATTATTTATCACCAAGGGTAAGGAATCATAATAGTAATAGTAAAACATACTCGACGCCAACTTTGGCTTTGCGACCTAGCTTGAGCCTATCTCGGATCGGCGGAGAATCTTCGGAGCTAACGGGGAGAGAGAGAATTCCGAGAGCGAGAAGCATTAGGAGGACTAGGGTTAGCATCAGAAGCATGGCGAGGACCAGAACGACGGTGGAAGATCTCTTGCCTTGATGATGCCGAGAAATGTTACTTCGTTTCGCCATTGCTGAATTGAGAATCCTACTAGAGACCAGAGTTGATCAAACAGCGATCAGATCATATGAATCGTCCGGGCGGAAACCTCTGCTTTGAATTCAGCGCTCTCTTTTTCTCTCTCGCGGTTTCTGACTCTACGCGGACTCTTGAATACCGTGGGCTCGAGTTAAGAAAACAAACGGCAGTTTAGAATGACATAAATGCCCCTGTCTTTTAACGTATGTATCTACTCAATGTTAGCATGTCACGGAGTCAGGACGGATAAATTAAAATATATATATATATATATATATACACATACTGAATTTTTTTTTATTTTTTTATAATAATTTTAAAATTTTCCACTAATACAGTAATATAATAAAATTTGAGTTTAGTTTTAATTTCATAGTGAATTTTTATTTTCTTCAACAATTATCAAATTTTGTGTTTAATTTCCATTTTATAATAAAATAATTGTTCTTAGATTTTCGGTGATTTAATTTTTGTCAAATGATTGTTAAGGTAATACTTATCAAATATTAAATATATTTATTTATTATCCTTTTTTTTAAGTTTAAATATCTTTTATTGGTTGATTTTGTTATTATAAATATATTTGACTTAGCACATACGTGTTTAAATCTAAAAAATTATATATAATAAATATGTATTATTTGAAAAAAAAAGAAGAAGTATATTTAATGATTCTTAAGAGTAATGTTTGGCACCACCTTCTATTTTTTATTAAACTTAATTTAATTTAACTTAATTAAGATTAGAGTTTCCAAACAAAAAATAGTAACCACAATAAATTTTAAAAGTATTTTAAAGGTATAGTAGGTCTTTCTACTAATCCTAGTAATAATAATAATCGTATATGGGTTCAAAAATGATTTTTTTATTATAAAATTGAAACTAAACACAAATTAAAGCATATGATAGAAAATGATAAAACAATCATGATATATGATTTAATTACTTTTTCTTAAATTCATACTTGTATTTTATTTCTAATGCTCGCATTTGTAATTGTATTATTATGTAGATAATATACTTAGTCTAATTTCGATCCTAATTGAATATCCATATATATTTAATTTAAATAAAAAATGTATTATTCATTTTAATTTTTTAAATAATTGATTAGATAATATACAATATAATATATTTATTATAGAATTGTCTAAAAAATTAAAATATGTATTTATTATTGTCACTTATTAGCACTAAGATTTTTTAATTAAGTCGGGTTCTAGTTAAGGTAAATAACCAGCTTTACATTAAGTAAGCTCATTTGATTAAAACTTTTACTTAAAAGACAATAGATTTTGAGCAAATAATGATTTGTGGAGAGCCAGGAGGAGTTGCTAGGATCATATGGGACTACATTATTCTTGAACAAGTCAACAATTTCTACAATTAATATTTTTTAAAATAATATTATTATGTTCTTAATTCAGACTTAGCATCACACATTTTATTTTTATTTTTTACCAATATAGTATTAAATGCGAATTAATCGAACCAAAGGCCGGGCAGATAACACAACACCCCTTAATTCAACTAATTAGTCTTGGACCCTTTAACGTTTAGCCCAACCAAGGGAATAGGCCAAGTTCGGATAGCATGCAACATTAGATTAGTCCAAAATTAATTAATTAATTATATTTCCATGTTAAACGCATGATTAAAATAATAATATTATTATTATTAATTTTAAAAGATTCAGAAAACCGAGCGTCCCCAAATTAAATGGGTCATGCATAGAGACCTGAGGACGCAATTAGTCCTAATTAATTTCATTTGAAATTAAATTAAATATAAAATTTGTTTAAAACAAATATATAAATAAGTTTGTTAAGACCGTTTACATCACTAATTGCATGTTGGATCGCACAATCACTGGGGTTAAAAAAGTCATCCCAGCCAAGGGTCCGTTGGCTTAATAAATTAAAAATATTTTTTTTAATTTTATAATTATAAATATAAAAAATTACACACATACCCCTAACATTTTAGAACGTTGAGAAAATATGAGCATACATGAACTTTAATAGTATGTTACAAAATTTCCTACCAATGAACATTTAAAATGATCAAAATATTATTATGGACCTTGCTATTTGGATAGAATCTATCCAAATAGAATTGTCTTTTTTTGTCATTTCAATTATTGACGTTAGGATAATTATGTCATTTAACATTTTATTTACTAACAATACCCTCTCTAGTCACAATTCAAAATTTCATTCTCTATTTTCCTTGTTAAATTTAAATTTTAGTCTGTCACCCGATTTAATGAATTTTTAGAATCCCAAGAGTCACAATGGCTTTAAATATGGATTATTCTACTTTGTTCGAATTGGTTGACGCACGAGATCACTAAAAATATCAGTGATGAACCCCACCTAACAATTCAGGCAAACCCTAATTTTCTAGCGGACTGCATCTTAGATGTAGCCCGCCAATGGGCTGCATACTGTGCAGTCCGCCAGATAGTGAACTGCATCTCAATACAGATTGCATCTTAGATGCAGTCCGCCCAGTGTAGGCAGACTTCAACACAGATGAAGTTCGTCCATTCAGTTTGAGGCAAGACGATAATTTTAAAATAAGAATATTTTTATTATTTAATGTCTTTAGTCATTCTGTGCGTCAATCAATTCGGACAAAGTAAAATAATCCATGAATGAAATAAAATAAAAAGAAAATGCAAAGAGAATACATTAATTACAGTTAATGGTGTGCTGTCACCTAAGTGTCATGACTGTCATTATTCATTTTCATAACTAATTTTTTTTGTTTTGAAAATGTGCAGCTTTAATATGTTGGATAGTAATTTTAGGCGGGAGTTTTAGAAGAGAAACATACGAGTGAAGACTTAAAATTTTTATAAGGTTAAAATTGTCTTTTTATTTTGTTTAATATAATTAAAATATTATAAAATAATATACAATAAGTATTAAATGCCTTTCTATCCAGATAGATTCTATCCAAATAGATTTATCGTATTATTATATATAAACCTCTTTTATCCTTTTTCTTTATTCCCTTCTTTTTTTTTTTTTTTTTTCTCTCTTATGCCTATTCCCTTTGTTGTCATTGCATGTCTTTGTTTTAGTAAGTTCCCTCTTCATCTTCTCTCCTCCTCAATTATGTCCATATTGTAGGTTAATTGAATCCAAACAAAGGGATAACTCCCAATTTCATCCCAGATGAATATGGGTTTAAACTTAGACCAACCACAATAGCGATCATGGACAACTAATAACCACTCGTTGTTTTATATCTAATTATTTTTTAAAATTAGATAAACGTATAAAGACAAAGAGAGATAAATAATTAAATGTAATGGCCGTTGACCTCAAAAGTATAACATATTTTTTGATTTTTGGGTTTGTGGATTGACCAAGAAAACTCCGATGGTTTTGTTCATTAAAATCTGTTATGGATAGTTAGTGATGAGGCCATTATAAAATATGAATCTTTTGATCGAAAATTAATTTTCAAATTTGGTAAGATCTAGTCATTGTATCGATTTTTTGTTTAGATATGTTAACCACTATAGCCGAGAGAATCCTGTTATTTGCTCTAATCATTGAAATCATAGCTGACAATAACTGATGATAACTAAAATTTTGAGAATTAGTTTTCATATCCAAGTAGATCTAATTGTTGGATGAGTATGAATTTTGGATATTGTGTTCTTGAGGATGAGAAGATTCCAATGGTGGGGTCAGATGGTCAAGGTTACCATCCGGTAACGAGGGACAGGCACGTGATTCCAATATTGGGTTTTTTCTTAATTGGGGTATTTTTTGGAATTAATTAAAATTTTAAGGGGTTATAATGAAATACATGAAAGCCTATGTTAATTTGTGCAACTTTCTGGTTTTTGTGAAATTTTAAAAAAGTTAAAAGGGTTTTCGTGAAATTATAAGAATATATGGGCTTAAAATTAAGGTACACAAACAAATATAATGGTTTGGCCTCAAATGTAATTTTATAAAAATATAGACCAAGAATGCAATTTCTATAAAAGTTGGTATCAATATATAAATTGTAAAAGTAAAACAATTTTCATATGAATGACTGTAGATTCAAGGGTTAAAAAAAGTAAGAGCAAGATTTTAATTTGAGCAATTTTTAACCCAACTGATGAAATTCGAATGGAATGAGCAGACAAAAATTCTTGAAAGAGTAATGTTTTTGTATACAAGGAAGAGATAAAACAGACAAAATAAAAGCACAAAAGCAAAAACACAAACATTCTAAATTTGGAGATCTTGATTCTTAACACTCTCCCTCAAGTTGGAATAGATGTTGATAATTCCTAAGTTGCTGATAAGATTTGAAATCTGTGGTATGCTTAATGATTTAGTGAAAATGTCGACTAGTTGTTTTGATTTTGATATATGGTAAGTCTTGATTACACCAACTTGAACTTTTTCTCGAACAAACTGACAATCAATTTCTATGTGTTTTATTCGTTCTTGAAATACCGGATTGAAAATTATGTGTAAAGTCGCTTGACTATCACAAAATAACTTAACTAGTTGTGAATGATTTATTCCAAGATCATGTAAAATATTTTGGAGCCAAAAGACCTCACAACAAAAAGATGCCATGGACTGATATTCTGTGTCTCTGCACTTGATCGAGAGACAATAGCTTATTTTTTTAGTTTTCTAAGAAATAAGGGAACTCCCAATAAACACAGTAACCTGCGATTGATTTTCGTGTGTCTCGACATTGAGCCCAATTCGCATCACAAAAAGCATTTAACTGCAATAAGCTTATGGATGAAAAAAAAAAAAATAACTTGTTCGGGTGTTTTCCTGATATAGTGTAGAACTCTTTGTGCTGCTTCTAGGTGTGAAACTCGGGACTTATCCATAAATTGACTAAGAATGTGAACGGAATAGACCAAGTATGGCCTTGTGATGGTTAAGTAAATCAATTGCCCAACAAGTCTTCGATAAGATGAGGAATTTTCAATATAATCACCATCTTCCTTATTAAGAGATAAATTCTGCTCCATTGGAGAATTGGCGGGCTTTACGGCAAAGTACCCCATGTCTTCTAATATTTCAAGTGCATATTTTCTTTGTGAAATAGCAATTATTTGTTTTGATCGAGATATCTCCCTGCCCAGAAAATATTTCAAGTTACCAAGATCCTTAAGCTTAAATTGCTGCATGAGATGAGCTTTAATTTGTTTAATTTCTTGAACACTATTGCATGCTAGGATGACATCATTCTGATTTGGATGGTGTCGGATGAATAAGAAAGTACCATGGTGTCATCCACAATAGACAATGAGAGCAGTAAAGAAAGACTTCACAGATATGAAGCGAAAACAGTTGCGACAATTCAGATCTAAAAACAACAAGATTTGAAACTCCGAGATCGAAAAACGACTATGGGTGAGTCAGATTTGAGAATGGTGGTGGCCACAACAAGATATGGTTGTCCGATGTTGGATCTGGGTGAGCTAGGTGCAAATTTGAGTAGCAACTTGGATCTGAGCAACGGTGGTTGGATCCAGTGAGCAAAGTGGCGGATTTGAGTGGTTGCGGTGCGGATCCAAGACGAGGGCCACTGATGATGGCGAATATGGGAAGAGTCGCTGGTGACGGTGCAGATTTGAGTAGTGGTTGAAGGCGACAACAACGATAACGAAAACTGCAGGCAGCGAGTACTGCGGGTAAAGCACACGAAGGCCGATAGCTAGTGAAGGCGACAGCGAAAGCTGCGGGTAGCAGCGGTCGCGGGTTAAGCACGCAACGGCCGGCGACTGGTAAAGGCAACAGCGACGGCAGCGAAAGCTGCGGGCAGCGACGGCCGTGGGTTGAGCACACGACGACCAGTGATGGGGCAGATCTTGGCGGTGGCGGCTTAGGACCGATGGTGGGGCAAATATGAACTGTCGCAACTATTTTCGCTTCATATCTGTGAAGTCTTCATAACCCATTCAACTCCAAGCGTCCATTCCTTTCAACTTTTATGGCAAATAATGATGAAACTTTAAAGGAAACTATGTTCTCTTCCAATATGTACGATGATCCAAACGACTCATTTTATCTCTATCACTCTAACCAACCAAGTTTGGTTCTCGTGCCTCAACATTTGACATAAAACAACTATCCCCTTTGCAGCCATGCCATGCTCATGGCTCTCATCACCAAGAACATGGACAGCTTTATAAACGGATCCATCATGGAGCCCTCAACAACATCCACTAAAAACACAAACAATGGGCTCGCTGCAATCTCCTCGTTAAATGTTGGATTCTCAACACTATTTCACCTAACATTGCTCAAAGTGTGATGTATAATGATAGTGTATCCAAGATCTGGCTAGAATTGAAAGAGCGTTTCTCTTATACGAATAATGTTCATCTTTTTTAAGTTGACCAAGAGATTCATGAGTGTATTTAAGGGGACATGAGTATTGGTGACTAGTACACCAAATTAAAAGGCTTGTGGGATGCGCGTGATGCTCTAAGCTTTTTTTCATCTGTTGATGGAGACATGGCAAAACAATTGTAGGAGTACCAACAAACGCAACGCACTATCCAATTCCTTATGAAACTCAACCCCATTTATGCTGGAGCTAGAGGGCAGATATTACTCATGGATCCCTTGTCACCCGTGAACAATGTATTTTTCCTCATCATTCAAGATGAAAAACAACGAAATGTCTCTTCACAAGTGATTGGGAAAACACTGGATGCAACTATTTTTGCTGTAAAAAATGGACCACCAAATTCCAACAAGAATTACTCACCAGGAATCCACATCTCAAATGCGATCGCTGCAACCTTGTTGGGCATACCACTGCAAAATTGCCGCCAACACCTTAAGTGTGATCATTGTCGTTACAAAGGCCATACCATTGATGTTTGTCACAAGCTCAAGCAGGAAAATGCTCAAGGGGATAAGAAAGGTCCCTCAAACAAGCTCATCATGCAGACTTCAAATCTAACAAGACTGAAACAACTACTTTCTCCTACAGTCTCACTGCTAAGCAATATCATGATCTCCTTGAACTCATTGCTCGAACAAAATCTGTTAGTGATGTCAATCAAGTATCAACAATGAGTAACATTTCAAGCATCCCTCCCAACTCTCTCACATATGATAAGGATATTCGATGGATCTTTCACATAGAAGCCACTGATCACATAATTTGTTCCCCTTATTTTTTCACCAATAGTATACCAGTTACCAATCATTATGTTCATTTACCAAACTATGCTTTAGCTTAAGTCACACATATAGGGACAATTCATTTTTCAAGTTCACTAGTTCTTTATAATGTCCTTTGCGTTCCTTCTTTTAAACTCAACTTGATATCTATGGTCAAATTGACTCAAACCTCTTCATGTTACGCAACATTTATCGACAATCTTTGTTTTGTGTAGGACCAACATTTGGGGAAGACGATTGGGACGGGAATTGAGCAAGTTGGACTCTATTACTTGGACAAGTCGAAGTATGCTAAGTGTCATATTTTCCTTACCACCACCACTTCCATCAATCCTCATATTTGGCACCAACATCTTGGTCATCCATCCAATAAGAACATGCAAGCCACTTCTTTATGTTCAGACTCTATCAAAACCGATTTTTTCAATGATTGTTCTATTTGTCCACTTACTAAACAAACCAAACAACCTTTTCCTTCCAGTTTTATTAACACAAAATCTTGTTTTGAGTTGATTTATGTTGACATTTGGGGTGGTTATCATGTCCCAAGTTTACAAAAGGCAAAATACTTCCTTACTATCGTAGATAATTTTTTTTCAATGCATATGGGTTTATCTCTTGCTTAACAAATCTGAAGTTAGAAATTGTTTACTTACCTTTATAAACCTTATTGAAACCCAATTTGATTCTCGCATCAAAATCATTCGTAATGATAATGACCCTGAATTTGCCATTCCAAACACATATCATGCCAAATGAATTATTCACCAACTAGTTGTGTCTCAACCCCACAACAAAATAATGTTGTTGAACGAAAACATAGATATCTCCTCAATGTAGCCCGTGCCTTACTTTTCCAAGTCAACCTTTGCAAAACCTTTTGGGGTGATGATATCCTAACCTCCACCTATCTTGTCAATCGTACCTTAACCCATATTCTTCACGGCAAAACACCATTTGAGGTAGTATTTCATAAAACACCCACTTATGATCATTTACACGTTTTTTGTTGTCTCTGTTTTGCCTCTACCCTCAACCACAAACCAAGCAAATTTGATACTCGTTCTCTTCGTTGTATCTTTCTTGGCTACCCTTATAGTACCAAATGTTATCGGGTATATGATTTAGCTACTAGAAAAATCTTCATTTCTCGAGATGTCCTTTTTTCATGAACATGTTTTCCCTTATACTTCCGCTACTCCCCTCTCTACTTTACCAACACACTTGACCATTTCCGTCGCGGGCCCTATTGATCCAATTTTTTGCTCTGCAACACCTGCCAATCTGAATCCGCCTACTACAATGCCTACCCATCCAAACTTGCCTATCACAGTGCCATCTTCTCCTGCCACAACTCTTTTAATCCAGTTTGATTCCCACCCGACCTCACTCGATGCGACGCCAACTTTGTCCATTACCACACCTTCCGACCTAATCCTCTCTTTTGCATTACAAATTCCAGATGTTGCGACTTTCAAACCTGCCCTTGCGACATTCCCTAATGCCCCACATGATTCTCCCACACCCGACACCCAACTCCGACGACCCACACAAGCACCTAGCTATCTTCAATAGTACCATGTAGAAGATTTCTTGCATGCTTGCTCCCTACCATCGTCTCACTCGGTGTTGACTGCAGCCACATGTATTCCTCACCCCTTATGTAACGCCCCACTTTTCTAAAGCGAGCGTTAACTCGAGATTTCGGGAATATATATATATATATATTTTCAACATCAAACACACAACATAAGTCTCTTGATACATATACCTTCATCATAATCATTTCCCGTCAATCCCGATCGTACATTCTTAGCATATCAAAATTTAATAATAAATAAACTAAGACATGTATTAACAATCACATCAGCGGAAGTAAGATCGAAACCACAATGATATATAACCGACAATTCCTTTACAATAACCAAATCGATGTTTCACATGAAAATATCAAATATTTACATAACCTCTGAACATCGTAATCATAGACAAAACCTACGAAAACTAAACATAGCAGCTACATCTCGATGACATTCTTTCCCTTGGCGCCACTACTTTCACCTGGAACGTTTGAATATTCTAGGGACATAGTCCAAATTAGATGCTGAATCATCTAAGTGAGAGTTCAAAAACGTTTTCATGTAAATATGAAGAATCATATACAAAATTGATAAATCCCGTCATGCACCAGCCTAAGAAAATCCCACATAGCACTTAACCCTAATTGGGGAAAATGCAATCTCTCTAAAGGTGACACGACCACTTCGGCCCATTGGCAAAACAATCCTGCTTAAGAGGGACAACCTCGACATATGAACCCGGAAATCACCCCATTGTCATTGTTAGGCTTTACGCTCCAACTCAAAAGCAATCCAAAACCCAACGCAACCCTAGCCCCAAGAGTGTCACATTAGCACTATCCTCGGAATCGACATCACCTCAGCATTAATGCTATCGCTCAAAGGAACCTGGGGTGGTGTCCACTCGCAGCCCCGCCACTTGAGCCAACAACCGGGGTGGTGTCCATTCTCAGCCCCGCCACTTGGGTCCCATAGGGTGAAGTCCGTCTCAGCCCCGTCCCAAGTGGGTCACCTAGCATTAATCCTAGGTACGCATCGCGAGTGCTGTCACTCTAGGTTACGTCACAGGTTACCAACCCACGTCCCACATGGACGACACAAACAAGCCAATGTCGAAAATCATAACATGCATAGCTTAAAATCAACATTTCGATGTATGCAATTTATCGTACAAAATTTAATGCATGTGTAAATAACCGTTTGGACAATCCATCACAATAAACCATGCCATAGGGATGAACACTCACAGTAAACCATTCACATGTCACTTAAAGTCTTTTCAGGTAGAACCACTCACCTTGGGCTAAATTCAAGATTCCTCGAAATGCGTGCCCGATCGACCTCGATTATCGTGTCAGGTGCTCTCTAGTTCAACCTCGAGCTTTAATGATACCCTAGACATTGTATGCATTCAAAGGAAAATAAATATCTATTTTCTCAAATTTCTCATAATTTTTATCTTATTTTTTCCTATTTTTTCTCTTGATAATTCCAAATAAATACCTATTCAAGTATTTTTCCAAATTTTTCTCCATAATAATTCATAAAACAATATTTATAAGCCTCTAGGATTTTCTGGAAATTTTTCAGATTTTCTCCTATTTTTTTCAAATTTCCATAATTGCTTTTTCTTGAGAAAATTTATTTCTTCTTGATTTCCTTCGAATCTCCTCCAAGAAAAATCACCAAAACTCATAAAATAAATCCCTTATCCTTCTGAAATTTTCTCAGAATTTTATAAAAATCCCTCCTATTTATTTTCCATTTACCTTTCCTTTCAAAAATCCAAAATAATTATCTCCTCAAGAAATTTCCAAGATAAAAATTTATCAAAATAAACTATTCATCCTTCTTGAATTTCTAGATATTTTTCCAGAATTTTAATCCCTTTAATTCTATTTTTTCTCTAATTTTCTTTATTTTCAGTATTTAAAAAAATACAGAAAATACCTCCGGTCATCTTCTCAAGCGACGGCGACCGGCGACCTTCTCCGATGACTGATCTGAAGACACCGTCTTGAAGCCCTCTTCAAGTCGATCACAATGAAACCCTCACATGGTCGAAAAACTTATCGGAAGCTGCCCGATTTGACGATTTACAATCCGGCTCCGACGAAGCTTTGCGTTTTTCGGCGAGCCAAATTGACCTTCGATTTGAACTCCGATTGACACGAAACTTTCCAGATCAATTACCCATCACCTTGCGACCAAAAGCCTCTTATTAGATCGCTCAATCGATCACTTTACAACCCGATTTCACCTTCACTTGATATATATATATATATACACATGCGGCCGAACGCAAAAACACCTCTACACCGCTCCAAAAATTCTGAAACTCTCCAGAAATGATCCTCTTCCCTCAAGGATCAAAAGCCCCTTATTGGTTTCCCTTGATTCGCTCTCAAACTTGAGCGATTTGATGATTTAAATTCGGCCGAAACCCTTGGCTATTTATAGCCAAAATCCGACCCCCACGTGGCCAATTTCCGGCCAAAGCTTCATCCCCACGCCTCCTAGACTACCCTAGGCTATGCACTGATGAACCTAGGCTGCCAAATCGTCGAATTTTCCGGCCAAATCAGCCATGCATGTATAACTTTCTGAAAATTGCAGTTTAACCCTTTGGAATTTCTCTTTTGCATTTTGGCCCTTATCCTCAAGTCCCTGATCTTTCTAGCACCACCACTAAGACCCTCAAGATTAGTACTCCTCATTTCTCCCTTGAAACTTTTGAAAAATTACCGTTTTGACCTCCCTCGGGCATTTTTAGAAAATTACACGTAGGCCCGATTGATTGATTTGACCTCAAATCCATTTGATTCAACCTGAAACCACTTAAGGGTTATTCTACACATCGAATACTAGTCCTTGAAACTCTCCGTTGAATTTTTGGACATCGTTTATAACAATTCGATAATACGACCTAATTGGCAGTTGTATTTTTGCTATACCGAAAACTGTTCTCGATCTCATTTCTTTCATCACCAAAAATCATAATTTATTCTACTCGATGATACTATACCATTTTTTTTAATTATCTAGGGTCCGAGGTACTCCTTCTAACTAATTCGGTCGTCCAAAACTGTGCTAGTATGCCTTATAGTCTTATTTTTTCCAAAATTTCATTTATGCCCTTTATCAAATATCATTTTTATCCTCAAATTATTCCCGGGTATTACACCTTATCTCATGTTCTTACTTATGATCGACTTTCTCACATTCATCGTGCTTTCAGCACTTCCATTTCAGCAGTCAAAGAACCTACCTCATTTACCCAGGCCGTCAAAGATCCTAAATGGCGTCTTGCCATGACCGAAGAACTTTGTGCTTTCCATGATAATGGCACTTGGTCTCTCTAACATTTGCCTTCAAACAAGAAATTCGTGGGTTGCAAATGGGTCTACAAGATCAAATTTAATCCTAATGGCATTGTCGAGTGCTATAAAGCACACTTAGTTGCAAAAGGTTACGGTCAAATTGAAGGTTTTGATTACTGTGAGATTTTTGCCTCTGTTACCAAGCTTGTTACTGTTCGCTTACTCATTGTTGTTGCGTCTTCCATGAATTGGCACCTTCGACAACTCAACGTCAACAATGTATTTCTCCATGGCGATCTGGAGGAAGATATCTACATGTTATTACCTTCTGGTTTCGGATGAAAAGGGGAGACTCGAGTATGCAAGCTTCACAAATCTTTGTATGGGCTTAGGCAAGTTTCTCATTAGTGGTTCATCAAACTATCCAAAGTCATCACCTTTGCAAACTTCATACAATCCAAATCAGATCACTCCTTATTTATTCGACACCATGGTACTTCCTTTACTGCTCTCATTGTCTCTGTGGATGACATCATTCTGGCAAGTAATAATCTCCAAGAAATTAAACAAATTAAAACTCATCTCATGCAACAATTTAAGATTTAAGGATCTTGATAACTTGAAAAATTTTCTGGGATAAAGATATCTCGATCAAAACAATGAATTGTTATTTCACAAAGAAAATATGTACTTGAAATATTAGAAGACATGGGGTACTTGGTAGTAAAGCCCGCCAATTATCCAATGAAGTAGAATTTATCTCTTAGTAAGGAAGATGACGATTGTATTAAAAATCCCTTCTCTTATCGAAGACTTGTTGGGCAATTAATTTACTTAACCATCATAAGGCCAGACTTGGTCTATTCTATTCACATTCTCAGTCAGTTTATAAACAAGCCCCGAGTTCCGCACCTAGAAGCGGCACAAAGAGTTCTACGCTACATCAAGAAAACAGCTAAACAAGGTCTTTTTTTCTCATCCACAAATTCATTGCAGTTGAATGCCTTTTGTGATGCAGATTGGGCTCAACGTCGGACAACAAAAAGATGACCCTTTTCAATAGTGTATTGAGGGGTGGTCTTGTACAATTAATCTACATATATGTCCTGCTTCGATTCCTATGTGAAATTCTGACGGGATTTATATTGTTTGTAGGATCAGAGTCGTAGCTCATGGAGGGCAAATTTAAACATGGTTGTGAACTGATATGTTCCATCATCTATGACATATTTTTATGTTTGGGAGTATTTAGATGGACCCTGAATGTTCGCAGTAGGGCTCTATGAACCTTGGCGCATCGAGTATCTGTTTCGTCGTGGCCACTATGTCCAACTCTCTAATAGGGAAAGGGGTCACTAGACTTTGACGTTAGACTACTTCTCACCTTCTGTATATATAACCTTCTGCCTATGTCCCACAATTTGATTCATATAGTACATGATTGTATGTTTAGAAGGAATTGATATGTTCTATCATCTCTATGTCATTGTTACATGTACAGATGTACTCATCATAGGTTATCAAATTCATTTCAAACCTCCTTTAAAAAGAAATAGATATGGGAGTGGGCAATCTGTTAACTGATACAAGCTGTGTGTTTACTACCATGCATGCCTCTACATTCGAACCTGATGATCGATTGAGTTTACACGATTGTAATTGATTTTTATTGCATATATTGATCCTTATTTGTTAGTATAGAAAATTATGGATTATTTTTATGACATGTCATATGGAGTAACTTGTAGATGGTGTTAAATCGTTGGTTTCGCAGGGGAGTTGCTAAGTTGCTAACTGCGTGTGTAGCACACGTGGCTCAATTCTCAATTTGTTCTTTCATACAGCTTGCCAATTCTATTATGTAATGTATTTTCATGCATGATTTTAGAACGGTACACCCTTCCCATCCCTGTTGTCATTGCGGAGCACTTGCATTTAGCTTTCTGCAAATTCATATCTTGGCTTATTTCTCCTATATCATAGTCTCGCCATGTTTGCAGACTTACACCATTACCTTACCACTTTCATATTTGTAGGTTTGGTCTCATCCATTGCAGTTGATCATGGCAGGATGCAACGATCTCGAGTTCTAGTGATATGTGATAGACAGGCTCCTCTAGATACGATCGCCAATACATTGACTATTCCTGGTATTGTATATTTATTCATGGATTAGAGTATGACTATACATTCATTTTTCACTTACTGGCTATTCCTTCCTTCATATGGCACTTATATTATGATTAGTTTCATAACAACTACACACGAGGTTATTGAATCATGTGATTGTTCCATCACTTTATTAATTATGCATCATGTATATGACATGCATGCATGTTAGTGTAGTTTGGTATCCTATAAGGCTTGTTGCACCCATGTGGGGCCTATAGTCCTATTAGAGAGTATTGCCACAACCCCCACATTTGGGTTGTAACATTCTCAGTATATATACTATCAATGCGGAACTGGGCCACTATAAACTTTCCTCCTCTAGACTTGTAACGTCTTTCACCAGGCAAAATATCTCATCTTAGCATAAGTTTAACCTAGGTGAGTTTCAATATATATACATATATCTATTATCCTGCACTAATTCTAATCAGTTAATATCAACTGTAACACCACGATCTATCACTAAAAAGTTATAGCTATAGTTAACTTTATACTCCTAAAACTAAGCAACCCAAGCCATCCATTGTAGATATGAGTCAAGAGGGGAAGTCCCATCATTGCTATAAGTCCCCTACTAACTAATTTATAGCCTGTAAAAGCTTAAACAAAACAAAACCTGTCCCATTAGTTAGAGCGCCCGCTAGTTACAGTTGTGAGGCAACTGAAAAATCTAGGACAGAAGCCATCGAAGAGATTCTGTCCGGGAATTAGCAAAGAGAATGACAGAAGGTTCCCTACATAACTTAATCTAAACCATAAGATGTTTTGAAGCATTTCTACTAAACAGTTCAAGTAAGAGTAGGAAAATAACAGCCGAAGGGAACTTGGTGGCTCAAATAGGATGAAATGTTTAAAAATAGTTGACTTGGGATCTTAAGCAGCAATAGATAAACAGGTCAATCTGGCCTAGTTCGAGAGTGCAAAATGATACAGAACTGTCACGTTCTAATGACAGATTGCAGAATGGAGATCAATCAAATATTAAGCCCACATTAAATTTTTGTTCTGACTACTAGAAGGCCAATGGTTACTGAATGAAACATTTTGATCAGAACTTGTCTAATTATGAAGCTGTACATCCAGGTGACTGTCTCACGTTTCATTTGATAATAATAACATAGCATTAATTGTAATATTTTATTTCTTCTGTTTTTTGTGGGTTTGGGAGGGGGAAACCTTCAACAATGCATAATGTGGAAGAACATATATCATTCATTTGGAGCTACAAGTCATCTAATTCTAACCAGATTTCCATATAATACGACTGAAAAATTTCACAAAGTAGCTCTGGAACCCCCCCCCCCCCCCCCCCCCCCCCAAAAAAAAAAAAAAAACAAACACACGCACACAAAATGCAGGTACAAGACATCTAATAGGTCTAACCAGATTTCCAAGAGGACTAGGAAAATCCACAACTCGGTATTTTCTGATGTAGCAGCAGCATGAAGTAAAAACAAACTTATCCTCCACACGTGCCAACCATGAAGTAAAAACTGAAGTTTGGACAAGCAAAATTACTACATACCATCTTGTCAAGCATTTGGCCACAAGACAATCAAACAAGAGTTAAATCAGAAAAGAATAAATAACAGCGGCATGAAACTGTAAAATATAATCAGAGCCACAGATATCACTCTCAAGTGAACTTCAGAATCAGGCACCTTTAACAACATGCCAAATGCAAATGAATGTATCTCATCAATATGCAGCTGCATGTCATCTAATAGGTTTAAGCACATTTCCATCTAATAGGAAGAAGAGAAGTAGCTTTCTGCATATTAAGAAAAGAAACATTTTTAAGGGTTTTTTTATTTTGAACAAACAAAATTATTACATACTATCCCACAGAGTGAATATGATCAGAGCCACAGATATCAATCTCAAGTGAACTTCAAAATCAGGCAACTATAAATCACTGAGGTAGACCTAAATAGAGCACACAACCACAGTTTTCCTAGACAGTAGAACAGGGCCAATCATATGATTGCATTAATTTAGTCAGGAAACCAATATTGTCATAACGAGATACCGTGCAAAAACATTGGCAGAATTGCAGCCACAGAACTTATGTACCTTAGACATTTTAAAAATTTAAGGCTGTGCCAGGCCTATGTTTTAGAGTCCTAGCCGAGAATCATAAAGTGGTTGCATGCCAAACAGCCAAAGTGATGCATGTCTAGGATGTTTTAGTCAAACTAAAGATGATAAAGGGCAACTAAGATGGAAAGCTTAGTAAGCTGATGCCACTGGGCAAAACTTGGAAGCATTGTCCTACAAAATTAAGTTGACACCATTTTCTTTTACTCTATTCAGCGTCTATTCATTCCCATCTTGGAAATTCCAAATAAGGCCATCCAAACTCATATACCAAAATCATCATTCCATTATCAAATAGCATCCAAACTCCAAGGACATTTCCAAACTGGAGAAACTAAGTCCTCTATTGCCAGCTAACCCCCTACATGTTAGGGAGGCAATGATTTCTTCACTCATTTTTGCACCAGAAATCCCATCCATAACTCGAGTATTAACTGAAATTTTCCGAACTAACAATTCCAGAAGAAAGTTATTAGAGTGTGAGCCACATGATGTGTGTGTCACACATTTGACATATCTTTTGCAGGATCAGCATAGATAATTAGGTTTCACAAAATCTTTGCGGTTTCCAGTAAAAGAATGACAAAAGAAATAGGGATCCCTGGAATTTAACATAGACTCAATGGAAACTCTTATTGATCAAATAAAAAAATTGAAAAAGTTCACATGATTTATACATCGTTTTCAGGAACAACATTAAGCAATTACCACAATCAACGACTACCTTGATCTCGTTGTTGCTTGGCGATCTGATCTCTCTGTTTCTCCGCAAGCTTATCGAGCGCCGATTGCACAGCATCACGCCCGCCGATGAGCAACCGGGTGATGATCTCCGGGTCGGTCTCGAATCGGGCCTCCTCGAACTCCCTCCTGGCGTTCTCTCTGAGAACGTCGCGCCACAGAACGCCTCGCGAGTCGGGCCACATGAAGAAGCGGGTGGCCCGGAGGATGTCTCGGTAGAGACTCAGCACCTCGCGCCGAGTGCTGGTGAGCCGCCGCCGAGTCAGAAGCTCGTTTTCATCGTCGTCAACGTAGCTCGTGTCTTTCCTGACTACATGCCTGTCCAATAGCTCGTCAATTGTGTCCGGGCCGCTGTGTAAGAAACGGCGGCGGAGGGGGCGGAGGAAGAGGAGAGAATTTGCGAGGGGTCGGCACCTCTGGATATTCGCGGTCATCTTTCTCGTGGCAACCGCTTTGGGCGGTTTGAAGACAGCCCGAACAAAGCAAATCGATATTCGATAGCAGCAGCTTCAGAGAGAACCGGAACCGGAACCGGAACCAGAACCAGAAGCAGAAACGATAGGATTTAGGTTCAACTTTTGCTGTTTGCTGATATTTAAATTCCCGTTTGTATTGTGAATTATAATTGATATGATTTCCGATTTGTAATCTATAATTTCTTTAATTCTATTCTTAAATTTATATTCACATGTATTTTGATTGATTTAGAAATATATTTTTACATATAACAAAAAAAAAATTAAGCAGCGGCTGCCGTCTGGCGTCTGGAAGGCAAAGGCAAAGTTCAGAAAATTAAGGGGTCCTTAGGAGTTTAGTAAATTTTTAAATATTTTAATATTAATGGTTGATTTTTAATATTTAATTATATCTTTCATAGATAAATTGATAGGGAAAATTTTAGCTCTACATGAAATTACAAAAATGTTCTTACTTCAATCCCTCAACATAACACATGTTATAAAATATTTAAATTAAAGTTTGGATCTTGACTAAGTAAAAGATTTGACAAAAATAATTAAATATACTTTAATTTAGGGTCTAAATCTATAGGTTAGAATTTGTTTATTCATGTGGTGTGATCGTAACTCTGTTTTGTCTTGTAATATGACTATATAAAGGTATAAATTTTAAGAAAAAAATACATTTTTATTGTATATAATAATTTTATTTTATCTCTAATACAAAAACTAATTTAAATCTTTAAAAATTATATGAGACTCATCTTTTTTTAGATGTTTTGGTCAAGATAAAATCGTAATGATTAGTCTCCAATTCTATCAATAATAATTATGCATAATAGAAAAATACTTACTAGTTAAAGTTTATCATAATAATAAAATGGTATTATTACACATTCTAAACACGTGTTGTGTATAAAAATTACATAAAAATATTATTTTTTCTAGCAGAGGTAGATTAACAACTTCTTAACTTACTAAAGTTGTAAATGTTGAAACCAACTACTTAATTGTTGAATTTTAGTATTTATTATCTTATTTATTTGTAATTATATCAACATTATTTATCTTTAAACATTATCATAAAAGTAAACTTAATGTATGAAAGACTAGATATTAAATATCATATACTAAAATATTGTACCGATACATATTTTATGTTTATATCTATACACGTGTATATATAAATGTAAACCATACATAGAGTAAATATATTAAAAAAATATTTTTAATAATTGAGAACGTGTAAAAGATATATTAAAAATTAATATAAAGATGTTAAGTCGATGGAACAAAACACTTGAACATTAATATCGTTAGTTTTGTGTAATGGTATTATAAAATTAATATATATATATATATAATTTTAAATATATTTTTTATTATTATTACCTAAATATAACAATAACTTTATAATTACGAAAGTGGAACTCATAGTCTTTAGGAGACTTGTGAAATATAAAACATATAAGGGTATAGAATGTTTTATGCACATATCTTCTAATACTTAAATTAATCTATGAGATAATATGTAACACCCCGACTCGCTAGGCGTGTCACTATAAGGGTATTCCCGGGATTTCATTTAATTGTAACACCCCCGACTCGCCAAGCGTGTCACTATAAGGGTATTCCCGGGATTTCATTTTTTTTTTTTTTTAAATTCAACACGCGCGGTATTTCAAGAACAATCTTCACATGCAGAAACAAAACCCCGCGAACCCCAGTCTTACCCGTTTAACTATCAAGATCAATAATCTTAAACTAAACGAGTCTTAATACAACGCAGCGGATACACTAATACCAAAACACCATAGTATTTCCAAAGCAAAATACTTAATACAGACCAAATGATAAAATTGCTATTATACAACTGTTCATTTACAACCTGAAATACATACTAAAGTCTCCGAACGTTACTACGACTTAACAAACTAAGCACCATTGGCCCTCAACCGGCCACATCCTTGCCCTCGCAGCAGTTCCTGGCTGGAACATAAAACGTTCCAGGGGCATAGCCCAGGTTAGATGATAAACATCTAAGTGATGGTATAGAAACAGATTATACAATGCATGAGAGACACATAAGCATGGCATATTCAGACAAGCGGCAACATGCAAAAACATGTCTAACTTGAGAAACTCCCCTGACATACTTAATCCCTCGAATGCCCCACTGTAACACCCGTTCACCTGGTCTAATGTTAATCCCTCGAGTGCACCGTCGTGACACCCGTTCACCTGGTTTAACATTGTTCCCTCGAGTACCCCAGTGTGACACCCGTTCACCTGGATTAACATTGTCCCTTTCTCAAGTAGACCCCAACCCATCCAACACAGAAAACAACATTGACACGAATATCAATACCCCGATGATATGAAAATCACTCGCCATGCACCGACTCTTTTGTAAGTAAAAACAGTTGATGTAATAAATCACATGTACAATATGCAAAAGATGACGTAAATACATAAGTGAAACGCTTTCGCAGAACAACCCAAGATCCGGAGGGTAAAATCGCTCACTAGAACTGGTTCCAATTACGTGTAACCCAAGTTCGGGAGGGTAACACCGCCCACCTAAACCCACTACACACCTTCCAACATATTTTCAAAATAAGGTAAAGACAGGATCAGACCACTCACCTCGAATGTATTTAGATTGCCTTGATCCTCGTGCACGGCCTCGATTTACGTGCCAAACCCCAAATACTTAAACTTGTGCTCAACCTCTAGCCAAGATACTTCCTAAATATCATATTTAATTGAGGAAGTATTAAAATCCATTTTCCTCAATTTTTCCTTAATTTTCTCTATTTTCTCCCAATTTTCTCCTTGATAATTCCAAAATAATGATTTCCTCAAACATTTTCCAAAATGTTTCAACATGATAAATCCTCAAATAAATTGACAAAAATACTGGAAGAAGAATACCAAAATGCCCCTATCACACGCGCCCTCACGCGCCTGGCGCGTGGAAGCCGGCGCGTGCAGCCACGCGCGTCGTCTTCTTCCTCAAGACCGGTCACCGGCAGTTGCTCCGATGGCTGCAAAATCGATACCCCCTTGAAGCTCTTGAAGAATCGATCCCAATGGCACCAAAATCAGGCCGAAAACTCGCCGGAAAAAGCCCAAAAATGGCAGTTGCAGGCGGCTCGCGGCGGTCCGCCACCAACCCTCGGCCGAGCTTCAATCGGCCTCTACACTTGACGAAAATGCTTTTAAAGCCTCCCAAAATCTTCCTTGATGCCTCGTGACCAAAAGCCCCTTATTCACTCTCCCGAAACCATTCAAAAACTCGATCGATTTGAAGCCCAAAAATCAAAACCCGCGGCCTCCTTTTATACTCGAAATCCGACCAAAATCCGGCCAATCACTGGCCACAACTTGGCCTACAAGCAACCCACCGCCGTATACGACCTCCCCTAGCTCCTCCCCGACCGTCCCATCGCCGGATTCGGCCTCCACGTGTGAAGATTTGCGGCGGCCATTTTGCTGCGTTCACACTATGCCATTTTTCATTTTTTTGCACTTTGACCCCCATAATTTCTTCTAATCCCATTTTAGCCTTTCCCATCCACCCCTGAACTATCCAATATCACCATTAAGGCCTACAAGATTTACATTATTCATTTTATCTTTGAAATTTCTGAAAAATAATCGTTTTGACCTCTCTCGGGCAAAATTAGAAAACTGCACTTAGGCCCGATTGGTCAAATTGACCTTAAATCCATTTGATTCAACCCGAAATCGCTTAAGGGTTGTTCTACACATTAAATACTAGTCCTTGACGCGCTCCGTTGATCTTCTAGACATTTCCTACGTCGATCCGGTTTTCTCAGCCCGGTCGACAACTGTACCGAAAACTGTTCCCGATCCCACTTCTTTCATCACTAAAAATCATAATTCGAATCACTTGTCGATATTGTACAATTTTCTTTAGCTATCTAAGGTCCGGGTTACTCCTTCCGACTGATTTACTCATCTAAAACTGCGTTAGTGTGTCATATAGCCTTATTCTTTCGATAATTCCGATTATACCCTTCATTAAATATTATTTATACTCTTAATAATTTCTCGAGTATTACATAATATATGAAAATAGTAAAAAAATTATTTAAGTTGAATTTTACTTCTACCTTAATTGAAGGAATTACTTTCTATTTATAATGATTAAGAATCTCAACGAATAGATATTAGAATCTTTCAAGATTTTTTGTTATAAATCTTTCAAAAAAAATTCAAAGATTACTTAACATATTATTAAAACTACAAAAAGTTCTTGAGAAAGTCTCAAGAATATCGAAGAGTAATTTTTTAGAGAATTTCTCAATAACTGTTAGTCTCATGAGCTTCTGGTATTAAGTTTGCCCTCATTATATATAATAATGATAATTTTTAAAATTTGTATAATTAATATACCCATTAAGGTTAATATTTTTAGTAATTTTTCTTGTTCATTTTCATTTTGACTTTTACAAGAAAGAAATTTGAGATAGCTTGTACTTAATTTTTTTGATGATTTGAATTATTTGGAAAGGAATTTTACGTGATTTAAAAATATATTTAAACTTTTTTATAATGTAATTCTTTGTTCAAAAACTTTATCTAAAATATTTTGTAACTAATAAAAGTGTTTAAAGAAAATCAGAAAAATTTATAAAAAATATTTCTAAATTATAAAAAAAACTACGTACAAATAGCTAAAAAACACAATCAACTGTAAGCGATGTTTGAATTATTTTGATGAAAAACAGAGACGCTGGTGACTTGTAGTTATATATATATATATATATATATATATCCAGTTGGTGTTGGTGGAAGAGGCCTCCAATGGCAATCATCAAATCAGATCTACGCCGCCTATACCTTCCTCCTCGTCTCGCTTTCCTCTCCAGCCCTAGCTTCTTCAAGTCCTACTGCTCTTCTTCCTCAACTTCAGAAGATCACGAGTCCGACGTCGTAAAAGATGAGGAAACGCCGCCACTCACCACCCCTGCCGTCGAGTTGTCTCAATCAGAAACCCTACTTGCAGACAAACTCCACGCCCTAATCAAAGGCCACCATCGCAAAAACCCTAACCCCAATCCCAACCCCGTCCCTCTGACCCCCAACTTCACCATCCCGTCTCTCTCCTTCGACTTCTCAAAAGCTGGCGCCGCCTCCTCCGAACCGCTCTCCCCAGCCGTCTTCCTCCGGGTGGTGGAGAAATGCGGCGGCGTCCGCCACGGCATCCCCTTCCTGCAAACGCTCGCCTTTTTCAACTGGGCCAAGAGTCGCGACGGGTTCGGTACCTCCCCCGAACCCTACAACGAGATGGTCGACCTCGCCGGGAAGGTCCGACAATTCGACATTGCTTGGCATTTGATCGATTTGATGAAAACAGGAAACGTACAGATTACAATCGACACTTTCTCTATTCTTATTCGGCGCTATGTGCGCGCCGGATTGGCCTCGGAGGCCGTTCACGCGTTTAATCGAATGGAAGATTACGGCTGCAAACCGGACCTAATTGCGTTCTCCGTCTTGATTAGCATTCTTTGTAAGAAGAGAAGAGCATCCGAAGCCCAGTCATTCTTTGATGGCTTGAAAGATAAAATTGTTCCCGATGTGGTTGTTTACACTAACTTAGTTCGTGGATGGTGCCGAGCTGGTAATATCTCCGAAGCTGAGAGGGTGTTTCGTGAAATGAAGATGGCTGGCATCAAGCCAAATGTGTATACTTACAGCATCGTAATAGATGCGTTGTGTAGATGTGGGCAGATTAGTCGTGCCCACGATGTGTTTGCTGAAATGCTCGATACAGGGTGCGAGCCGAACTCTGTAACTTTCAACAATCTGATGAGGGTACATGTGAAGGCTGGCCGGACTGAAAAGGTCTTGCAAGTGTATAATCAGATGAAGAAGCTTTCTTGCCCTGCTGACACAATAACATATAATTTTCTCATAGAAAGCCATTGTAAAGATGGCAATCGCGAGGAAGCAATTAAGGTGCTTAATACGATGGTTAAGAAGGGGTGTGCTCCTAACGCGCATACCTTCAATCCGATCTTTAGGTGCATCTCCTCGAACTCCCGAGATGTCAATGCTGCTCATAGGATGCATGCCCGGATGAAGCAGTTGGAATGTAAGCCCAACACGGTGACATATAACATTCTGATGCGGATGTTTGTTGATTCAAAATCAACTGACATGGTCCTCAAGCTTAAGAAAGAAATGGATGATGGTGAAATTGAGCCGAACATCAATACTTACCGGGTTTTGATCTCGCTGTTCTGTGCAATTGGGCACTGGAACAATGCCTATAAGTTCTTCAGAGAGATGATTGAGGAGAAGTGTTTAAAACCAAGTCAAACAGATTATGAAATGGTCTTGCAAGTGCTGAGGAAGGCAGGACAGATAAAGAAGCATGAGGAACTGGTAGAGAAAATGGTGGATAGGGGATTTGTTGCTCGTCCAATATAAATGGAGTATGATCCATTTTTGCATCTATGACTTCGGTCTTGTAATCCTCACTCCATCCCTTATGAAGTTGTCTTGTGGCGAATTTGATTATGCTTGCTTGGACTGCATTTTTAGAAATTTCATGTACCAGTTTGGAATAATCTCTGTTTAGAGGAACAACGCCTGTAAGTTCTTCGTATAGATATCTGATTGAGGAGAAGTGTCTAAGACCAATCAGACAGATAATGGAATGGTTTTGCAACTGGCCAAGTGCTGAGGAAGGCAGAAGCGTGAGGAACTAAACTGGTAGAGAAAACGGTGAATGGAGGATTTGTTACTCGTTCAGTATTAACATAATCCACTATGATCCCTTTTGGCATCGATGAACTGGGTCTTGGTAATCCACGTTCCAACTCTCACTGGCAAACACACTGAGGTTGCCTCATATCGAATTTGATTGGGTGCTCGCTAGAAGTTAACAGTTTTGGGTTGTATTTTTGAAATTTCATGTACCAGTTTGGAATAGTTTACTTTTGTTAGGGTTTCAAGTATTTGCTACTGTTTGCGGTTGGATGTTGATCTGGTTCTGTAACTATGGGGATCATAAACTTTGTGGTTTGATGCGTAAAGCTCCAATCCTGTGATTGCAGAGTGATCCATCGACAACGGCAGGGATATTATATTGATCTTTTACCTTCCTTGAGTCAAAGTCAATGAATTAGAAGACGCTTGCTGGTGGGTTAACACTGATGAATGTTCAATTATGATCCCATGTAATCACGGTGCCCCAAATCATGAGTTGCACATGCTCACAGCTTCACAGTCCGAACTAAGAGAGAGGGGAGAGGAGGGGGGAAGGGGCAGTGAAGCCATTGCCATGACATAATGGACGCTCGTCCCGCCATACTTCTTCTATTTTGTTTTTATCTTGTTTTTGCTACTTTTCTTTTTCAACAATTTGGGCATAATCTTGGATTTACCTCCCTCTCCATACAAATTTCCTTTATGTCCCCACAGCTCCTTGCGAACCAATTTTTGCATAATTTTATTTCTTTTTTTTTCCCCCCCATAGTTTTAGTGATCTAGTAGAATTAAAATTCTGATAATTTCATTTAGAATAAATTATTAAAAATTAAATTGATTTTTTAACTTCAACTTATGATCTCAAAGTTATTAAACTTAACATAATATCATCACTACAATAAAATTTATATTCATTTAAAATTTGAATAAAAAGAAAAAAAATTACACGCGACACCTTGCCATTTTCTCTATCTTTAATTAGATTGAAAATAAGTTTAATTTAATTTTAATACAATGAACGATGTCAGAAGTAGATGGGGGTGTCCTCCCAATCTTGGGTTAGTTTCAAATAAATAATAAAAAAAAAAATGATATGGGATGTCCATATATAAGACCCAAAGTTTAAGGGATATAGAATTAATTTATTTTAATAAATTTTGTTACTTTCTTTTTATAACTTTACACTTGATGTAAATGAATTGATTTTAGTTTTTATATCAAGAATGGTACAGCTAACTATATATCTATTATTGTTATTTTTTAAATAATTTTTCTCTAGGGTATGCATACACGCTAACAAATGAAAGAGCGAATAAATTAAGGAATAGAAACATTATGTGTCAATATGCTCTTCACCGATTAAGCTTTATAAAAATCCTCCACCAGCAACCCATGGATTTGATTGGAGGAGAAATCAAATATGATAACAATGGAAATACGAAAACCAACACCAATGACATAACCTTTAGTTCTTCTAATGAGGTATTTGATGAGTTACAATAATAGAAATATTTTTATTTTTTCGACAAGTTGTAGCATCAAACATTTTTTTCTCTTCAACTTATGTTTTCTTGGTGACAAAGAATTTTAAAATAACCATTCTCAATAAATTTTAATATTAGACATATCTTTTCTTTTTATTTTTGATAAATTATTATCAGTGACAACTAAAATTGATTATAAAGTTAAATAAGTCAAATTCTATTGTCATCGATGATGGATTTTGATAGCTAAAACACAACATTGGCGATGAGATGATTTATTTATTTATTTTTATATGTTTTTAAAATCTAATTTAATATAATTAGTTAGAGTTATTTAGATTAATTTAATTTAATTATGACCAATTACCATTGTTACTAACTAATGGATAAGATTGTTTCCAAATAAAAAGATAAAATCTTAGAGAGAAAATAAATTATAAAAACTTTTAATCTTAAAAATAATTTTAAATCACAAAAGATCTTTATCTATCTATTTTTTTTATATGAGCAAAAATCTCATTTTAGTATTATAAAACTCCTCTAATAAAATTATTTTTTAAAATACATTTTATAAATTTATTTAACACAAAATTAATTATTTAATAATATTCAAAAGCATGACTTTTTATATCAGATAGAAATTAACTTGAAACAAAATTTTACATTATATCCAAATTTATCTCCGCTTAAATGTTTCCAAAAAATTTTATGTTCTCTTTACTGTTTTCAAGTCATTTTTAGTTTTTAATTTTCTAAAATAATGAAAATGCGTTATCTATACTATTTTTAAAAATAAAAAAAAAATTATAAAAAAAATTCAAAACAATAAAAAATTGTTTTGAGTGTTTTCATCTAAAACAAACTCAAAACTCAAAATACATTTATTTATTTATATTTTATTATTATAATAAAAAATATTACAAAATTAATTAACTTTAAAATGTATATATATTTTTAATAATTTATAAATATTAAATATTTTTAATTTACTGAATAATCAAATTTATTGACTAAAATATTATTAAAAAAATATTTTTAAAATTTTAAAAAGAACGTATTTTCTAATTTTCTTTTAAATTTTTTGTTTTAAAAAATAATTTTTCAAAATGACAAATAGAACGTGTTTTTAATTTTTTAAAAATAAATTATTAAAATAAAAAATTTAAAATAAATTTAAAATTTAAAATTTAAAATTAAAAATTAAAAAATAAAAAATAAAGAGAACTTAAATTTTAATCACTGAATATATTATTTTATTTATACCTTCCTAATATGATTATTAACCATCCTTTAATACAAAATTACAGATAATGCAATACCTCGAAGGAAGGAATTAACAGTGTGGCAGCGATGTCATTAAAGTCGGCTCAACCCATAGAGGGGTAGTTTCGGCGTTTCATCTCCTCGCTTGCTGCCCAAGGATCTATCCACTCTAGGGCACCAATTGGATGACCCCTCTCCGCCTATAAATATACTTCACATCTCCTCTTCTCTTCGCTTTGCATCCTCTCGTTCTCTCACATTTGGGACAGAGAGAGAGAGGAAGAGATCAATTCTCTGGTGGGCGATTAGCTCTTAGTTTCAGAAAAACATCAAAACTAACCGTTAACAGTGGAAACCCTAAAACGTTAGTGAAAGAGAAGGAAAAAAATTGCGAATTTGTCGTGGTTTGGATGAAAATTAATCCAAGATTGCACCGACTCTAACCCTAGCTGGTCTTCTTCATATTTGTTCCGGTTGAGTGGTTCAGCGATCTGCGGTAACGATGGATATTCGATTTCCGTACTCCCCGGCGGAGGTCGCCAAAGTTCGGGTTGTCCAGTTTGGCATTCTCAGCCCCGATGAGATCGTAAAATCTTTCTTTCTCTACTATCTTCTGCTGCTTAACAATTTTCGTGTTTGGTTGTTGAGAAATTGCACAAGATCAAGGCCAAGAGTACTGATTCTTTGATACTGTGTTTGTATCGGTGTTTGGCAGAGGCAAATGTCGGTTGTGCAGATCGAGCACAGCGAGACGACGGAGCGAGGGAAGCCAAAGCCTGCCGGGCTCAGCGACCCTCGGTTGGGTACGATTGACCGGAAGATGAAGTGCGAGACTTGCATGGCTAACATGGCCGAGTGTCCTGGCCATTTTGGGCACCTCGAGCTTGCCAAACCCATGTTCCATATAGGGTTTTTGAAGACTGTTCTCAGTATTATGCGATGTGTTTGCTTCAATTGCTCTAAAATCCTCGCTGATGAGGTAGGTTGTATCCTTCAATTAGTTCATCGCCTGATTCTAGGTTTACAACCCTAGTTCTTGTCGAGTTGTTCTGTTTTTGTTTGGCTTCTGGGTTATGTTGGTGTGTTGTTCCAATTGGCGGTGGGAACGTGGATATGAAATTCTTGATTAATTGATTGGGAGTTCATCTTTATTTGTTAACAAACTTGTCTAAAATTGGTAGTGGCTCCAGTATTCTGAATTCTTCTTGTGAGGTGTGACAATACCGGCTGAGGAATTGATTACTTGTGGTTCTGATTACCTAGAGGGTGATACTGTGATGGATTTCAAATCAGAATTGTTTTAAGTTCTAAAAGATGGCAATCATGGCATCAGACAATGCTTGCAGTGCTGAGTTGTTAGGTCACTTACTTGACATGTATGCATATGCTATATTACGTTTAAGAGGATGCAATGTGAGAATCTTACCGGTGATATAACCAAAATGTTGGTTCTTTAATGTAGATCATAAAAAGCCACATAATGTAACGCACACAGGCCAAGTGTACTATATGTACTGACATGTATCTTAATTTCATTTGTATATTTGGTCATTGTCAATCATCTTTGTATTTACTCCACATTTTCATGTCACATTGACATTTTCTTAATTATTTCCCTTAATTTTGCCCATATCTCTAAGCGTATGTCATTGGAGCCTTTGTTTCTAATTCAGTTCTTATATTTGTAGGAGGACTCCAAATTTAAACAAGCTCAGAAAATTAGAAACCCCAAAAATAGACTTAAAAAAATATTGGATGCCTGCAAAAGCAAAACCAAATGTGAAGGTGGTGATGAAATTGACACCCAAGGTCAAGATTCTGATGAACCTGTTAAGAAGAGTCGAGGGGGTTGTGGTGCTCAGCAGCCAAAGATCACTATTGAAGGTATGAAAATGATTGCTGAATACAAGATTCAGAAGAAGAAGACTGATGACCCTGAGCAGCTTCCTGAACCCGTTGAGAGGAAACAGCAGCTCTCTGCTGAAAGGGTAGCTTCATCAACATAATGCTTCTAGCTGTATATGTTTTCCCTTCACAGTTTTTAGCTTGTCAAGACTGATCATGTGGATGTCACATGACATTTCTGCAGGTTCTAAATGTCCTCAAGCGCATAAGTGATGAAGATTGCTTGTTGTTGGGCTTGAATCCCAAGTATGCCCGTCCAGATTGGATGATTCTGCAAGTCCTTCCAATACCGCCACCTCCAGTGAGACCTTCTGTGATGATGGATACTTCTGCAAGGAGCGAGGCAAGTCTTTTGTTATTCTTTTTCTCTCATATTCCTTTCTACGAGTAAATCTCCTTCCAAAATCTAGTATTTGTTCTATTGGAATCAACCCGGTGCAGTTTTAGTACGGTCATAACAATTGCTAATTTGGTTATGCCTGATGCCTATTGGCTTATTTAGATGGAAAATATGATGCTAATAGTGAGTGCTGAAATGTATTCTACACATTTAAAGCTCAAATTTAGTACCTTGACCTCTACCCCCATCTCTTGGAGCAGGATGATTTAACCCATCAGTTGGCTATGATCATTAGACATAATGAAAACCTGAGGAGACAAGAGAGAAATGGGGCTCCTGCACACATAATTTCTGAGTTTGCACAGTTGTTGCAGTTCCATGTTGCTACATATTTTGACAACGAGCTTCCGGGTCAGCCAAGAGTATGTTCACTTATTAATGCTCTCATGTGTGTATAATTTTATGAAATGGTTACTGCAGGCTCACTTCAATATTTGCTTACCTTTCAGGCTACACAGCGATCTGGCCGCCCAATCAAATCTATATGCAGTAGGCTTAAGGCTAAGGAGGGACGTATTAGGGGTAATTTGATGGGTAAACGTGTGGATTTCTCAGCTCGTACAGTCATCACCCCAGATCCAACCATCAACATTGATGAATTGGGTGTGCCATGGAGTATCGCGTTAAACTTGACGTATCCAGAAACTGTCACCCCTTATAATATTGAAAGGTCTGGGATGTTCTGGAGATTTTACTCAGTTCTGCTTTCAATGGGCCTGTACCATTTTAACTAAATCTTATATCTTCCTGGTTAGGCTGAAGGAGCTTGTTGAGTATGGCCCACATCCTCCTCCTGGGAAAACTGGAGCTAAGTATATAATCAGAGAAGACGGTCAGAGGCTTGATCTTCGTTACTTGAAGAAAAGCAGTGACCATCATCTTGAGCTTGGATACAAGGCAAACAGGCTTTTATGTTTTGAATTATATTGTCTATTCTTATTTTTTTCTTTTCTTTTCTTTTTTCCTTTTTTACGTTGCAGCTTGAATATGCCCCGTCTTAAGTGCAGGTGGAGCGACACCTAATTGATGGAGACTTTGTTCTCTTCAATAGACAACCAAGTCTGCATAAGATGTCTATCATGGGGCACAGGATAAAGATCATGCCATACTCAACATTCCGTTTGAATTTATCTGTGACATCCCCATACAATGCGGACTTTGATGGAGATGAGATGAATATGCATGTGCCTCAATCTTTTGAAACAAGAGCAGAGGTCTTGGAGTTAATGATGGTACCTAAGTGTATTGTCTCACCTCAATCCAATAGGCCAGTTATGGGCATTGTGCAGGACACTCTTTTAGGTTGCCGCAAGATAACAAAGAGAGATACATTTATTGAGAAGGTAATTTTGTTTTTTATTATGGTAATTGCTTCAAGTTTGCCATTATGCTTAAATGTTACTCTACTCAAGTTCCATTGTTTTAATTCTAGTCCATTATGTTGTATCTGCAGGATGTCTTCATGAACATTTTGATGTGGTGGGAGGATTTTGATGGAAAGATACCAGCGCCTGCAATTTTGAAGCCTAGACCTCTTTGGACGGGAAAGCAAGTGTTTAATCTTATTATTCCAAAGCAGATAAACCTCTTGAGGACATCAGCTTGGCACTCTGAAACTGAGAAGGGACCTATAACTCCAGGAGACACTCAAGTTCGAATAGAAAAAGGAGAAGTGCTCTCAGGCACCCTTTGCAAGAAAACCCTTGGCACATCTACAGGAAGTCTTATCCATGTTATCTGGTAATGCTGGCCAAAAATTGTAAAAAGAAAAAAAAAATTGAAAGAGTCTATGGATGCTTTACATCTGCTCTATTTAAAGCATGACTTGCAGACCTTTATGTTTGCACATACAGGGAGGAAGTTGGTCCTGATGCTGCTCGCAAATTCCTGGGGCATACCCAGTGGCTTGTTAACTATTGGCTACTACAGAATGGTTTTAGCATTGGTATTGGAGATACAATTGCAGATGCTTCAACTATGGAAAAAATTAATGAAACTATTTCTAAAGCCAAGAATGAGGTGAAAGATCTTATTAAGGCTGCGCAAGATAAGCAGTTGGAGGCTGAGCCTGGCCGGACTATGATGGAATCATTTGAGAACAGAGTGAACCAGGTGGAGAAACTATATGAATACCTATTAAAAGGACTTAACATCTTCATCTTAATTTTATTAACACACGGTTTCCTGTTCAGGTGCTCAACAAGGCTCGTGATGATGCTGGAAGTAGTGCTCAGAAGAGCTTAGCTGAGAGTAACAATCTGAAGGCAATGGTCACAGCAGGGTCAAAGGGAAGTTTTATTAATATATCACAGATGACTGCTTGTGTGGGACAACAGAATGTTGAAGGCAAGCGTATCCCATTTGGCTTCATAGATCGTACCCTTCCCCATTTCACGAAAGATGACTATGGACCCGAAAGTCGTGGGTTCGTGGAGAACTCTTACCTACGAGGTTTGACCCCTCAAGAGTTCTTTTTTCATGCTATGGGTGGTAGAGAAGGTTTGATTGATACGGCGGTTAAAACTTCTGAGACTGGATATATCCAGAGGCGACTAGTGAAAGCTATGGAAGATATTATGGTCAAATATGATGGTACAGTTAGGAACTCATTGGGAGATGTTATACAGTTTCTATATGGAGAAGATGGTATGGATGCAGTTTGGATTGAATCTCAGAAGCTGGATTCTCTTAAAATGAGGAAGTCAGAGTTTGATAAGGTGTTCAAGTATGAAATTGATGATGAGAACTGGAACCCAAGCTATATGTTGCCAGAACATGTGGAGGATCTTAAAACAATTCGGGAGTTCCGCAATGTGTTTGATGCTGAGGTTCAGAAACTTGAAGCAGATCGATTCCAGCTTGGAAAAGAAATTGCTACAACTGGTGACAACTCTTGGCCTATGCCTGTGAATCTCAAACGGCTTATCTGGAATGCACAGAAGACATTTAAGGTTGACTTGAGAAGACCTTCTGATATGCACCCAATGGAGATTGTGGAAGCTGTCGATAAGCTTCAGGAGAGACTCAAGGTTGTCCCTGGTGAGGATTTGCTGAGCATGGAAGCACAGAAAAATGCCACCACATTCTTCAACATTCTTCTCCGAAGCACATTTTCTAGTAAGAGGGTGTTGAAAGAGTATAGGCTTACCCGTGAAGCATTTGAGTGGGTTATTGGTGAGATAGAATCACGATTTTTGCAGTCACTTGTGGCTCCTGGAGAAATGATTGGATGTGTTGCTGCCCAGTCTATTGGTGAGCCTGCCACTCAGATGACTCTAAACACCTTCCACTATGCTGGTGTGAGTGCAAAAAATGTCACTCTTGGAGTACCTAGATTGAGGGAAATTATTAATGTGGCCAAAAAAATCAAAACCCCTTCTCTGTCTGTCTACTTGAAGCCTGAAGTCAGCAGGACAAAAGAAAAGGCCAAGAATGTCCAGTGTGCTCTGGAATACACTACATTACGCAGTGTAACACAGGCTACTGAAGTGTGGTATGATCCAGACCCAATGAGCACAATCATTGAAGAGGATGTTGATTTTGTCAAGTCTTATTATGAAATGCCAGATGAAGAAATTGCCCCGGAGAAAATTTCTCCATGGTTACTCCGTATAGAGTTGAATCGTGAGATGATGGTTGATAAGAAGCTGAGCATGGCTGACATTGCGGAGAAGATCAATCTTGAGTTTGATGATGATTTGACCTGCATTTTCAATGATGATAATGCTGAAAAATTGATCCTCCGCATCCGTATCATGAATGATGAAGCTCCTAAAGGGGAGTTGCAGGATGAATCTGCAGAAGATGATGTTTTCCTCAAAAAGATTGAAAGCAACATGCTGACAGAAATGGCCCTTCGCGGCATCCCCGATATTAACAAGGTGTTCATCAAATCTGGTAAAGTGAATAAATTTGATGATAATGAAGGATTCAAGCCTGAGAATGAGTGGATGCTTGACACGGAAGGTGTCAACCTCTTGGCTGTTATGTGCCATGAAGATGTTGATGCTAGGAGGACAACTAGCAATCATTTGATTGAAATCATTGAAGTTCTGGGAATAGAAGCAGTTCGTCGGTCCTTGCTGGATGAGTTACGAGTTGTCATATCTTTTGATGGATCATATGTAAATTACAGGCACCTGGCTATATTGTGTGACACTATGACTTACCGAGGTCACTTGATGGCCATCACTCGCCATGGTATTAATCGAAATGACACTGGACCGCTGATGAGATGTTCATTTGAGGAAACAGTGGATATTCTTCTTGATGCTGCTGTGTATGCCGAAACAGATTACCTTAGGGGTGTAACTGAAAATATTATGCTGGGTCAACTTGCGCCAATCGGTACCGGAGATTGTGCCCTTTATCTAAATGAACAGATGCTGCAGCAAGCTATTGATATCCAGCTTCCTAGTTACATGGAAGGTTTGGACTTTGGCATGACTCCTGCCCGTTCGCCGATTTCAGGGACCCCTTTTCATGACGGGATGATGTCACCTAATTATTTGCTAAGCCCAAATCTCCGTCTTTCACCTGTTACAGATGCCCAGTTTTCTCCATATGTTGGTGGGATGGGCTTCTCTCCTACATCGTCTCCTGGTTACAGCCCTTCTTCTCCAGGATATAGTCCCTCATCACCTGGATATAGCCCGACTTCCCCTGGGTACAGCCCAACTTCCCCTGGGTATAGTCCAACTTCACCTGGTTACAGCCCCACCTCCCCAACATATAGTCCAAGCTCTCCAGGATATAGTCCTACGAGCCCTACATATTCTCCTACAAGTCCATCCTACTCCCCCACATCACCTAGTTATAGTCCAACTTCTCCTAGTTACAGCCCTACTTCTCCCAGTTACAGCCCTACATCTCCCAGTTACAGCCCCACCTCTCCAAGCTACAGCCCCACTTCTCCGGCTTACAGCCCGACATCTCCTGCATACAGCCCAACCTCTCCTGCGTACAGCCCAACGTCACCATCTTACAGCCCGACCTCACCCTCCTACAGCCCGACCTCGCCATCTTACAGCCCAACCTCACCATCATATAGCCCAACCTCACCCTCCTACAGTCCAACTTCTCCATCATATAGCCCCACCTCTCCTGCCTATAGCCCAACTTCTCCAGGTTACAGTCCAACTTCACCTAGCTACAGTCCAACTTCTCCAAGCTACAGCCCCACATCCCCAAGTTACAATCCTTCATCAGCAAAATACAGCCCGTCTCTTGCTTACTCCCCTAGCAGTCCAAGACTATCACCATCTAGTCCGTACAGTCCAACATCACCTAATTACAGGTAAATGATGGCCTCTTTATGTTTGGAGTAAAATTTCTGCTTTGATTTCATTACCAAGTTGGTTTTACTAGGGTAGAAAGCCTACTGTTTGGCTATCACATGTGGGACACCTGCACTGGGTTCTCTCCTCTTATTCTTGGCTGCATATCTTAGATTTGGATTGATGTTGGAATGGTGTCTTACCAAATCTTGAACTATATCTTTTAATATTATACCCTTTTTTTTTTTCTATTTTACAGTCCGACATCACCATCATATTCACCAACATCTCCATCATACTCCCCATCGAGTCCAACATACAGTCCCAGCAGGTAAATTATCTGTCATGTTGGTAATTTTTGGTTATGGCCAATGTATTTGTTCTTATCCGTGGAATAGCATAATCAAATTAAGTGTTTAATGTTCTTGATGTGATTTGAAGTTATGTCCTTATCATTTTTGCCTAGAGCATGTTGCCTTAATGAGACCTTTAATGCTCTGGGGGGAATTAAAAACAATTTATTTAAAAAGGGCGTTTAGGTGCACAAAGTTCCCCACCTTTCCAGGGTTGGGAGATGGTTGTATGTGTATGTAGCCTTTCTCTCTTGCTGTTTTGCAATGACATTGTTTCCAGAACTCAAATCCATGACCTTCCAATCACACAAAGGAACAACCTTATCACCCTTGGGAATTAAAGCTGTTATAGGATGAAATGTTTTCTCAGTACTCACATTGCGTACAAGCAATTTCTGATTCTTTGGGTAACATTATTCATCTTCTTTTAGTAGCTATAAGCTTGCAGTGGTTAAGCTTTGCTAACCCCGTGGCTAAAATGGGTTTTGCTTGTCCGGCTTCTTGATGTTGGCATGTGATGTATAGTGGGAATTTTATTTAGAAAAATTTCCTTGTAATATTCTTCCCCAGAATGTTTTGTTGAGTTCTTGAAGCCACAAAGTATTACGTTACGCAGTGTTGAAATCTGAGACTGATGTCAGCATTTGATGTATGGTGGGAATTCTGAGGAAAATTTTCCGTGTAATATTCTTCCCCAGAATGTTTTATTGAGTTCTGTTAAGTCAGAAAAGTATTACATTGCGCAGTGTTGAAATCTGAGACTATGCTATTGCTTCATCGCTAGAATTTACGTTTATTCACCCGTGTGCCCATAATGCATGAGTTCTTTAAGCTTTTTGATGATTGGGTTCCTTTAGAAGTGTCTGGTCCTTGAATGATTCTCTCTTATGTCCCAATATTGCAGCCCTTATAGCAAGTCTGGTGTTAGCCCAGATTATAGTCCAAGTTCACCACAATACAGGTAAATTGTTGACTTCCCCAACTTGGTTCAGTATATTTTTTCCCTCCATTTTCATTTTCTAACCTTGGAATTTCAAAGTTGGTTTTAGATCACAACCCAATGGCTCTTTCTTACCCTTTTTTTGAAATGCTTGCCACAGTCCAAGTGCTGGGTACTCGCCGAGTGCACCAGGATACTCACCATCATCTACAAGCCAGTACACTCCACAGATGAGCAACAAGGACAACGGGAGTAAACGCTAGGTTGTAATATTCCTCCCAACCCTCTTGACATCTTGAAAGAATGTGCTGAAGAGGCGGTTTGGATCCGGGACCTTGCGGGCTACCATCTCTGGAAATTAGGGTGGAAGTCTTTGTAGTCAAGCCTGCCTGTCATCAGCTTCTCTGCTGGCAAGGAAGTCGTCCGTTCAGTACCCGGAAAATGCAGTGTTAATAGGAAGTTGTAGAATACTGCTGTAGTTTTAGTATCGAGACAAAGCCCCAAAATCCTTGGTATTTATGGTTACTCTTGAGTTTAACCGTTTTGCAAACTTTATATGTATATGTAGTTCGGATTGTCACCGCTATAATCGTGTCTTTGTAACTTACTTTGGTAGAACTGCAAAAGTTGATTGTTCCTCGAGTCTATTATGGAAGGCCTTGTCAAGCTTGGCTGGCTTATACCTTTTCTGTAGACTATTATTTAAAGAAAAACTCATTATAAACCGAAAGGGCACAAAATAGAAAAGGTCATAGGATTAGTAGAATCAATCCCAATTGTCTCTTTGTATGGTTTGTTTGATTCAGACTGTAATGACAGATGACAATAGCAATGATGATGCAATGCTTTGCGCGTGCCCTCCTGCCTGGTTCTTTTTATTGATTTCTTGGGTTAATTTCTTTTGGATAAGCATTTTATGTAAATTTTCTAGACCATAGTTTTCTGAAAGAAAATTGTATCTCCTAGCAACATGCCCATTGTTTAGTCAATAAAAATCTGAAAATAATTTATAAACCTAATTTTAGGTTTAGGTAATTCAACTAGCTCTCATGGCCAAACCTAAATTTTGGTTAAGCCATAAACCAAGTTTGCCTTTGACCACTGCAGTATAAAGGAGAAGGAAATAAAATGAATGAAGGATGCCAAAATTTTCAAAAGTGAAGGGTTATTATTGTTTTCTTTTTTCAGTTTCACCCATAAACTTTGTTAATGTTATTTTTTGGTATATATAAAAAGTCTACAACTAAAAAGTATAGAAAATTTGAATCCGTGAGGTAACCTTATGCTTGCCATAAAAGTTAGATCTAATCAAGAATTTAGATTGGTCCAATTCTATAAGAATTCAGTAACCGAATCATTTTTAACAGTTCCGAAAAATAAGAACCGTAATCAAACCATTACATATATAAAACCAAATCATGATCAATCCATCGCATTGGACTGGTTTCGGTTCTATCCAATTAATATTTAGCTTCAAAATATTTTCGTAAAATATGAAATTGCAAACAAATTTGTTAATTAAAATAAACCCATAACTTCGTTAATGCTTCAAATCTTGAAGTAAAAGTAGAACAAAATAATTCATAGACTATCTTACCAAATTAGATTACATCGACCATTTAGTATAGCAATAGCGCATAAAAGTCTAGAAATAAAAGAGTTCATGAATAACAATAACTAACAACAAAAAAGAAATAAACAAAAACTAACGGATTAAAATTGTAAGTAATAATATATTTATGTGTATGTATATATATATAAAAAAAATTATAATATATATACAAGTATAACATCGATTCCGGTTCGGTTCGAACCACGGTTTAAAAAGAAAAATCAGTAATCAAATCAAATATATCGATTCTTAATTTTTTAGAATCAGAACCTAACCGTTGAACCATAAAACCAATCCAAAAGACACGATTCGATTCGGTTTGGTTTGGTTCACCTGATTTTCGAATATTTTTTGACACCCCTAGTTAGATCCACAATGAGCCATCAATATAATGTTCTTATACATAGTATAGAAATATAAGAGTAACTTTGCATATTTTCTTGCCTCAATTAAAGTGAGACAAAGATTGATGCAAGAGATTAATATAATTTTAAATAGAGTGTTTTAATTTTAAAATATCACAAAGATGAATTTAAAAAATAAATTTAGATTTCAAGTTTAGATAATTCGGTATAAATATAATTATGGTATTATGTTATTATATTGATGCATTATCACAATTTAATTATAATGACATTTATTTACAATTAAAATACATTAATATAACATATAAATAGCTTCTAATTCTTATTTGGTATTTTGAAAAATATCCCAGATTCAGTCGTGGGCAGATTCAAAGACTACACTAGTTGGTATGGTTAATTGTTCTCCTTAGCATGCATGAATATATAGTTTATATAAAAATCATTGGTAAAAAGATAAAAATGTCCTTGACTTCAAGTTGAATTTATTGTGGCCCTCAACTTTTAATTTCAAACTTATTGTGCCCTTCAACTTTCAATTTTATAGCAATTACACCTATGATCTAGTAAACATAGTGCATGAGTTATATGCACGGTTGAGGAGTGTGGAGGTAGCATTTATCATCTTCTTCTTCCTTATTCCTCGTGTTGGCGACCTTTCGTCTTCCTTGACCTAATTGACCTCTCGCCTTCTTCATTGTCAATTGACCTTTTTTTCTTCTTTGTCATTGATCAACCCTAGTTCTTATCTTCTCTCCACCACCAACCATGACATCACCTTCCTCGCCGTTGAATTGATAGTGGCACCAAGCAATCGGACTTTGTGTTTGTGAATTGACGATAATATTAAGCAAACAAAGTTGTGAATCGACGACAGCAAGTACTGTCGGGGGTCTTAGTTGTCTTCACCTTCCTCTTCTGTAAGGCCAAGCTCGCCGACTTCAATCTTTGCCACGTCGTCTATTGTCGGCCCTACCTCTTCTTTTGCAACATCGAGACATGTGGCTTTTTCTCATTGGCTTGGTCAATAAGGGGCACACGTCAGACTGCGGGTGTAACTCACACGCTATACTTATTGAACTCAAATGTGTGATTGTTATAAAATTAAAAGTTGAGAGACACAATATATTTAAAATTAAAAATTAAATAACATAATAGATTCAACTTCAAGGGGGTCAAACGAACTTTTACTTAAAGTTGGGAGACATTTTATGCCTTCTAACAAAAATCATATATACTTAAACGTCACACGTGAATGTTAGGTGGTGTTCTCTTTGTATTTCAGTTTTGTATTTTGAGTTTTGTGTTTTGAGTGTCTGTTTTGAAATTTTTGAAAATACGATTTTTTTGTCATTCTGAAAAATTATTTCTTAATACAAAAAAACTAGAAAACGCATTTGCTTTGAAATTTTAAAAATGATTTTTTTTTGTTATTATGATATTTTATTTAATGAATTTAATTTAAAATAAACTATAAACATTTATTAGTAAATTATAAATTTAATTCAAATATTTTAAATTAAAAAATAAAATTTAAATAAAATAAAATAAAAAAATTAACAATCTTAAAAATATCATTAAAAAAATTAATACAAACAAAACATATCACATATTCAATTTAATATTTAAATGAAATAAAACAAAAAAAATAAATAACAAAAAATAAAAAAAAACCAAATAAGAGAAGTGCAACCCATCTTCTTTCTTCTTCCATCTAGGGTTATACGCAACCCATCTTCCATCATCTTCCGTCGCCGTCGCCGTCGCCTTTTCCTTTCACTGCTGGCCGCTTCTATTTCTCCTTATCATCATCGTCGATCGCCCCATCTCCTTCCTCACCTATCATTGCGGCGGCTGACTTTCTCATCATTGTTTATCGCCCCATCTCCTTCCTCAACTAGTCGGCCATGGTAGTCAGTGGCGGGCGAGGAGGAGTTGACGACAGTGGTGGTAGGTGAAGAGGAGTTGGCGATAGTGGTGGTGGGCGAGGAGGAGTCGACGACAATGAAGGCGGGCAAGAAGAAGTCGGTGACAATGGTGGAGGATGAAGGAGAAGAAAGGAGAGGAGAGAGAGAGCACGCGTTGCCTTGCGAGTGCGAGAATGGGTTTGGGAGTCGATTGGAGGGGGTGGGGGGAGGTTTCGTGTTTTGAGATTGTTTTCTGTTTTCAGTGAGTTTTCATTGAAAACACTCAAAATAACAAAATGTTGTTTTGGGTTTCCTTTATAAAAATTTTAATTATTTTTGAAAACATGTTTTCAAAAATAACAAAAAAGAAATTTTTTTTAGTGTTTTAAAAAATTAAAAATAGAAAACAGCTCCAAAAGGCCAAAGAAAAGAGGCCCTTAATGTCTTGGGATAATTGGTAGCTTAGCTTGAATTGACAATGGATGGATTTCGGAGCCCTGTCAGCCGGCAGGCAGCATAAATGTCAAATTGATCGGTGGGGTCCAAAAAAGAGGTTGGCAGTTGCATTCATGATGTCACAAATTAATTTTATTTCTTACTATCCAAATTTTACACCAAAGACTTGACAACTAAAGTCTGTAGCCACCCAATAAGCTTAAGGAGTGAATCGCCTGAAGCTAGAATACAACTATATATATATATATATATAATAAACATATTTTATTTATATTATTTAATCATTACGACCTTATTAGCATAGGCATAGTAGATAATTAAGACCTTAGCGTAGCCGCCAAAATTAATACAGCTTGATCCATCGCAGCCGCAGCAATATTTGAAAGATTACACTTTTTTTTTTTTTGTACATGATGTATGGTTTCTAAATTGAATAATACAATTCTGAATTCCTCAGCCGTAAGGGTTTGACCTTTTCCAAGTCCAACTCCATGTACTCACTAATAATAATGACGGCAGCATATATATATATATATATATAGCCAACCAATTTGTAATCTTCTTTTGCACTTCTAAAAGGTGTTTTATGGTCTTAGCTAGCTAGGAAACTGTTTGGCTACCTTCAAACAGAATTGTCAATAATTGAATATTAAATTCCTTTAAGAATTAAATATCAAATAAAGCACTCTACTTTAATTATTAGAGTTAAATTAGATCAAATTAGCTATCATATTTTTAAAAAAATATAAATTATAAGTGCGTGGAATAATTCTTTGAATTTTAATTTGTAATTGTATAGGTTTTATTTTGATTAAAAATACAATTGGTGCTGATAATAGAAACTAATAAAATATCGTTGAATGAATGGTGTTAAAAAAATATCCATCATAATGACTAATTAATTAATGTAACCCTAAATCTAAGAAGAAATTAGTAACTTAATTGACACTTTTTAAAATACAGTACCTAATTTAGCATTGAGTCTGAAAGTACATATAGAGATTAATTTATTTGATCCATCTTTTTAAAACTACTATTTATTATTAATATTTAATAAAACTATTTAATTATTATTAAAAATAAAGTACCACAAATTAATTTACTTTATCTGAAAAGACGATGCATTAACATTACCCTCGATCGATCTTCTAATTTGGATTCGAGGGGGCTTACTTCCAATGAAGGTTAGTATATTCTTTTGAGTGTAAAAAGGAAGTTAAAAAATTTGAGGTTTATATATGGGTTCAAAATAACAACTTATATATATTAAAAATGTAAATACAATATTATAACATCAAACCATATATAATTTTAATATTAAAATTCATATTACAAAATTATATATGAGATAGTGATAACAATTTAAATATATAATTTATAAGAGTAGTGGTCGTACATATATAGATATAATATAATAATAATTATATAGTAAAAGGAAAGCGTTATATATTCTAATTAAGTACAAATTAAATAGAAGAATATTAATATGCCAATAAAATTCTGAAAAATATAAGTTATTTTAATTAATAATAATGGTGATCTATTTAATTAAAGTAACAGAATTCATATATAATTGTCATCTTATCATAAATAAAAAGTTAAAGTTAATTCAAGTACTCTCTCTAACAATTAATAATCAAAATCACATAATAAAAAATCAATTGGGGCCGGGGGCATATGTATATATATGGTTGAATATTAATAAATATTTCCTAGCTAGCTGTTTATGGTCTGTCTGTCATATGTATATGCAAGTCATTTTCTAATTAATTCAATTTAGATGCATGTTAATCACATGAATCAAATGGGTACTTTTGATCTTATCCCCTAGCTAGCTAGCCTCCAGATATATATATATATATATACTAATTAACCTGCCCTGCCAAATTAGTCAATATATTTTAGGGTTTATGGTTATCAGAATTAATTCACATTTTGGATTACATAATAATAATAATTCTGTAATAATATTAATAGTCTCTCTGTTGGGTTAAAATACGAGTCCTAAGACGGCAGCTGCTTGTTTTGGACTTTGAATGGATGGAAACATAAATGCTGGCCGCAGCAGCGATCCACGAAACCATCCATCAAATCAAGCATCTGTACGTATCCCTCCAATATTAAATTCGGCTGAGCAATCAAGGCTTGCCCCAGTCATCAACCTCTCCTCCTCTGACTCTCTCTCTCTCTCTCTCTCTCTCTCTCTGAAAAGGTCCATTTGAAATCCTCACATTGTTTCCGTCTCCTTGCAATTTATCTTTCTTCTGAATATATATATATATACGTATATATATCTAGAGAGAGAGAGAGAGAGAGAGAATTGGAGAAGATTGAACATACACTGTTGTTGATCAAGATCAAGAATCAAGATTTAGCTATGGAGAAACCAGCAAGCAAGGCCAAGAACAAGTTCTTGAAGCTGCTACCCAAAGCAGTTGCAGCCGTCAATTTCCAGAACCATCCTTTCAGCCCAACCAGGGACAAGAGACAAGATCACGTCGCAAACAGGCTCAAGACCCACTTCGGGAAAGGGTTTTCCGGCCCCATCATATCGATCATTCCGGCGGAAGCTCGCCGGAAGCCCAAGAACTCCGGCTTCGAAGCCCAGGAACCCACTTCGCCGAAGGTCTCCTGCATGGGCCAGATCAAGCATAAGAAGAAGAAGAAGATCAAGAAAGATAAGCACGTGCCTCTGCCTAAAGATTGCAAGCCCGTCGATTCGAAGAAGAAGCTGATGAAGTTTCCGAGTTTTTTCGCCGGAGGGAAGCCGCCGGCCGCGAGAACGAAATCGGTTCCTTCTGGGGATAACAGCGCCTCCTTGTCGGATAATAGAGCGCCGCCATTGGGGCAGATGAGGCGGTTCGCGAGCGGCCGTGAATCGCTGGGCGGCTTTGATTGGACGGCTCAGGTTGCTCCGGAGGAGGGGGACCACCGGGAGAGTTCTTCCGACGAAGAGAGTGAAGGAGAAGAGAGGGAGGTCATTATTCCTTTCTCTGCACCAATCCTAATCGGCGGCCCCGGCCCCTGCTCCGGCGCCGGAGATGGAGTGGCTTTGGAGCCAAGGAAAGAGATCAATCTATGGAAGAGAAGAACCATGGCCCAACCAAGGCCTCTTCAACTTCGCCATTAATTAAAGTTTCCTGCTTTAAGATCTCTTCTTTTTGCTTTAAGATCATTTCTATGGTTTAGAAACAGATTTTTCCTTTTCTTTTTTTTGTTCAATATTCATAGTAATCTCTTGTGATTGTAATTTTCTCTTCCTTTTTTCCTATCTTCCCCAAATCCACAGCTGTGATTGTAAATGAGATGGTGGGTCGTAGATGTTGTTCTTGTTCTTGATATACTACACAACTTTTCTTGTTTAATTATTTTGTTCATTTTCCAACAAGTTTGTGGGGTTTCCTTTCCAATGAAGTGTTTGATCCAACAACCACTCAATTAATTCACTATTTCTGATTAATTAATTTACTCCAAGAAAATTTCAAACTCCACAACCAACTAGAGTTCCACTGGCATCTAGCAAGATGTTAATTATAAGTATTCTTGTGAACCCAAATACATGGCTGTTGGCCACATAATAGATACCCAGTTTCAAGGGAGAGTTTCACTGGCCACTTAATATTTTAGCGATGTAATCTTTAATGATGGAGAGACCCTCTCATTAAATCTATCGCTAAAAAATTTAGTAACGAATTTTGATATTTTAACAATAAATCACTAAAATTCTAATTTTTTATATTATTATTTTTTGTAGTGCGAGTTAAGTAAAATCAAACAAGACAAACCTCCCCCCCACCCCCCCTTGTCCATATGAAAAGAAGGCCAAGAGTAGGGTCGGGAATAAGTCGAGCTGAGCCGAACTAGGCCCAATTCGAGATCAACTCGATTAATTTTAGCTTGACTCATAGCTCGATTCGAGCTCGATATGAGCTGATTTTCTTAGTTTGAGTTCGGCTCAATAATGACTACAAGCTGGCTCAGCTCGGCTCAAAATTGACTATTATTTTACTATTATGTATATATATATTTAAATAATATATGCGATATATATAATATATATTTAAATAATATATTTATAAAATTATTAAGTATTTATTTATATTATTGAGTATTAAGTAATAAATATTTTTTTATTTAATAAATTTATAAAATTAATATATATATATATATAAGTATATCGAGCTAGCTCGTGAGCTAAATGAGTCGAGCTAATGGTAGTTCAAACTCGGCTCATTTACTAAATAAGCCAAATATTTGAATTCAAACTTGGCTCATTTATATCATGAGCTAGCTCATGAGTAGCTCGGCTCATTGCTAGTCCTAGCCAAGAGGTTCATTCTCTCTTTGTCTATACCTAAATCGCTAGATTTATACTTAGAAACTTAATAGTTACACTCAAACTAACACTTGACTCATGATTAATGGGAATGAAACTGCCTCTTTTTAGAAGTTCAGATATTAAATTGGTTCAATTTTTTATTCATATGAAAATTTGAATTATTTTCAAATTTGAACTCCTGATCAATAAATTTTTATTCATATGAAAATTTGGATTATTTTTAATTGATTTGAAAATCAAATCGGTTAGATGTTCAGATATTAAATTATTTTTATTCATATTAAATTGGATTATTTGAAAATCAAATCAAATTTGTAATTGATTTGAAAATAACTTTATATTTTATTTTTATTTTTTTCTCTATAAAAAAATTTGCAAATATTTGTTTCTTATTTCATAGCTAAATAACCAAAGCACGCCAACTAGGCCTGACCAGTTCAGTTTGAATTATGAGCCAAACTGGAATTGTTCTTTTAAAAACTGAATTAAAATTGAAACCGAAACCAAAGCTGGAACTAGTTTAAATCGTTAAAAAATAAATTAAATAAATATATAATATAATACACAATAACTAGTACTTTAAAAAATAATTTATATTAAATTAAGGAGATTATAAATTCAAATGATAAGTAAACCAGCTAACTTTATTTTTTTTTAAATCTTAAAAAAATTACATAGACAATTTGATTTATATAAATTAAATTTAAAATTTTTTTATTAACTCAATTCAAATTAGAATTGAAACCGTTAATTAGAAATTAGGACCCAATCATCAAGAAACCAAAATTAGAATCATCTCTAGACAATTCAATTTCGATTCCATTAAAAAGTGAAACCGAAACCGTCGGTTTCAAAGCGGTGCTCAAAACCCTAAATTGCCAGCGAAATTTAATAGTTGAGTGCATGGATGGCAATGGGGTAGGTTTAAGACAGGGCAACTCTCCCCATCCTCGACCCTACACCCTCTGTCCCTACCCCACACCGCGTATGAGGAATCAAAATTGAACCCAACCCTGGCCCACAATGGGGATAGGGCATTAAATTTTTTATAATAATTATTCTACAATAATAAATAACAAATTATAAATTTTATAAAAAAATATTAATTTAAAATAAAACAATTTGCTTGTTGTTTGAACAGATATATATAATAGTTTATAAAATAAAAAATATTATTAAAACAAAACATATATATTATATTTTATATAAATATATAATTTAATTTATATATACTCCATTGGGGTAGCATTAGGGTTGGTAATGGTTCGGTTTGGTTTCGATTTTTGCCAAAACTATAACCAAACTAAACTTAAATTACTAAAACTAAAACCAAACCATTACCCATTTGGTTTTAAAAATTTAAAACCATAACCAAACCATTCGGTTTCGGTTTGGTTTCGGTTTAACCATGATTTTTTTAGTTTAATCCATATCAACAAATAAAGACAAATAGCATTCATAAATTTTTTTGATAATTTCACAACAAACAAAGATAAATTCTAATAAAGTTACCTTATTCTTGCATAAAGTTACAAAACTTATCGGATATAAAATCACATTTCCAAACCTACAATTGTTAAGATCAATAAATTAGTATGTGCATAATTAAATTGTAATTTAAGCTAAAAAAAATTAGTTACGAAAGTTAATACCTTCATCAACAACATTAATATATTCTTCGTAAATTGATGCATATCCATCTGAATTGAATGAGCCAATTCCATCTAATAAAATTATAAATATAAAAAATAAATTAATATGAAGAGAGATGACGTAGAGAGCGAGAGGCAACGAGGGTGAGAGAGATCGAGGGCGAGCGAGAGCAAGAGAAATCTAGCGAGGGCGAGTGAGAGCAAGAGAGATGCAGAGAACGAGGGCAATTGGCGAGCTCGCGTGGAGGAGCAAGAGAAATGAGGCAGAAAGGGTGAGAGAGATTGAGGGCAAGCGAGAGCAAGAGAGATCCAGGGAGGGCGAGCGAGAGCAAGAGACATGCAGAGAGCAAAGGCGAGGGCGGGCGGACGAGCGAGATGCAGCGAGGATGAGAGAGAGTGAGAGCGAGGTTGAGAAAGGAAGGAGAAGAGAAGGTGAGAAGGGTTTGCAAGCAAGGCAATTGGGCTGGGGTGGGCTAGCCTCAGATGGGCTGGGCTCAGGTGGGCGGGGTTGTATATAATATATATTATATATATTCGGTTCGATTCGGTTACCCACCATTCAGTTCGGTTTCGGTTCGGGTTTTGGTTTGGTTTTAGTGAAAACCATAACCAAACCATACCCATTGAAACAATGTTCGATTTTTCCCCGAACCAAACCATTACCCAGTCAAACGGTTTTTAACTGCGTTGACCGGTTCAATTTCGGTTCGGTTCCCCACGGTTTTGGTTGCAATTGCCATCCCTAGGTAGCATGGGATTTTTTTTTTCCCATCCCTTATTGAGTGGTTTCAAATAAAAGGTAAGTTGGTTTGCATTTTGGAGAAGTAGACAAACTCCTAAAATGGTTTTATTTAAAACAACAACATATCCAGCCTTTATCCCATTATGTGGGGTCGGCTACATGAATTCTAGACTTCCATGTATTTCTATCTTTTCTCATATTTTCATTGAGATCCATACACTTCATATCAAACTTTAATGTCTCTCTCAAAGTCTTCTTAGATCTGCCTCTACCTCTTTTTTTGATTAGTTGTTCTATTTCATCAACTCTCCTCACAAGAGCGTCTCTTGGTCTCCTTCTCACATGACCAAACTATTTTAGTCTAGTCTCTCTCATCTTCTCCTCTATTGGTACTACTCCTATTTTATTACGAATAACTTCATTTCTAATTTTATCTTTTCTTGTATGGCCGCACATCCATCTTAATATCCTCATCTCCGCTACACTCGTCTTTTGCTCATATTGGTATTTGACTGCCCAACATTCTGAGCCGTACAACAAAACTGGTCTTATAGGTGTCCTATAGAATTTTCCTTTCAATTTTAATGGGATTTTACTGTCACATAACACCCCCGATGCATTTCTCCATTTTAACCAGCCTACCTTAATTCTATGTGTGACATCCTCGTGAATTTCTCCATCTTTTTGAATCACTGATCTCAAATATCGAAAATAATCTTTTCTTTGTAAGATTTGGTCTTCCAATTTTATTATAACATCCTCCACTCTTGCATTCTTACTAAATTTACATTCCATATATTCTGTTTTCTTTCTGCTTAATTTAAATCCCTTAGATTCTAAATTGTTTCTCCATAACTCAAGCTTAGTGTTCACTCCTTCTTTTGTTTCATCCACCAACACTATGTCGTCTGCAAATAGCATACACCATGGCACCTCTGTATGAATATCTTTAGTGAGTTCATCCATTACTAAAGCAAATAAGTATGGACTTAGTGTAGAACCTTGATGTAATCCTATTGTAATTTTAAACGGTTCAGTATCCCCTCCGCATATTCTGACCCTTATCTCTGCACCATGATACATGTCCTTAAGGGCTTGTATATAGGCTATTTGGACTCATTTCGTCTCTAAAACCCTCAATAATACTTCTCTAGGGATCCCATCATAGGCCTTTTCTAGATCTATAAACACCATATGTAGGTCCTTCTGATGATCCCAATACCTTTCCATTAGACACCTCAGTAGATATATAGCTTCCATTGTTGACCTACCGGGCATGAAACCAAACTAATTTTCTGATACCTTTGTTTCTTTTCTGAGCCTCTGCTCTATTACTTTCTCCCAGAGTTTCATGGTATGGCTCATTAACTTAATTCATCTGTAATTTTCACAGTTTTGAGCATCTCCTTTGTTCTTATATATAGGGACCAAAGTACTCTTCCTCCACTCATCTGATATCTTTTTTTATTTAAGAATCGCGTTAAATAATTTCGTTAGCCAGGGGATACTTTCTTCTCCCATACATTTCCATGCTTCTATTGGTACATTATCCGGTCCCACCGCCTTATGATTTTTCATCTTTTTTAATGTTTGCCTTATTTCATTTAGACTTATGCGTCGATAAAATGTATAGCTCACGTTCCCTTCGGAGTTACTAAGATGTCCCAACCTAACTCTTGTGTCGCCATCATCATTGAATAATTTTGTGAAATACTCCTTCCATCTCTCCTTAATCGCTCTCTCATTCACTAATACATTTTGATTTTCATCTTTTATGCATTTCATTTGATTTAAATCACTTGTTTTTCTTTCTCTTGCTTTAGCTAATTTATATATATCCCTTTCTCTATCTTTTGTATCAAGTTATTTATATAGATTCTCGTATGCTTTTGACCTTGCTTCACTAACAGCTTTTTTTGCTGCCTTTTCTTATTCTTTATAATTTTTTTGATTTTCTTCATTGTTGCACTGATATACAGCCTTATAGCAATTTTTCTTATTTTTAATTTTCAATTGCACTTCTTCATTCCACCACCAAGACTCCTTGAGGTTAGGGGCTCTACCATTTGTCTCTCCAAGCACTACCTTTGTTGTGTTTCTCAGGACATTAGCCATTTCTCTCCACATTTGGTTTGTCTGTCATTCTCCATTCCATTCTCTTCTACCCCTTAATTTTTCTTTGAAAATTAATTGTTTCTCCCTTTTTAAATCCCACCACCTGATTCTTGGATTTTGTTTTATGTGATTTTTTCTCTTCCAATTTCTTACTTGGACGTCAAGTACAAGAATTCTATGTTAGGTAGTTAAACACTCTCCCGGTATCACCTTACAATCCCTATAACATACCCGATCCTTTTGTCTCATGAGAAAGTAATCTATTTGGGTGCTAGATGTGACATTTTTATATGTGATTAAGTGTTCGTCCCATTTTTTGAACCTAGTATTGTTTATGATAAGCCCATATGCCATTACAAAATTTAGAATAGACTTACCCTCATTATTAATTTCCCCGAATCCATACCCTCCATATACCTCTCTATAGCCATTTCCGTCTCTACCCACATGACCATTTAACTCACCTCTTATAATCACTTTCTTTTCTCTTGGTATCATTTGTATGAGTCCCTCTAGATCCTCCCAGAATTTTGCTTTTATCTTCTCACCTAACCCCGCTTGTGGTGCATATGTACTAAAGATATTCATAGTCATTCTTCCTAGAATAACCTTCACCATAAAGTAGAAATGTTATTTGTGATAGAAATGTTATATACTTGTACATAATTTTTTTTCAAAAAAAACACATAGTTACAATAAAGTAGTTTCTTTACCAGAAAAAAATCTTTTTTTTAATATTTTTTTCTCGATATTTTATTGGTATTTTGATTCAAACTAAAAATGTCCATAAAAATAGGAAAATTCATGTGAGACATAGCATGTCACTAAACTCATGGTAGAAGTCAAAGCACGACTTGATCTCGAATGTCTAGTTGCAACCGAGCATCTAAATCTTGGGTGAATTATACTCTTGAATTGCAGATGGACACCAAAGTATTTTCTAAGTTGGGATAAAGATAATATTCACAAAGTATGATAGATAAATCCTTATAGGATAGCTTTCAACATGAGACAATCTTTATAGTCTAAGGAATAGATAAATCCAAACCTAGTATAGAGAAACATATGATAGGCTTTCCAAGGTTTTTTGGTGTTGTGTGTCCTAATCTCCACAAACCCAAGATAAGATACACCATACTTATCAGACAACACTAATGTAAATCACTCTTGGAATTGCGAAACTAGGAGGAATCAACTAATTGTCCACAACATGGACGGGGTCAGCTGATTCTTCTTGTGATCATGAAGTCAACCCAAAATATATAAAAAGATCTCGAAGAGTGAGACAAAGGTATGACATTCTACTATACTCTTTTAAGCCTACAAGTTATCTCTAGAAATTTTTTGTTAACTTAAATATCAAAGTGACATTTTCTTGATCAAGTCCCGTGGCAATTACTCTTGTTTCACGTGTGCAAGAATTTCTCGACTAGATTAGTTCAGGACATGGTTCAAATCTCTTAGGAAGTCTTAGAAATTCAATTGGTGACTAGTCCCAATGTCATCCATTTGATATCATTTGTAGGAACAGAGGTTTTCCCTTACTCAACAAGATAATAGACTACCCAATTGATCACCTCATTATCAACGAGAATACATTCGATCTAGAAACTCAACATGAACAAAAACAACCATGGACCCCTTAGCTCTTCTCATACAACTAGACGAGTTAAGGAGGCAAGTCTAAATCCTTGTCAACAATCGAGGAGGAAGAAGCAATATCAGGAATAATGATTAGCCTCGAACTAATCAAATAGCATCAAGGGGATATTAATCTTTGAAATTATACTAATAAAGTCCAGACCAATAATACAGAAGAGAGAAGAATCATTTGTGGTAACTTGTTGCCCCGTCAATCCCTTTTACGTGATCAAAAAGAATAAAAACGAAACAACCGAGATTGTAAAAGATACAGAGATCATTGTTGTCGATGAAGTCAATTGTGATCTCGAAATCGAAGCCTGAACGAGTGCCAAGTCTACGATGTTATCAACAACCTCAAATAAAGTCTACAAGGAAGGTAAGGATGTCGAGTTGTCCAATCAATCATGATCCCTTTGTCTCACTAGATACTTCTGTTAGTGATATGCACATCTTTCAACTTAATTCGTCAAGCCATGTCTGATCATTTTGAATATCCTTGTATTAACAAGTTTTCAAGACCAAAGTACCCTCCCAAACATATGCGTCTTTATCAAGATGACATGGAAGACAAATGAGCCTCTAACCCCATGTTCTATAGAGGTTTTGTCCGAGTTTTACATAAAAAAGAACAAGACTAGTATGATACCCTTGCTAAGGGAGTACTGAAGCAGTTAAAGTGTTAGTTTGTTAAAAGATTCCAAGGGGATCAACAACCCTCAAAGACCAATTCAATGTTTCTTCAAGTCAAGGCCAATGGAGATGCTAAAACAATACATAGAGAAATTTTGGATTGTTGCCTTCGAGGTAGATGATCTATTTCTATTTTCTAGAACTGCATCCATAACAAAGGAGCCAAATAATACGAACTTTTTGTTTCTCCTTATTGAAGAATCCAGTAAAATGTTGAATGAGTTATATGTTCGTTCTCAATAATATATTAACATTGAAAAACAACTCTTTGGTAGATGAAAAAAAAAAAAAGAGAGGATAAATCTCTTACCCAAAATATCGTGGATAATATGAAAGAAAAACACCTTGAATTGGGGAAGAAAACGTCATCCCTGAGAGAATGTCTTTGATAATCAATCTCCAAATCAAGTTCTCACCAAAGTAAACAGTGACTGCTGATTTCAAGCACAAAGACTTGCTAAAGGCACCACATCATTAATAAGGCCAGATCCTACTAAATACTCTGAATACCATTGCATGGTAGGACTTAACATGAATGATTGTCAATAATTGCAAAAGGAGATTGATAACTTGTTATAGAGAAAAAGTTATCGACATGTTATCGAGGAATAACAAAAGAAATGAAGAGATAGCTAAGGAAGAAATAACCCCAATAAAGATTTATCCCCTAAAGTCACTTGACATCCCCAATAAAGACGTCGGTCGAGGACCTACTCCTGCTGTCTATAATTGAGTTAGATACTCAAAGATAGTGAATCTCAACTAAGCTTTATCCCCTAAAGTCACAACATCACTTTTGTAGTTGTTTTGCAAATATTTGGATATTTTCACATGGTAGCCACTCAACATGCCTAGAATTGACAGAACAATTACTGAGTATTGTCTTAAACTCGATCCAAAAGTAAAGTTGATGGTTTAGAAAAAAAAAAAAAAAAAAAGACTTTCTCCCTTGCCAAGCAAGAAGTCGTTGAGAAAGAAGTTGATAATTTTTAGTGGTAAACATCATTAGAGAAGCTAATTCTTCAACTTGACTATCTAATATCATTCTTGTAGCGAATGAAAAATGTGTATAGATTTCACTAACCTTGATAAAGTTTCTCCAAAGTCCAAAGGACCTATTCATGCTCCCGCAAATCTCTTTGGCAAAGGAAGCAAGATTGAAAGAAGAACGAAAAAGTTGTAAGGAATAAAAGGTTGCAGAAGATTGAAGAAAGTAGAAGCAAGGAAAAAAAGCCAAAAAAAAAAAAAAAAATTGTTAAATGCAGTGGAGAAAAAGGTATACATAGGTACAAGGAAGAAAGAGATGACATAGCTTTCGAGTGGAAATCATTGCTAAAAAGGTAAAATGTCCAAAAGGCAATAATGATGACGAAAGATAGATAGCACAACTGCGCAGCATCCACACCACCAGAAATTAAAAAAGTAAGTGCATACGCCAACAATAAAAGATGTGTCCAAACTGTAATAAATGCAACCACAAAATTAATGGATACGATTGCCATATATAACATTAACTTCCTAAGTTTAGAAATATTAACATTTGAACTAAGTAATCAATGCAACCATGAAATTAATAGAAACGATTGACATAATATTAACTTCCTAAGCTAGAAATTAATGGGCACTGTTGACATAACGTTAACTTCCTAAGTCTAGAAATATTAACATACAAAAAAAAGTAAGTGGTAATGATGTCCAGCAAAATAGGAAAATTCACGTGAAACAAAGTGCTATGTCACTAAATTCATGCTAAAGGAAGTCAAAGCATCTGAGCAGCCCATAGGTTGATCTTGAATACCTAGTTATAATGAGAAATTTGGATCCAGGGCAGATTATGCTCTCAAATTTCTTAGAGATAAGCAAACAAAAGGAACCTAATCTAGGTTGAAGATGAACATTGAAATATCTTTCTCTTTTAGAGTGTGTTTTTACATCATAATTTGAGGGTTTTTTTCTAAAACATTCCCCCTAAAAACTCTTCACCGACCCTTTCAATTTACATTTTGCTTTCAAAATCTTCGTTCGCTTATTATTTCATTTTTATTATTTATTTTCTCTAAATTTACTAGAGATTATTTTCGTAATCGATACTTAGAAGAGCTTACCTCTAGTGGCTTAGCCCTTCCATCCAAATTCTTATGTTTGGTTTAATTTATCATGGTAGGGGTCTTTGTGTACACTCATTTTTATAGATCAAACATAATTTAATTCATAACTCATATTAAGGAGTCTAAATTTTTTATTTCTTCCAAAAAATCAAATTTAAAAAGAAAGAAAAAAAAAAGCTTTTTGATCGTCCCAATAAAAAATCTTTAAGAACCTTTAGAATAAAATTTTAAGTTATTATGACTCAAAACATAATTGTAAAAGTCGTTCAAATTCCACCAAAACAAAAAGACATGCTTTAAATAAAAACTTAGTTTGTATAATAAATTTAGCATACTTAATACATTTGACATAAAATATATACATACTTCTAGTGTATCATATAAAAACATGCATGATATGTATAAAACATGACATACCACAAAAATAATAAAACTTCCAAAACTTCATTTCTCTTCTAAGCACATACCTCATTGAAATGTTTGAATCTTCTAATGAATGAATTTAAGTTAGAAGATCAACTTTCTAGCTAAGAACCCCCAAAATAAAACACTTATATAAAATGTATGTTTATAAAAGAAAATATAAGTTTCTATTTCGCAAGGCCAATTTTGACAATATCGATATACTTTCAAGAGCTTTCTCAATTAGTATCCTAAGTGTCTTAGAAAGTACCCAACCACGTTACCTTAGGCTTGAGTGACGTAAAACAAAATAACATGGCCATACATGATTATGGATATAAATGAAAAGTCAAAATTTTTAAAATTAATTTTAGTGTGAAAAAATCGTGAAATAAGAGTTTGTGGGTGGGAGAATCTCACTTTGGGATCTCTTTGGAGAAGATCTTGCTCGATTTTCCTATATTTCTAACCTCTCATTAGTCACTTTGATAGAAGCTTATTATTCTTTTCACTGCTTTTCTTTTTTCTTTATCTTTTTTCTCTATTTTCTCTCATTTATTACACTTAACTCCCTCGAGAGGAAACCGTCCCTTAATATCTCACTTTATAAAACCCATAATTTTTTTCATAAAGAAGTCAATTAACTGGAGGATTTTTGTTTTATTTTTATTTTTTAAAACCTCATCTTCTATACACATGAGAGAAAAGATCAAAACAGGGAGTCAATGGGGGGGGGGGGGGGGGGGGGGGGGGGGGGGGGGGGCGCCGGTTTGCACGCCATCCCTTTGGTGCAAGGGGCTTGCAAGCAGCTACTAGCTAGTTGCCATGAAGGCTATGGTGCTGTGGAGTCCTTTTTAGGGAAAGGGACATCACGCGCGCCCCATAGTGGCTTGGCTGGCTGGCGCTTGAAATTTTTTTTTTGAAAAGATCATCTCTATTTTGTTTATTTATATATATATTTTTATACTTTATTATTTCATATGTGTTTGTGTATTGGTCATTTAATCCATTCACTTGGTTAAATAAATTATTTTTCAAATTAAATTAAAAAAAATTTCTTTAACCCTCTAAATATTCTAAAAATATTTTAAAATGCTATAGATATCGAAGTATTTTTTATGTCAAAATAAAGATGATATTTTCAAAAAAAAAAAACTTCAAGCAAAAAAAAGTCTCAGAATACTTATTTATTATACTCTCATCTAAAAGTATTTTCGTATAGGACAAACTCTCAATATGAGGCTATCTCTATAATCTAGAGAATAAATAAATTCAAATCGAGAAACATATGATAGACATTCTAAATTCTCTCTGTTCATTTTCTAAATTCACAAGTCAATACAAGATATGTCACACTTATAGAACAACTCCAATCTAGATGACTTTCAAACTCATGAAACCAAGAGAAATCAACTAATCATTTACTACATAGATGAGGTCAACTAATTCTTTTCGTGATCTTTATCATGAAACTCTATTCAAAAAGTATAAAAAAAACAGTAAAGAGTGAGCCAAAGACATAATATTCTACACTATTAATTCTTTTAAGCCTATAAGTTATCTCTAGAATCATTTACTAACATAAGTATTCAAGTGACAATTTCCTAGTCGAGTAGCAGAGTAACTGTTATTTTTGTTTCACATGTGCAAAAAATTTAAAAATATGATTTAAATGTCATGAAAAATCTTAAAAATTCAATTGGTAACCGGACCCTGCATTATCATAAAAATTAATTTACTATAAGAATTCTGTAAAGAAAATTTGGTCTGAATCCCATTACTTTTACAAATACAATACTTTTACAAAAATATAAATATAAATGGTGTTGCACTTTATGTCCATTCAGCAGAAAATAATAATTTCATATGATAATAACAAATTCATTGTGCGGTGTAATAGCATACCACACACATACTCAAATTTATAACATTTAAATAACTAATATATGAAAATTTTATCATTACATTTAAATAACTAAAATTTTACCGTTTCATAAAGACTTAAAATAAACTGCATTTATGATCAAACACTACTAAATAAATTTTTATTTAATTTTTATTTAAACATGCATAGTAAAGACCACTCATTTAGTTTATATAAAAAACACTACAACATCTTGACTACTTTTTTGGGGAATTATTATTTATTATCATAAAAAATATGGATACATCATCTATTAATAGCTCACCACCCATAAACCATAATTCAGGGTAATATTTATACCAAATTAATAATAATTGATTACCCATAGATATAGCATTAATTTTCCGTACATTTAGTGCCGATACTCAAAAGAGCCAGCGGCATAGCAATCTCACAAACAATTCAGATAACCTTAAATTGAATGCTAATGATTTGATGGTAAAGAGATTGGGCGTGTGGGGGCGTTGCGTTAGCGTTACCTTTTTGACCAGGGAATGCACAGCCTGCCATGTTAAATCTGTGACACACGGTGAAGTCCTTTAATTTTGTCAACTCTCGATGTGATTTTGGAATCTGCAAGGAAACTTACATTGTTGTGTGAATAGAGATTTGTTTTTTCTGTTGTAAAACTTGAAAGAAATAGAATTAAGAAAATGAAGCTCTAGGAAGTTAACACTACAAACAATAATTCATACAATTGTATATAAGTCCTAAGTCTACACTTTTTGACCAAATATGAAAATAAAGCACAATAAATAGCAAAATAACAAATTTAAATGATAGTAAAATGTTCACAAGGGCTGGCTTGAATGATGAAGGTTTGATGGCCTTTAGTGTCGTGGTTACTTTTCCCTCACCAAATAGGACTTGAGCTTTGCGTGTCTTGAGAGTTTTTTCAGTTTAGAGCCTTTAATGTGCAATCAATAGTAAAGTCCTCCGATCGATGGCTAAAATTGCATTTATTATTCAAAAGTGACACAACACAAAAAAATAATTGTGACCGTTGAATAGGTGAACCTACAGGTGATTGTAGGATTGGTTGTAAATTCTAATTTTAAATTTAGTTGGCTTAGTCGATCTAGTTTTCAGTTAAATGTATCCGTCGTCAAATCCAAAATGTTTTGAAGGGTTAACTAAGCTGAACAAAATATTGGTTGCAGAACTCATGAACTCTCATTTCAAAAAGTTGAGGAGGTTTGAGCGAAACCTCAACTCTAAGTTAATTATTGATTCTAAAATACAACGAGATCTCGATTTAATTGAATTAAAGATCAAATGTAGGGTCACTTGTTATATATTCAATGTTCAACAAAATCTCAATTGAGTCTCTCTAAATCTCAACTTTAACCTCAACTATCATTTTCTATGACCTATAAAATCTCAACCAACTTAAAACTCAACTATCAAATTCAAATGTAGGATAAAACCTATTTTATTTTGTTCTAACCAATTTAAAACTCACTCAACTCTAGACTTTTAAATTTCAACTTTTAAGTGTTAAAACACATTGAAAGAAGTCACGTGTAGGTGCTTAATAAACTTAAGTCTTGGTGGTAATCATCAAAACATTTATTTAGGGATTAATTAATTATACAAGTTGACTCAACAACACAAATGATATGTTTGACCTTGTTTTATTAACATATACACGAATTGATCTAAGATATGATATTTTACGACAAACAAATTAGTCTTATTTTTCTTGAGAACAAAAAGGATATTCTTCACATCTAATATGATGAGATCTTAAAAGGACGAGATTTATACATATAACATTGTCTTAAATCCCTGTTTTGTATACGTGAACTAGTGAGCTAAAATTTCACTTAGCAAATGTTCAATGTGTATCTTAAGACAAGTTTTAATTTTACTTAGATCCTTCATTTCAAATTAAGTGAAATTTAGCCACGAGTGGCTATATTAGTTTGGGTTATTTTTTTAATTTTTAATTTCTATATTTAGCACTTTCGAAACATATATATTTTTCTTAATATATCTCTATTAATAATTTTCTTTTCATGTAATTGTAATTGTAATTGTGAATTGATTCTAATTCACAACAGGTTTTAAAATTTTGCAACTGATTCCAATTTTCTCTTACTTACATTAATCTTAGACCGTACTAGCCCAAATCAAACCTGACACAGTTCAAAAGACCCAAGGACAGCTCGACCCATAGCCCAATCTCGACTCGATCTTGGCTCTACGCTAGTCTGCAACAGTCATCATTATCACTGTATGCTGGATACCTTCGCGCGTACTCGAGATCTTGTCCCCATTAATGAAGATCTCATCCTTATTAATGACAAATCTCATTCATATTTAATAAAGATCCCGCTAGTACCATGCCATCGTCAGAGAGCCCCGTCGACATCGAATATCCAATCCCATCACCCTATAATACTCGATGCAAACATACATGCAAAATGACATCTCATTCTTCTATATAAATCAGCTCTATCAAGAATTATTGTATGTTCTTTTCTATTCTACTGATACTCTGCTACTTTAATCTCTTACTTATTTGGGCATCAGAATACTTGCAGGTGTCAGCCACCCCTCATGTTGATCACTGAAGTCCATTCCCTGCCACTACAAGCTCACATCCGACCACTCATTTGGATCGAAAAGAACAAATCCACGTATCATAACTTCTTTAGAAACTTAAGTAATTAATAAGTTGTATCAAAATTGATTAAGATTAATCAACATATAATAATACAAATATATAGTTCTTCACGAACTATTTAATTAGTAAATTTGAAATTAACAAAAAACAAGATAAGACAATCTTGTCTTAAAGATCACCGTCGATGCACCCTGGCGCCGGGAACAAAATCCATTGCAAGAGAGCCCAACCGTTCCAAGCCCAAACTAACTTCCAGTTTTCCCAGGCACGCTTTGCAATCGAAGTAGTCGATGGCTTCTTTAACAAACTTGCACGCCTTAAAGCGTAATCAAATTCACCACGCGTCCAAGAAAAATAATAATAATAAAAAATAAATATTGCTATAAAAACAGAAAATGGCATCTTATTTGTTAAATTAAAATTCCCTATGATTTGGACTTGTTTTTTTTTATTTAAAAATCGGCTATAAATGAATCTTATTATATATTTTATGGAATGCAATATATGTACATGCAAATTAACCTAAAATTAAAGAAATATTTCAGCCTAATGAGGATTATTATCTACTTTTTGTGAAACATATAACAATACTATATATTACTTATTAGTACTGGAAAAATTATTTGTTTCTCAAAGAAAATAAATTAAATGGGTAAAGTGTAATTTTTCTAAAAAGAAAAAGAAAAAGAAAAAGAAAAAGTTGGTGATATATGTTTTGCATTAGCTTTCAAGCGACGCCTCCATTTCTTCACTCTTTAAACTTTCCCTTGGACTTTTGTTCCAAGATTATTACGAGGACCTGTACATACACATCAACGCAGGCAGGCAGGCACGCAGGCAGGCAGGCAGGCAGCGTGACAGCCAATTATTCATAACAAACCCCGCATCCAACCTTCAAAAATCCTCAACGAAGGGCTGTGATTCACCTTCACCTTTAAATCTTCTCGCCTCTCCTCTCTGACGTGGACTGCTGCCGGCAGTAATTATGGCAAAACCTTATTTGACGTATTCAATATAAATACAACTTTTCACACGCACGCTGAGGCATCCATCACTTGCCGCTTACGTTCAGTGAGCTGCTCTTGCTGCTGCTTCTTCTTTATTTTTGAGAGAGAGAGAGAGAGAGAGAGAAACAGACGGACTGACAGACAGAGAGATGGAGAAATTCTCAGGATTGAGCCACCTCTTCATGACGGTGTTTCTCCACCACTTCTCGACGTTCATGGTGATTCCAGCGATCACCGATGTCACCATGGCCGCTCTCTGTCCCGGAGAAGACGAGTGCTCGCTCGCTATCTACCTCACCGGAATTCAACAAGCGGTTCGTTCTCCACATTCTTTTCATTCTCCTTTTCATGTATCCGTCTGTACAATTAATTGCAGTCTTCTTCCTGTTCGTTCTTTCAATCAAATGATCAGTAAATCATGACTGAATTTAGCTCGAAAGTGCAGTACCTTAATTAATTTCTATGCTCTTGGCTTCCATCGCTTATCTTACAAGCAAAGCTAATCTCACAAGCTACTTGAGATATAAACTTGTACTTTTTCAGCTGCGCTCAAGCTTTGTTTTGTTTTTAATTACTTACCTTGATTGAATTTGTATCATAGTTAATCGCGGATATATAAATAGAATTGATCATCGATCGTTACAAAGGCATTCCGTAAATGGTTTGGAGTTTCCTAATTAAGGAGTAATCATCTCTTTAAATTAATAATGTATTAATTAACCGGCTGACACGATCCAATTCTGGTAAGTGAAGATTGCATATGAAATTAAGGAGAAAATCATGCGAGTAGCGAGTGTGACTGCATAGGCGGATCACCTAGGTTACGACATGAGATATTCCGTGTCCCCGCTTTGGCCAATACATGCAATCACTATGCCTCATTGTAGCACACGTACGTAAGCCTACGCTTTGGTTTAGGAAACTTCCTTTGGTTTCAAGCAAAAGCTTTAATTTCTGGCCTTTTGTCCCTTTGGGACCATGGGCATGGATAAAGCATGAAACCGAAACTTCATCCCTTCTCACGCTCATGGATGTTCAAAATTCAAATATTTAATTATTTTATTTTATTAATTAATTATCTGATCACTGTGTGATATTTTATATGAAAATTAATTGATTGTGCAGATAATAGGGTTGGGAACGCTGCTGATGATGCCTCTCATAGGAAATCTCTCAGACACTTACGGGAGAAAAGCCTTGCTGACTGTGCCCATGAGCCTCACCATCATTCCACTCGGTATGGCTTCTTCCACGCTCTTTCATCTTCGCTAATTCACTTGTGAGAATCTAGATAATTTTTCAATTTATCAAGGAAGTAAAATTAAAATTACTTGTCTCAAAGGTTGGTCACAGTGAAAACCTGTAATTATCTTATTTATAATCGAGATTTAAATTTCTTCAGGATGAATCCATGTACAGATTTTTCAAGAGTTAACTTAATAGTTAAAAGGTATATATAGTTGTCTTGTAGATAATGATAGAAAAAAAAAAAAACTTTCACAAATTTTAATTTTTCTACTTCTGTTTTCCGCACAATTCATTAGGGCATTGTTGTCAATGTCTGGCCAAAAAGTATAATAAAACTGATGGCCTAGCTAGTGATGAAGACGTTGCAAGAGATTTGTTAATGAAAATGACATTATAGCTAATTATGAAAGGCGTGATGGTGATACAACTCGACTACTTAAGTGTTGGTGTTTTTGACTGTTTTGTCGCACAGCCATTTTAGCCTACGACAGGACCAAGTATTACTTCTATGCTTACTATGTGCTAAGGACTCTCACCGCCATGGTCTGTGAAGGGAGTGTGCTCTGCCTTGCTCTTGCTTATGTGGTCAGTCTCTCTCTCTCTCTCCCCCCCTCCCCCCCCCCCCCCCCCCCCCCCCCCCCCCCCCCCCCCCCCCCCCCCCCCCCCCCCCCCCCCCCCCATCCATTAACAAGTTTAGTCTTTGTCTGTCTAATTGATTGTGAAATGACAAAAAGCTTTTAAGGGAGCTAGGAGGTTGATTTGTTGCCTCAAATTCTCTTGATTTTTTTATAATAAAAAAACAAATCATTCTAGTCTTTTTATAAAAGAAATTCTAAATTAAACTGTATATTCATATTTTAAAAATTAAAGTAAAATATATCAAACTAGTTATTATATCTTAATTCAAGAGTCAAAGGTATTCTTTTACTTTGAACCTTCTTTAATTATAAATGACTTTATAATAAATATGATTATGATACACAATTGTGATTTAAAATTTAATTTGAGCTCAATTTTAAGTTTAATTTAAGTTGTTAAGATCATTATATTCATATGCTAACTGTCTTTAGTCTTAAATTGTAAAAATACAAGAACTTATATGACTTTTTAAAAAAGAAAAAAAAAAATCAATTTTGCCGAAATTTAAAAGTATAAAATCTTATTTAATCATTCTAAAAGTAGAAAATGTCCAACACAAAGAGTTAATTTGGTACTTCTTCTATTATATTAGGCATTTTATTTATTAAATTAAAAACTTTTATAAATATATAAAATATCAAAAATATTTTATATAATTTAATATGAGTTTTTGATACTCCACGTATACCAAACCCTAGAGGAGCGTGTGTGTACTTGATCTCCTTTAGAATATTTTGTAAAATAATTTATTACTTTATAAAAAGAACATTCCAATGTCACATCAGTACTGAACTAATCTTATAGATTAAGTTTTAAAATAACCTTGAATCAATTTACAAGACGGAGAAAAGTGATTTTCTCCAATTTTAATATCAGTTTGGCTGAAATTATATATAAAAAAAAACATCTATTTATTTACATTTTAAAAGTTATATATTTTCATTTCAAGAGTTGAAAAGTCTTAAAAGATATATTTTTTTAATTTGGTTTAAAAAATACTTATCTTGAAACACTGTAATTTTAAGGAACGGTAAAAAAAAAAATCATTTGAAAAATGAATTTTATATGAAGCTAAAAATTGGATAGCCTTTCGTTAAATGTAAATATAAATATAAATATAAATATAAATCAAACCAGAAAAGATAATAGGTCCTTAGCGAAGCCAAACGTCAGAACATGTTAACACATTTTTATATTATTTTTTATTTAAATTATTATACTTTTGAAAACTTCCCATTTTAACTACCCGAACCCGATCCATTTTTGGGACGGAAGCCTTCCGGAAAGGCAACTGAAAATCAACGTTGAGGCACTGCTTGAAGTTAGAACATGTGAATTTTCCCGGTGAAAACGAGCCTCGTGTTTGTAACTTTGTATTTCCTTTTCCGTTCTGTTTCTGTTCTTTTCGCTGCTACCCTATCACAGACGCAAAATCCTAGAAACGAAAGCGTGATCCAAACGGTTCACTGTCATTAATTTCAGGCGGATAACATTCCAGAGAATCGACGGGCATCGGTGTTCGGAATGCTATCCGGTGTCAACTCCTCCGCCTTCGTCTGCGGAAACCTCTCCGCTCGCTTCCTCTCCTCTGCTTCCACTTTCCAGGCTCTCTCTCTCTCTCTCTCTCTCTCTCTCTCTCTCTCTATATATATATATATGTTTGTGTTTGGTTCATCAAGATGGACTATTATTAATTATGCTTTTGTGATGGATTTATCAGGTTTCTGCATTAGGAACTGTGATTTCAGCAGTGTACATGAGAGTCTTCCTCCCGGAGTCGATGGCGGATGCTGCCAAGGAAGCAGAAGCAGAGGCTAGCCTTTTAGAGAAAGATACCACAGGGAATAGTGGTGGCATGTTCAAGACAATGCCGTCCTTCCGTGACACTATGTCCTTGTTGAGGAGCAGGTGAATCACTCTTGCCTCTTTCTCTGTCCTTCGTGTTGTATGTCCCTAGCTTCGCTTGTTTCTCGAGAAAACAGAAGAAATTTTTGTACGTTGTTAAAGAAATTTAGTAAAAATTTTGGTTATATTTTATCATTAGGATTTTTCAAGATATAATGCAAAATGAAAGAAAAGTAATCATACCGGTACCTATACATTGTTAATGGATAACAAAATTAGGGAAAAATGAAAGGTTTGCTGAATTCATAGTCATTTTCTAACTCAAGACTTATTAGATAAATAAATCTACCTTCAATTCTTTCATTTTATTTTATCTTTTCATTCCCTTGGCAGTACAAGTTGAAGTTCCAAAAATAGCTTAAGCTTTTCTTGTTGTCCCGGTCTTATTCTTTCTAAGAAAGATGGCTGGTTTGAAGAACAGCAAAAGAAAAAAGAAAATTGTGAATGGAACTTATTAACAGAAATAATTTTTATGCTATGCTGTTATAATTCCCAAAGATTTAGTTCTGCTATACAATGCTGTTTTAATTTCTGCCAAGTCTTCTGTATTCTCTTAAGGTATGGATGGGTGCAGTTAGGTTAATCCGAAAAAAAATCTATATTTTCGTTTGAAGGACAAGGTTAAAAACCAAGAAAAATGGACATAAATACAGTTACGATTAAAAAAAATATAAAACTGTCAGTTACATAACGGTTATTAAAAATGACTATAATCCTAATTGTAACCAACAAATATATATATAATATTAGTTTTCAAATTTAAAATATAATATTAGTTTATTAGTTATTAATATATATATATATATTCTTCCATAAAATATCCTTTAAGTTGTAATTTATTTACAACAATGTTGAATAAATGAAATTGTGACCTTGAAATATATTATAACAATATCCAGAAAAAATAGTAAAATCATTTCCATAAAATGTATAACAACTATCTATTTCTAGATTTCTTGAGGCCAATCTTAATTTATTTGTGTAATCATTAGTTTAAGCCTAATTTATGTTTGTATTTTTTAGTTTTGGCAGCCAATCTCATGTATTTTTGTGTGTTGGCTATCTATTATTTAATTTAATGAAAAAAATGATTTTTTTGAAAATTTTATTTAATTATGCATTTTATTAAAATAGTTACGTATAAAATCCACATATATGGTTAGTCCTATGATTAATTATGAAAATACATAATCGTGCAGTTGCAATTATGGATACAATCATAGTTATACTAAAAACAATAACCGAACCGATTCATGTTCATCCCCAATCTGATGTGATATTGACATTCCCTACTATTCCTTTTATGTAACTTAGGTGCTGATATATGATATTTTGAAATTATTTTGCAGCGTGACATTGTCACAAGCAGCTATCATTGCCTTCTTTCTCAGTCTTGCAGATGCTGGCTTTACTTCTTCACTAATGGTATTTCTGCATTTAATGAATTTTTAATACAAAATTTCCACTTTCTTATTTAGTTTAACCACTGCTATTTATGTATTCTTTCATTCATTTCTATGTTTTCTTCCGTGGAGTGTGGAATTTTTTTTTTAAATTTAACTATAAACCACCAATGGTAAGCCTACTCCTATAAGTTTATGAAACAGCCAGAGGACCTGTCTTTTCAGATTTTTGGATGAGGGGCTATGTGAAGTGAAAAACAAAAATAGTACTCTTGCTAGGCTTTATATCCTTAAAAATACCGAAATTTTAGATGCCCTCAATAAACAGGTTATCCCGGATGCCCTCAATAACAGATTTGGATCTGCTCTTTTTCACCTTCTTAATACGATTGACAATTTGGGTGTCAATAAATAATTTGTCAAGCAAAGGTGGTGTCAAGTCCTCAAACTTTATCCACACTCAGGCACTCTTGAGTTTTTTTCAACTGACCTTTTCAATCTACCAAATGCTGTACAGTACTATTTGAAGGCCACATTTCACTTTAAGAAAGATCAGTTTGCCGATATAATAGTACTCTCAGGGATTGCCGGGACTGTATCTCAGGTACGCTTGGTCTTTGGTCATCATTTTCATTGTGGTACATCAATGGGAAATACGCTTGATTCGGAGCATCAATTGGCCTAATTCTGCTTGTCATTATAGATTCCTGTTTCAAATCTACCTTTTACAATTTGTTTTAAACACCTGTACGGTTGCATTTTTTAACCTTAAGTCAACCCTGCAGATGCTTATCATGCCCGTGTTGGCTCCTGTCATAGGAGAAGTTAAGCTGCTTTCAGTTGGGCTCTTTTTCAGTGGTGTACATGTAAGCATGTGGCTAGCTCCGTGCTCGTTTGATGAGTACGGTTGCATAATGTATCCTGTCAGATATTCCAAGTTTCCAACTAAAGGATACAAATTAAATTCTGATTATTGTTCATGGCACTGAATGCAGATGTTTCTGTACAGCGTTGCATGGTCCTCCTGGGTACTTGCTGCTCAAAAAACTACAAGCCTTAACTTTTGTGTTCCTTTGGTTATCTAATTTAGGTTGCGTCTTAGTTTTGCTAACACAATTCAAAATCTCATAGGTTCCTTACGCTGCTGCCATGTTCTCTGTTTTAGGTGTAGTTGCACAGCCTTCTGTAAGTTCTATATATCTGATCACTATCTGATTCATGATTAGTTTCGAGAAATATCTCACTGAATTAGTTGTGGATCTAAAACGTGCAGTTAAGAAGCATTGCATCCAAACAAGTTGGGCCCAATGAGCAGGTATGTCTTGAAAATTATCTGTTTTCTTTGGGTTCATTATTTGACATTTTGCAGTTTCATTTGTCATATAAAATGTCATCCTACCTTCTGTATCTTTTATATAGTTTCTTCCACTGAAATGGAATTGGTATTAAAATCAAGCCAAAAGGGATATTCTGCCACACCAGGCAATGTCCACCACCATATACCCTATGCATCATTCAGATGCCCTCAGCACACCGATGGCCTCCTTGCTTCTGCCCATCCTCTGTGATACTGTTTTTTTCATGACCAGCTTCTCTCTCTCTCTCTCTCTCGCTCGCTCGCTCTCATATTTTTTCTTTCTATTCTTTTCTTTTCTGATTAGGGGAAAGCCCAAGGATGCATTTCAGGCCTATCTTCCTTTGCCAATGTTCTTTCTCCCTTGGTTTTTAGTCCTCTGACAGGTAAATGATATTTTATTTTATTTTTGAATTTTGTTCGTCCTCAAGTTAGTATAAACTAAATTCACTCTTTGCAATTCCAGCTTTGTTCCTTTCTACTAGTGCACCATTTCATTTCCCTGGCTTCAGTATTGCCTGTGCTGGATTTGCCATGGTAAGAGCTTTGACTGGTTTTCTAAGATACATGTTATGTTCTTTAAACGCTTTGTGCATTATAATTACAATTTATCATTTGAAACAAGTTTTGAGACCACTTGAATACAGGCATGCCGTACCCTGTCTATGATAGGTTCAATCTGAATTTTATTTTGAGCTGAAACCACCCTGTTCTAGTACAACAATCAAAGCTTTAATCTCATTTAGTGGGTCAGCTACATGAATTCTAGACCTCCAGCCACCTTCATCCATAGCCATATCCATAAACCCTGTTATAGTATCTGGGAAAATTCTAACTCTGAATCCAAAAAGTAGCAAGACAATAGCAAATTTCACCTTGATGAACATGAAAAATTAGCCCCTCAACCAGCACACTAGCTGTCAGGTTCTCTGTGGGATAATAGAGAAAGCACATGTACCTAATCTATCTGTGTTTTGACATCTGGATCTTCATTTGAGTCCTCTCAGACTCAGAGCTAAATATTCTGCCATACTCTTGGTCTAATACACGCATGCAATAAAAATAAGTATATGAGCTTTGTAATTTTGGAAACACATAATTGTGCACAATGGGAATGCTAGGGCTTGTTGTGGGTATTGGACATCTGTGACTGCAGATAGCCACATCAACAAACTGCAGATGTGATCCTGCTGATCCATGGTTTCTGCTTGTGGCACCATGTAGACACCCATTACCGCTACTGGCGCTAGCATGCCTATTTAAATCTGCTTGTGGGCATGAATCTATGGTTTCTGCTCACCGGCCACCATGTAGACACGCATAACTGGCGCTAGCATGCTAATTCAATTGTGCATGTGAGCACATGCCTCTGTTCTAGGTATGGGCAATATGTATGCTCATGTGACTTATTAGTGTCCCCTTTTTTTCTTGGATTGTGGATTCGATGGTTGTGCAGGTGATAGCGCTGGTTCAGAGCTTAATGATAAGGTCAGCTCCTCCGGTTTCAAACTCCAAATCTGGCAATTGCAACTGCATGGAGCCTTGACTTCTGCTAATGAAGAGTAGATTCATCCTTCATCTGCTCAAATCAGAAGCCTTTTCCTTGTTGGCATTGCATATTTGTGTCGATCGGTGCAAACTTCTTAGTTATTCAAGCCTCTTGTTCATAAGAAATACTTAAATGCAGTTAGTTTTTCAAGTTTGTTCAACCCGCCGACACGCCAAAGTTCCCCAATTTCAGGAGTACACTGAGCATGAAAAAGCGCCCGATGATGGTAGCATAGGATGCAGTCTGTTGGCATTTAACAAATTATAAGATGCCTGTATTTTTTTATCACTGGGACTATGAATACCTGTTGTATTCCGTAATCTAGAACCTGTCGGTATTAGTAATTAGCTGTAATTTTTTATTTTCCTTTTTGTTCTGATTCAATGTCTGCATTAGTTGCACGGAAAATTATTTTAAATGTGAATGCGTTGCTTTCACTACGCATAGTCACGTACAGGCTTTCCCTGCAGCAGATAACAGAAAATTAACAACACTTCCAAGTTCAATTTGTTATTGTCTAAATGTAATAATAATTTTATTTGATTAGAAACGTTGTTGTCAAGTTATCTGAATTTATAAAAAGAAATAATTAGAGAATGTGGGGAGATTCACATGCAAATACTCCGATATTTAAGTCAAACATTGAAAATAATAAAAACTGTATTAAAATCAATATTTCAAGAATGAGTGTCTTCCTATTTATAGAGAGATATAAAGTAATTTTAATTAATTCAAAATTAACATTATTATAAATAACATTTATCTTGATTATTCCCAGTTTGGCTGGGACTAAGACTTTTATAGATAATATTTACACTGATTTTTCCTAACTTGACTAGGTATAGAATTGTTAAGGATGACGTCTTATCTCTTATAAATAACGTTTATCGTGCCCTTTTTTTAGGATAGAATTTCTTATGGATGATTGTTTATTCCAATATTCCGAAATCCTTTTAAAATTAAGAATTTTTTATGGAAAATTGACACATTTTAGCCAAAAAATTATTTTGGCTTTTTTTGACCTTTTAATGAGCATTTACCTATGACACAACAACTCATCTCCACTCTTTTATCCGAGTTTCTCGAATGGAAGAGTAGGCTATATCATGACTTGCCTTTATTTTTTTATGATAGATTATTCTCACACTTGTCGAGCTTCTAATTTTGGATCATTCTCACGCTTTTTGTTTTTTTTTTCTTTTTGAACCGTTCTCACGCCCTCATGCTTCAGTTTTTAAACTTTTCTCGCACGTTAGCGCTTTGATTTTTTGAATGTCCATGTGTGTTCGGTGTGAGTCATTCATCGATTGATGTTATTAACCCCCAAACATCTTAACGGTCTTCAACATCCGCGTGTGTTCGAGGTGAGTCTTTCGTCCATTAAAATTTTTAATCCTCGAACATCTTAACGATTTTTTCATTAGTAGCTTTGCCACGTGTCTAAAGTGATTCTTTTTTGCCCGTCAGCAATATTGACCCCTAGACATCTTAATAGAATTGTTTAGCTTTTGTCACGTGTGTGCGAGGTGAGTCTCTTTGCCCATCGACAATATTGGCCCCTTGACATCTTAAGGGACGTTAACATCCACGTGTGTTTGGGGCGAGTATTTCGTTATTAACCCCCGAACATTTTAACGATCTTCAACATCTGCATGTGTTTAGGGTAAGTCTTCCGTCTGTTGACATTTTCGACCCCCAAACATCTCAATGATTGTTTCATTAGTAGCTTTGTCGCATGTGTTCGAGGTGAGTCTTTTTGTCCGTCGACATTATTGGCCTCCGAACATCTTAACGGACTTATTTAGTTTTTTTTCACATGTGTCTGAGATGAGTCTTTTTGCCCGTTGGTGTTATTGACCCCCGAATATCTTAACGATCTTCAACATCCACGTGTGTTCGAGGTGAGTGTTCTATCCATTGACGTTTTCGACCCCTAAACATCTTAACGATTTTTTCATTAATAGCTTTGTCGTGTGTGTCCGAGGTGAGTCTTTTTTTCCCATCAGTGGTATTGAACCCTCACCCTCAAACATCTTAACAGACTTGTTTAGCTTTGTCGCTTGTGTCTGAGATGAGTTTTTTGCCCATCGGTGGCATTGATTGATAGGTTTGAAATGCTGTGGCACCAACCCAAGAGGGGGGTGAATTTGGTTATTTAAAAATTAGGTTGAAAACTTGAAATCTTTTTCAAAACAAATAAGAATATAATGTAAGTGATGATTATTGAAATGTTTGAAATAATAAATGAAACAAAAAGAATAAGTAAGAGATGAACACAAGGATTTATAGTGGTTTGGGTTAAACTAAGTCTAATCCACTATATTAACTCTTCACTAAGAGTTTTATAAACCAATCCACTATAACCTCCTACTTAAACCCAAATAGTTCCTCCAGTCCAAGACTAGGAATTACAACCTCCTACTTACACAAAGAGGCCTTCTAGCTACACAACATATGAAATATAAGCAATGTTTAATAGAGAGAAAAATCTAAGAGATGAATCTTTTAGTTACAAATATCTCTCAAATAAAAACAAAAGGCTTGAATGATGAAATACAAATTAAGATCAAAGCCTTTGAGAGAAAAGATTAAAACACAAATACAATTGAGATGATGTAAATAATTTGTAAGCTCACCTCACTTCATTCCCATTCATTTTCTTCTTTTTGATCATTCTTGATTTTTATTTATAGGTGTTGTAAGAACTCATATTTTCGTGAGGTTGTCACGTAATTTAAGTAAGTTTAGAATACCGAAAAATTGGCTTGATAGTAGTTATAAATATCGAATCGACTACAGGGAATGTTTCAGAGTGTAAATGTCTAAGAAAACAAATATGGTCTCAACGAGTATTCCGAGATAGGATTTATGGTATCAAAAGAAATGGAAATTGAGACGATTTTCAGTACAGCTAAAATACAACTTCAATTCTGGCTAAAAAATTGAATCATCATAGGAGACTTCCAAAAAATAAACGGAATCCTGAGGGGGCTCCGATTTAGCATAAGGACCAACCCTGAGGTAGTTTTAGGATGAATCAATAGCCCGATGAGGACAATGGGGTGAAATCGTCCTTATCAAATAAGTTATGAATTATTAATTTTACATTTTCAGTATCGTAATGCAAATTAATTGGACGTTGAGGGTGTATTTGTAATTTAAGAAATTTTCAAGGGTAATAAAGATGTAAAATGAGAATTATTTTGATGTTTGAGGGTCTAATTGTAATTAAAGAATTACCCAAATGAAATAAGGATTAAATTAGGAGTTCACGTGGTAAAATATCAAAACTTGAGGACTTGAAATAAGGGCCAAAATGGCATTTGGAAGAAGCGCGGGGTATTAGCTTTAGATTTCAAAACTTAATCCAATATGGCTTCGAATTTCAAACAACATTCAATTATAGTTTTGAGTCTTTGGAGTACAAATCTTATCAAGAGACAAGTGGCGTCATATGATTGGTGGATTTCAAAACTCAAACCAATATTGATTTGGATTTCAAACAACATTCAATTCTAATTTTGAGTCTTTAGAGTCCAAAGCTTATTAAGAGATAAATGACATCATGTGATTGGTCTAAGAAATCTATAAATAATGACCATGAGTTGTTCTCAAATCATTCCAAGGGAGTTTGAGGCTTGAGGGATTCTAAGGTGAAGAGCTTGGTCTTGAGATATGGGAGAAAATTCTGCAAGAAGAAAGGAAAGAATCGGAGGAGAAGCGAAGGAGAATAAGCATCGACGGAGTTTCAGGTCTTTGTCGGAATTCATCCCAAACAGTAATAAAAAAAGGCAATGTAAGCCCAATTTTTTTAATATTCCTGTAGAGGGGGAAAAGAAGGACCTATAGGTTCAAACAGGGTCGAATCGGAGTTAAAATGAGGGAGATATAGCCGAAATACGAAAGTGACGCAGTGTTATCACGGCTGCACGTGAAGGTGCGTGGGCCACCTTTAAAGGGCACATGTGGGGCCCATTTTCATTAAAATTTTTCACTTATGATCCATATTTAATTCCCTTCAACTCTATGTAAAAGTTTTGGAGGTTAGGTTTACTGAAACTCGTGTTTTCGATAGAAACCTAGGCTTCTTGCTGTGAAACCGTAACTTCTAGAGATAAACCTTCAAGGTGAGTAATATTTCCTAGAAAATTCTAGAAATTCAGGAATTTTATTTTATGAATTGTTATAGTGAAATATTTGAGAAATATTTAGTTTGGATTTATTGAGGGAAAATAGGAAGAAATAGAGAGAAAAATAAAAAAAATGCAAGAAATTATGAAAAAAATAGGTTTTAATGTTTATTTAAATAAATATGATGATTAAGGTACTTTGAGACTTAAATTGAAGTGACTTGTGCAAATTTTGAGGTTGACATGCAAATCAAGATGATGCACGTATTTTGAGGCAAGGCATGAATATCAAGGTATCCCGATAAACTTGAAAAGGTAAGTGGTTCTACCTAAAACCCGATTTTAAGTAAATAATTTTATCATGTTGTCATGTCTTGATGCGAATATGTTCAAGTAGATTGCATTTACATGTATTGATAATGAAATATGCATATATACACTATGATATTGTTGATCATGCATTCGCATAAGGGTTTGAGAGTACGGGCTGGGACCGCTACTCTTCCAAGAGTGCGGGTATACACCTTGGCCTGGTAAAGAGGCTGTGAAAATGGGGAGTAGTAATAAGATATAGTCGACTCAAACCAAAATGAAATGGAAAAAGACATTTTACATTCATGCACGAAATATGTTTTGTTCCCTTACTTAGATGATTCATCATCTAACTTTGGCTTTGTTCCTGAAATATTCAAACGTTACAGATAGAGATTGTAGTAGAAGCGAAGATGAATGAGGCATGAAATGACACTTAGTAAAGCACATGATAAATTGAATGTATGTTATGTAGCCCATGTATTTAAGTTCTGTTACTTTTAAATTCTGAACGTTTTGAGGAATAATGATGTATAACCTTTTTTATGGTTAATGAGAATGTAAGAATTAATTTATGATTAATGTTAAGATATTAGATTCAATTTTAACTTCCGCATTTGATGTATATGACGATTCTCTTTTGAGATAGATGGAAGAAAATTTTGAAATGGATATGAGGAATGATGTGGTTTAGTTTTAGTAGTACTGAAGAAAAAAAAATTTATCCCTGAATTGTACCAATTTATAACACGTCCGAGAAAGTGGGGTGTTACAGGTGTCCCACAAGCTTCAAAAGAAAACTAATTGTTTATAGCTGTTGGATTTTGAAAAACTAACCATTAGAAGCTTTCTACAAATTAATCGGTCAACAGATGACTTAAATCGGTCAATAAATTGAATTTTAAGTTTTTGTTAGTCAACAGATTGAAAGCATTAGTCGACAGATACAAAGGTTAGTTAATAGATGAAATTATTTAGTTGACAGATAAAATGAGTTAGCCGACATATTCAAAGGTTAGTCGACATATTGCTTGAGATTAGTTAACAGATTAAAAGGTTAGTTGATAGATTAAATGAATTAGTTGCCAGATCAAGAAAAATTTTCAATATAGTTGACATATGATTGATTTTATCTTAAGAAAATTCTTTCATAAAAACATAGAATTCCAAATGTCATTAAGAGATATCACAAGATTTTTTACATCGGAATGTATGATGAAATTGATTTTAATTTTGATGTTTAATAAATCATATAAAAGAAATTTAGAGCACCAAGTAAATGCAAATTAATAAAATAATTACATCATAAACTATAATTGAATTTCATCATTAAAATCATGTCAAAAACAAAAACATCAATCTATAAAGAGCATGTATGCTCTTTTGCCTTTGAAAATGTTTTGCTTCATTTGACCAACGGTTCAAAACCAATTTATGAAAATCATTTAAGAGATTTTTTTAAATCTTAATACTTATTTTTGTAAATCTCCATACATGTAATACCCCGAGAGCCCAAGGTCAGGTCTAAGAAGAGACACTGGAGAAGATAGTATATATATTGAGGATAATATGGAAGGCAATACCAGCTGGATACCTTTTGGGCTAAATATGGATAAAAAAACTCCCGGGTCAAGCGTGCTTGAACTAAAGTAGCCCAAGGATGGGTAACTCCTAGGAAGTTCGCATAGGCCCATTAAGGTAAATTGATCCAGTCCTTCCTATCGCTCGATGCGGGATGTTACATGTGGTATCAGAGCCAACCCTTAGAGAATGTGGTCCGATGAAGGTAAAGAGTGGCTCCGGGTATGAGTGCCTAAACAAGAAGCAGCTCTTGGTAGGCTTTTAGGATGGCAGCCCCCAAAGAGGAAAAGATATGTGACCAATTGTAAGGTCACATGACGAGGAAGTTATGTGCTCAAAGGGGAGAGAATGTAATATCCCGAGAGCCCAAAGTCAGGTCCAAGAAGGGACACTAGAGAAACTAGTATATATATTGAGGATAGTATGAAAGGAAACAATACCATCTGCATAACTTTTGGCCTGAATGTAGATAAATAATTCTCGAGTTAAGTGTGCTTGAGCTAGGATAGCTTAAGGATGGGTGACCCCTAGGAAGTTTAAGTAGGCTCATTAGGGTAAGTTGATTCGGTCCTTCCTATCGCTCAATACAGGATGTTACAATACATATAATTCATTTGGTTTTGATTTTCACAAAGGTACTTGAAATTGATTTTTTTTAAAAAAAAACCTAAAAACCATATATTTGACTTAAAATATAAATCATTTATTTTTCATCATCAAAACCAACATAAAAGTAAAATATCATTGACCCCCAAACATTTTAATGGACTTCAACATACAAGTGTGTTAAGGGCGAGTCTTTCGTTACTGACCCCTGAACATCTTAATTGTTTTCAACATTCGCATGTGTTCAGGGTAAGTCTTTCATCCACTAACATTTTTGACCCCCAAATATCTCAACAATTTTTTCATTGGTAGTTTTGCCGTGTATGTCCTATGCAAGTCTTTTTGTTCGTTGACATTATTGACCCCTAGACATCTTAACAAAATTGTTTAGCTTTTTACCGCATGTGTTCGAGGCGAGTCTTTTTACCTTTCGACGTTATTGACCCCCGGACATCTTAACGGACTTGTTTATCATAATGTCACGACTCCCTAGTTTCGTGTGTCTATGCTTGCTAGAATTGTGGGCGACATCGATAATTAAAAATAATATTTATATTTTATTTTTACGGTTTGGCGTAATACCTACATCCGCGATTAGAAAGAATATCTATATTTTTGTTTTCATGGTTATACATAATGTCTATGTCTGCGATTTGTTTTGTTATCCACAATTAGAAAGAATATCCATATTTTTATTTTTGTGGTTCAAAGTAACGTCTACGTTCACGATTTGTTTTGTTTTCGCGACTCGGCGTAATGCCTACATCCACGATTAGTTTTATTTTTTCAGCTCGACATAATGCCTATGTCCATGATTAGTAAGAATATCCATATTTTTGTTTTCACGGTTCAACGTAATGAGTCCATGATTAGTTTTGTTTTTGCAGTTCGGTGAAACGTCTACGCCCGCGTGTGTGTGAGTCTTTCGTCTATTAACGTTATTAACCCCCAAGGATCTTAATAGAATTAATTAAAATCCAAATCAATAGTTGGAGCATAAAAAAATTAAATAAATAAGGAATAAGAAGAAGAAAAGCTCCTTGCTTAAATCTGGAATCAGATTCGAACCAGCTGCCCGCTTGCCCACTTTGCCTTTTGACTTATGGTTGCGTAGCCAAGCCTTGTGTGGGAGTGACTATGCATGGGCTAAGCTGCTTGCTTTCTATTGCCGTGCATGAGGTTACTAGCTGCATAGGCCTCGCCTGCTACTACACTATCACACATACTCTTCTCCTCTTCAATTGCTACTTCCTCTTAAATTAATCCCTTGTTGCCTCTTGCATTGCCTTTAAGCCTTTTGGTCATGGGTGTGATCCTAAATTTTGCAACTGTACATACATGCATACATACATACATATCCGGAGCAACTGTACTGTTAGTATAGGATGAATAAAATCGAAACCAATCTCCCCTAAAAAAGGGCGATCACATATTGGGCTTGGTTTATATACAGTAGCTCAAAAGATATGAATATTGAGAGATAAAGAGAAAAATGGAGATAAGTTTAATGGGAATCTAGAAAAATAAATGAAAATTAATGCTTCCTGCCTGTTAGTGATAGTGTCATAGATGCTAGATTTGCATTACATGAGATGTATGTGAATGGCACCATTAATTGTTCTCGATATTAATAAAGGTCATATCTTTATTGATGTCTCTCGATCTCATCTTCATGAATGAGTCTTTAGATTTCCTGGTATAAGTCCTACTCTTAAAGGGTTGAGACTATGTGACTTGGATCTCTAGTCTAGGATTTCTTAAAAATATTCACAGTCCTTAGACTTATTAAAAGGGTACTATGATTTGTCAATTAGTAGATTGACACAAGGACTACTACCATTATTTAGCATGGGATGCTGATTGGATGGGGTGGTGAGTCACACGCCACATTGCATCAGATGCATATAGTATACATGTGGGTGGGTGTTAGAGAACATCCACTAAATGTGATGCTTGCGACAAATCACTTAGCTTGAGAATTAATGATCTGTCGTTGACTTTCAATTATGTATCTAATCCTTAGACCAGAGGCGATAGTGTCTTGTGCACTAATGTCAGGAATTTACTGTTGAGCGAAACCATCCAGTGTAAGATGTGGGGATGCTTTTTGTGTAGTCTCTATATAGTGGTGCATGGAGGCAAATGTTCATCAATGGAATTCATTGGCCTTCATTGGATGGGGGGAACATCCTATGTGATCCATGTTGATGACTTTGATTGGAAATTTTCTGGCTAGGATGAGCAAGAGACTGGAAAGGCTTCCAACGTCAGATTAGATCTGACATGCTACTTCAATCACACCTTACTGGATCTATTATAGCTATCAAGTCATGTGAGCTTAATCAATCCATAGCTTTCACTTGGTCAGGATGTTGTCAGTGGAAGGACTATAGTATACAGTAATCGAGAAGCCTTAATAGGTTCATAAGAAGTGGGAATTTATTGCCATTAGAATCATCCTGAGTCCTGGCTAGAGGATACTTAGAATCTTTCAGGGTGCTCTGGGGATTTTGAGATATCATCTCAGTAAGTTGACATTAAGGAGTTGACGTGTCATAATTGCTATGTGGCTGTGAATCTAGAAAGTCACACACATACTAAGTAATGTAGTGGATTAGTGATTCATTGTTGTTAGCGTGTTCCTCATCACTGTGAGACAATGATGTTGGTTGTTGTTATGTGTGGGACACAGGGATCTATGGTTATGGGAGATTGTTGATAACAGGGCTTTAGTGGTAATTGGATGAATCTGGTGCTTAGCAAACTAGAACGGTTGATAGGTGCATGGAGCGATTGATCGCTTGGGGTAGTCAATCGGTGCTCTCGTTGCGGTCGACTGGTTTTGTCACGTCAACTAGGGCTTGAGGAAAGTCAGTAACTTTAAGCAGTCGATCGAGTGCCTCATGTTGTCGATTAGATGCCTTATGAAGAAGTGTATGGGAGAGAGAGTGGTGTGGATGACAGATTGAGGGAAGGGAGAGAGATTATATGAAAGGTATTTGGGGGACTGAGGAAGCTACCCAAACGTGTGAGCTGCTCTTCACCATCTTTTTCCATCATCTCTTTCTTGTTCTTTTGTCTGCCATCTTCTTATTCTTCCTAGTTGCAGCTGTTGCTCGTTCTTGCTCCAAGCTCGACTGGTGCAACGTCCTCATCATCTTCTTCTTTCATAGAGAGGTTGTTGGACAACCAAGAAACAACCGAGAGAGGGACCACTTAAGAGCTTCGGGTCACCTTCATCGAGAGAGTCCTAACATGACTCTGTTTGTGGAGGCTGGCTAGTCACCCGAACACTTGCAAGGATGGGAGAGCCTGCTGGACAGAGAAAGAAGACAGACACTGGATGGACAATCGACATCAAACCTCATTCAAAAGGTATACTGAAAATCCTCTTATGGCATGGGCTTTTCTATTTTGCATATGGATGATATATATTGAGTCATGCAAGGTCAATTTTTGTATCCACTATGTATGTTTTATATTTTCATTATGCTATTTTCTATGTTGAAAATGCCTTTAAATGTAAAACCCTTGTAATGATCCACCAAGAGTTGGTGTTTTGGGCACAGTTCTACTACATCCCTTCAGCCTAGATCTAGAACCAGATCTGAATCACCATTCCAACAGATTGTTCAACTACTGCTTGCTTGCTTGGTGATTAGTGGTTAATTTTGTAAAAATTTTGTTATAATTATACCCTTCTTTAGATCTTAAATATGGTTTAAATTAGATATTAATATATATTTTATGGTTATATGTAAATTTAAATTGAAAGATGAATGAAATGAAGTTCTAAAGTAAATAATAATAATATATAAAATTATATATAAATATCATTATATGCATGCATGTAATATATATATAATATAATCTAATATATATATGTGCCATGTGTAATACATATATATAATATATAATTTATTAATAACATTAAATTATTTTTATTTTTTTTAGGCATGAAGAATTCAAGCCCATGAAGACTTAAAGTCCATGAAGAATTCAAGTCCATGAAGAAATCAAAGCCATGGAAAAATCAAGTCCATGAAGAAATCAAACCCATGAAAAATTAAAGTCCATGAAGAATTCAAGCCCGTGAAGAATTAAGGCCCAATTTGAGCAACCCATGGAAAATATTATTTGGAGAAGGCCCAAGGATTATTTTTAATCCTAATGAAGATTAAAAACCAATTTATAGAAATCTATTTTTATTTTTTATGTGAGAGCTTTATTAGGTGTGTTTTTTAGCTAAAATCCATTTAACTATTAGGTGGATATTATAGCTAAAATCCATTTAACTTTATGAGTGCTTTATTAGGTATGTATTTTAGCTAAAATCCATTTAATATTAGGTGTGTATTATAGCTAAAATCCATTTAACTTTAAGTGTGTGAGTGCCCATTAGATATAATTATGTCTAATTGAATAATTGAAATTGTGTGGTTTGTATTGCATCTTGTGGCCTATAAATAGCTCACTTGATTGCATTTGTAAGTGTGATTATTATTCTTGAATAAAAGTTTAGTTGTTTCCTTATAATTATCTCTTTGAGAATTGTTCTTGTTCTTTCTCATTTTCTTTAGTACTTTCTCTTATAATCTTACTTTTTTCTTTCTTCTTTTAAATTCTTATGTCATTTATTATTACTTTATTATTCACCGCCTAAATGGCCGGTTAATTTGTGCCTTTAAATTTCTGCAATTTTAATTCTTGTCATTTAATTATTCACCGCCTAAATGGCCGGTTAGTTTATGCCTTTAAATTTCTGCAATTTTAATTCTTGTCATTTAATTATCCACCGCCTAAATGGCCGGTTAGTTTATGCCTTTAAATTTCTTGTCATTTAAATTCTGTTATTTAAATTACGTCATTTAAATTTATGTCAATTAACTTTCAAATAAAAATGAGTAGTTAAATTTAATCTTGGGTTAAGGCAAGGACAGTGTCCAACGCCAATGATTCCCAAAGAAAGCTGCGCTTTAAATAAGTAACATTAATTTAAATTTCAGTATGAGTGTGTATTAATTATTAAAAAATCACTAGGTTTGGATTGGAGCGTAAGCCTAACTTAGAGCTTTCATGCCATGTATGAGAGTTACTAGAACTGGAAACGCTATCATACCCAAATCTGGATGATTAATTTAGTTGTTTTGTATATTAATTGTAATTGAATTTATGGTAGTTGCTTAAATTAGAATCCCGCATATCATGTATGGGGATTGCTTAACCTAGAACTATCATCATCTCTAATTGCATTTAATAACAAATTCTCATATCTGAAATTAAATTAATGTTGCTAATCTTTTATGCTAAAATTTGGGAATCAACGGGTTGGTACTGAAATTGTCTTAACTCAAGCACTATCCAAATTCATATTTTTACGTTTAATGTTTATTTCAATTTTTGCCTTACTTTATTTTCTAGTATCTGTTGTCTAAAAACAAAACCATAAAAAATCTTGTTGTCAATTTGTCCAAATGCGTGTGCGTGTGTGTGACATTCTTTTTCTTTTGCCATAAATAAATCTCTCAGTGGATGACCTGGATTCATCCAGAAAATATAAATATAAATTTGGACTACAACTGCACTCGTACACTGGCGAGTATAAACCTCTCACTAAAATAAAAAAAATATAAAAGTTTTATTATGATTTGTTTTTATTGTGTTTTAATTGCAGGGTGAGAGTGCAGTCAAATTTTGGCGCCGTTGCCGGGGAGATTAAGGCAAAAACAAAAAGAAAAAAATAAAAAAAATAAAAAAAAAAGAATAAGCATCTCTTGATAAAATCGGTAACTCTATTTCTCTTTTACTTTATTTTTGTTTGTGCATTGTATATGAGACTGAGATCAGGTAGAATTTTGAAACAGTATTTTCATATCATTCTGAGTCTTTACCTGCAATTGGATTGTCAACTTTACACTCATGTCTCAAAATTACTACAATCTGTCTGCACAAGATACTTATCATGATGAAAATTATCATTTTGAATCTGATTTGTCTAGACCTCTTAAGGATTATCTATACCCTCTTAGGCAAACCACTTTTGATTTGCAATCAGACACTACCCATTTGTTACCCACTTACCATGAAATTGAGGTTTGGTGTGCTGTGTGTGAGACTTCAACTCATTTAACGGATGACTGCCCTATAATACCTGCTTTTAAGGAGATATTGTATGGTCAATCCAGTTACACACACACACAACTATGAGAGAATGTATTACCAGAACCATGAGGAAAACTACCATTCGGACTTTGATGCATATCACCTTAATTCACACTTTCATCCAAATTTCTCATGGAAAAATGATTTTGTAGCCCAACCACATGAGCACTTCCTTTCCCAGCCTCAATCATTTCAAACTAATGAAGGGTCTACATTCGATGCATATCAACCCCCTCATGGGAGTTCATTAGAAGATACCTTCAATCTATTTATGCAAGGCCAAATGGAAATTTTTACACAAATGTCCAAATGTCAAGAACATACTATTAGAGTTACAGAGGACATTAGGAACCAATTGACACAGCTAACACAGACTTTGAGCATGTCAGAGCCTGTCCATCCCAACTCACTCCAAATCCCATTAATAAAACCCATCATCAAAAGTGAAAGTCAGGAGCAGGACATAGGAGTGACTGTCTTAAGGAATAGAGAAATAATTGAGAAACTTGATGCCCCTAGGACAGTACACCCTTTGGTGCAAGAAGAGAGAGTGGTTGATCACAGTGAGGTAGATGTCAATGAAGCCTTGGAGGAAGAAAAAGACCAAAATGATGTAAGAAAAGAAGAAACCTGGGAGGAAGAAGAGGATAAAATTCGAGAGCCAAAATGTGAAAAAATCATAAGTTTATCCACATTTACCCCTCAATTTCTATTTTTTAGGTTAGTCGATATTATTGAGGATCAAATTAAACCAAACACGTGTGAGATGTTTGTGCAAATTAATGTGCCATGCACGGATATAATAAAACCAACACCTCCGGACGATATATTTTCAAAATATATATGTGCATTCATGAGAAAAATCAATTTATATAATTTTGAAAATAACTTTAAAAGTGGTGTAGTAAATGGGAGATATTATACGATTAGGTGGGCAACCACTCATTTGATCCTTAATTGGAAGAAAAGAAAAAAAAAATTCTAAAAAAAAATAAATAAAAATATAATAAAATAATTTTATATATATATATATACATATAAGTTGTTCATTTTCTTCATTACTTAACTAGTGTTTCTCTATGTGCAGTCTAAATAAAATTTCTCCATACGAGTTTATGTATTGAAGACCGCCAGGTATGCCTATCTTCTATCCTTTTATTGCCAATTGAGGACAATACGCAATTTAAGTTGGGGGGTAAGGTGTCTACAAAATTTTACCTAAAAAAAAAAAAAACAAAATTAAAACAAAATTAATTAAAAAAAAAATTGAATTGAGAGAGACAGAATTGACGCTGGTGGTAGCCATCTTTTCTTGGGCAGTGCAATCACACTGCCCTATAAAGAAAGAAAGCACACTGCCAAATGTTGAAAACAGAGGCGCCGAGCGTTGAAAAAAAAAAAAGGCACACTGCCAAATGTTGAAAAATGAGACGCTAAACGACGTCAAGTCTGACGGTGCAATTATGGCATGCCTCGAGTCGAGTGTAGAATAGTGATGCCCATTGCTCTATAAGAGACTCCATATCTGTATGAGGCAAGTCACCCCTCTTGAGCTCAATCTTCTCTCCTTTGTGTTATTCTCCGATCAGGTACTCTCATCCCTTTTGTAAAGTTTATAGTTCTTTACTTTCTTCTTAGTATAATTTTTTTTTTTTTAAAAAAAAAAAATGGATCTTTATCTCTCAAAAATTCACAAGTACTATCCATCTCTCCCGCAGAATGATTTGCAAAAAATTTATGTTACTAGGTGTGAAAGACTTAGGTTGTTGATGCTTAATAACATCCCTGAAGATATTCGTTGGCTGATCGAAGCAAAAGTTCGATTAGCTGGTGAAACTTCACCTAGTTTTAAGCATTTTCCAGGCTTAGGGAAGAGTAGTTTTGCGAAGAAAAGAAGAGCGAAAAGAGTGAATGGTTGTTACAAATGTGCTCGATGGACCTGTAACACATGATGCAAATCTGTGGGGTTTACGTCCATAAATCGAGAAGATAAAATTAGTTTCATAAAGGATGGACTGAGTAAGGAGTCTCTGGATGATATCCGATTGACTCTTGAGACGCATCCATGTGGAATAGTGCAAAGAGAACTTCTTGTTTTATGGACCCAGTTCAGAAGTGACCACCAACGCTATAGTCTTGGGAATCTGACTAAAAAAGACCATGTTTGCCAATCTATAAGAAAATTGGATGGGAAGCTTATCCCCGCTTCATAGAAAGTGTTTAAGCCGTTTCTGGACGTAAAACCAGAGGAAGATGTGAGCCACAATCACAACTACTTATACATACGCATGATTTTTGTTTGTATTTATTTCTTGTTGAATTGTTGTATAGCTACTTTTGATCGCCAAACTTCTTTTCAGGACATACAAAAGGAACAAACATGGAAGGCCAGTTAGTTCGTCGAATCAATACCATATGTGTACTTTGTGGCTCTCAACTTGGGAGCGATATTTGTTATGCACTTGCAGCGAGCGAACTTGGTAAAAAATTAGGAGAGAAAAAAATTAATTTGGTATATGGAGGGGGAAGTCGTGGATTGAATGGTTATGTTTCACAAGCTGTACATCTTGGAAATTCATCTGTGGTAGGTATAATGCCAATCCCTTTAGCTGAACCACATATTTCTGGGATTATACGCGGTCAACTTATAGAAACGACTTCTATGTCTGAGCGCATGGCTTGTAAGATTTATCAGTCAGATGCCTTCATTGCTTTACCAGGAGGTTTTGGAACACTGGAAGAAATCTTTTGTATAATCTCCTGGGCCAAGAGTAATCTCCATACCAAACCCATTGGACTTTTAAATGTTAACCATTTTTTCGATGGGTTACTCTCCTTTCTTGATCAGGCTGTGGACCAACAGTTCATTTCTCGTTCAGCAAGAAAGATTCTCATTTCTGCATCCACCATTGATAAGCTGCTAGAGAAATTACATGCTTATGTTCCACAGTACGATCCTCATGAGCCTCGGATAGACTGGTCTAAGGCAATTAGTAACAAGCGCCAAAAGGGTCCGATTAATTTAGATTTATCACTGTGAGAAATGCTCTTTATTAAGATGGCTGAGTAAGGAGTACTTTTTGTACTCTTGAGACGCATCTAGTTATTGTACAACTCGCAGAATTTTTCTTGATTGTGTTCTTTAAAAAAAAAAAAAAAAAACAAAACAAAACAAAACTGTGGAATGTTGTTAGCAAAGTCTTTGATAAGATGGCTGAGTAAGGAGTACTTTTTGTACTCTTGAGACGCATTTTTTTATCTTATGACTTGCATCAATTTTTATTTTGGTATGAAAATATAAATATATATATATATGGTGTGCTCATTTGTTGTTTAAGTTTTAGCAGTTCACAGCAAAATGAACTTGTGGAGTTACAGGTATTCCTAACAACCCTAATTTATTACTGCAATTCAAGTTGGGGGGTGTAAGATTTAGTTATGAATTATCTGGTTCATATTTAACTGTGAGTTTGCTATTGCTAGTTTGTAGTCTTGTGTGAATTGATTATCTTTATCTGCTCTTATTAAAAAAAAAAAAAAATTTGTGTTTCAAATAACGCTATTCCTAAAGTTTTGAAGTTATGCACTGAAAGCCGGTTAAGTTTGCAATACGAAACATGGATGCATTGATTTCTTATTTGAAAACGTATGTGCATTAGAATAAGTAATTTGCATTCATCGGGGATTCAAAATTTAAAAATTGGTTATCGGTCATAAAGTCAAAGGTAACAGTAATTAGCTGATTAGTACATTGTATGATCCCTCAACAGAAGTGGAGACTATTACCCAAGTAAGTGTTTGAGCCTAATAACCATTAATTCTGAGTGAAATAATATTTACTCTAAATATGCTCTCTTGTTTATCTTATCTTTTCAATGGCTTCAAAATATCAATTCGCTTTGAATGTCTAGTATGATAGCGGATGAATTTGACTGGTTTCAAACTTCGACTTAGATGACTGAGAAGCATGATAGGGGGATCAATTTCTTTCAGTTTGAGCCTATTAAACCTTTTTCTTTCTTTAAATTAACCTCCCTTGCTATCCCATTTGAGCCATTTGTAGTACAATTTCTTTCGTTACTCTCGGTTAACCTATAACCATATGAATTTTATCCAACCTGGTGTGATTTTGGGAATTAATCTGTTTATCTATTTTCATATTTAAAAAGAAAAAGAAAAAGAAAAAAAAAAGAGAAAAAAAAAAAGAGAAGAAAAAAAAAAGTGAAAAAAAAGGGGGCAAATTCTCTTAGCTATTCAGCATAACTGTTTCAAAATGAATGCTAAAAAAAAAAAAAAAAAAAAAAAATCCCGACACACCCTTTGCACACTCTACCTTTTCTTTGACAACCCGTATTAACCTTATAGCCCCATTACAACCCAGTCCGGTCCCTTTTGATGCTATAAATCATGTGATCTCAGAATTCAAGTTTGGAGTAGGGAATCATGTTTAAATTCAGAAGTTACTCATCTAGAGCATTATTCCAATCATGAAGCTATGTCAATTTCCTTGTTCTTTCATGAAAATACGTTCCTTGTATTTGAGATGGCACCGAGTTTTGAACTTGTTCTGCATTTACTCTTATGACGGTGCACCCCCTTGTGTGTACACCTGAAGAATCTTTTTTATTGGAGAGAAAATCCATAGTAAGATTTGAAGTCAAAACTTCGAGGGAGTAAGTCTGTGTGTTGGTTATCCTAATTTCCATTCCTGAGATTGTATGACCTTTAACCAAAAATCTGATTTAGAATGCTAAATTATTTATTTAATTTTATGCATTTCGGTTTCAAATTTGAAATTTTTACATTCATACAGTTATTGTGAATAAAGTTTGGCAGGTGTATAATCTGCTTGCTAAGGGACTAGCAATGTTGAAGTTGGGGGGTATGATTAGTGGTTAATTTTGTAAAAATTTTGTTATAATTATACCCTTCTTTCGATCTTAAATATGGTTTAAATTAGATATTAATATATATTTTATGGTTATATGTAAATTTAAATTGAAAGATGAATGAAATGAAGTTCTAAAGTAAATAATAATAATATATAAAATTATATATAAATATCATTATATGCATGCATGTAATATATATATAATATAATCTAATATATATGTGCCATGTGTAATACATATATATAATATATAATTTATTAATAACATTAAATTATTTTTATTTTTTTTAGGCATGAAGAATTCAAGCCCATGAAGACTTAAAGTCCATGAAGAATTCAAGTCCATGAAGAAATCAAAGCCATGGAGAAATCAAGTCCATGAAGAAATCAAACCCATGAAAAATTAAAGTCCATGAAGAATTCAAGCCCGTGAAGAATTAAGGCCCAATTTGAGCAACCCATGGAAAATATTATTTGGAGAAGGCCCAAGGATTATTTTTAATCCTAATGAAGATTAAAAACCAATTTATAGAAATCTATTTTTATTTTTTATGTGAGAGCTTTATTAGGTGTGTTTTTTAGCTAAAATCCATTTAACTATTAGGTGGATATTATAGCTAAAATCCATTTAACTTTATGAGTGCTTTATTAGGTATGTATTTTAGCTAAAATCCATTTAATATTAGGTGTGTATTATAGCTAAAATCCATTTAACTTTAAGTGTGTGAGTGCCCATTAGATATAATTATGTCTAATTGAATAATTGAAATTGTGTGGTTTGTATTGCATCTTGTGGCCTATAAATAGCTCACTTGATTGCATTTGTAAGTGTGATTATTATTCTTGAATAAAAGTTTAGTTGTTTCCTTATAATTCTCTCTTTGAGAATTGTTCTTGTTCTTTCTCATTTTCTTTAGTACTTTCTCTTATAATCTTACTTTTTTCTTTCTTCTTTTAAATTCTTATGTCATTTATTATTACTTTATTATTCACCGCCTAAATGGCCGGTTAATTTGTGCCTTTAAATTTCTGCAATTTTAATTCTTATCATTTAATTATTCACCGCCTAAATGGCCGGTTAGTTTATGCCTTTAAATTTCTGCAATTTTAATTCTTGTCATTTAATTATCCACCGCCTAAATGGCCGGTTAGTTTATGCCTTTAAATTTCTTGTCATTTAAATTCTGTTATTTAAATTACGTCATTTAAATTTATGTCAATTAACTTTCAAATAAAAATGAGTAGTTAAATTTAATCTTGGGTTAAGGCAAGGACAGTGTCCAACGCCAATGATTCCCAAAGAAAGCTGCGCTTTAAATAAGTAACATTAATTTAAATTTCAGTATGAGTGTGTATTAATTATTAAAAAATCACTAGGTTTGGATTGGAGCGTAAGCCTAACTTAGAGCTTTCATGCCATGTATGAGAGTTACTAGAACTGGAAACGCTATCATACCCAAATCTGGATGATTAATTTAGTTGTTTTGTATATTAATTGTAATTGAATTTATGGTAGTTGCTTAAATTAGAATCCCGCATATCATGTATGGGGATTGCTTAACCTAGAACTATCATCATCTCTAATTGCATTTAATAACAAATTCTCATATCTGAAATTAAATTAATGTTGCTAATCTTTTATGCTAAAATTTGGGAATCAACGGGTTGGTACTGAAATTGTCTTAACTCAAGCACTATCCAAATTCATATTTTTACGTTTAATGTTTATTTCAATTTTTGCCTTACTTTATTTTCTAGTATCTGTTGTCTAAAAACAAAACCATAAAAAATCTTGTTGTCAATTTGTCCAAATGCGTGTGCGTGTGTGTGACATTCTTTTTCTTTTGCCATAAATAAATCTCTCAGTGGACGACCTGGATTCATCCAGAAAATATAAATATAAATTTGGACTACAACTGCACTCGTACACTGGTGAGTATAAACCTCTTACTAAAATAAAAAAAATATAAAAATTTTATTATGATTTGTTTTTATTGTGTTTTAATTGCAGGGTGAGAGTGCAGTCACTTGGGCTGTCGTACTACCTACTTATGCTACTACTTCTTCACGCCTTGTGCCTTGCGGCTGCCTACTATTGCAATTGGGCCAAGTTGTATGCATTATGTCTCTCTTTGCCCCTGCTTGTGGCAGCTTGTCCTTGTGACAAGTGAAGGATCATCCCGAGGAAACATAGCATGCAATGGAAGCGATTTTTTTAAAGAAAAACTTTCCTCGTATTGATTAGAATCTAGGAAACTTACTTCTCCTACGGATTACCGGACGGAATGATACGACAGACGGAGGATGGGCGGGAGCTTCTTCTCGTAGTGGAGACGACGGCTGTCCTGCAATCCTTCAGCTTCTTCGCATCAGAACTTGAAGGCTCTCTTTCGATCTTCCAAGGTATAACTCAAGAACTCGTGGCCTCTCTTTCGGTGAAGAAGAGTAAAAGGAACCCTGGATGAAAAACAACCAAAGAGAGAATATATATAGGGAGAACCCTAGGGTTAAAACCCTAGTGGGCCAAACCCTAGTGGGCCAAGTTCATTTAATTAATTTTCTAATTAGGTTAGCCCAATTAATTAATTAAAAGGCTAATGAACTATTACTTTATTCTAGCCCAATTAATTATGGACCATTCTGAATAAAATAATTCTCTCTTAATGTAATTCACCCAACCAGCCAAATGTATTAAATAATACATGAGTTATATCGAGCTACCCCGGGGACCAAAAGACAAATTATTCACGACTACTAAAATGACCAAAATATCCCTGCTACCTAGTAGCTATATTTTGTCATTCTAAGTGTTCCAACTATCACCATATGGTAACACTGACCCCACGAATAATTTTGCATATGCAGGGTCTTTGACCTACTAGTGTAATGACAAAAATACCCCTCTGCGTAACACCCATCATTTAGAAAGGAATAATGTACTAACACCTCTCTAAATTATTTCTACCATCCTTAGATCACTAGTCCAATAATCCGTGACTACTCGAATGTACTTGCTTATCACTGGGAGCTACCCAAAAGCACACACTCTTAAGTCACGTTCCCAGGGCCCTAGATTATTTGATTATTCTTGAACAATCACAAGGGGGTGAATCACAGAAACTATCTTGTATTAATCTGTCTTAGCTAATTAGAAACCATACTCCCAACTCAAAAGGTTATTGATCTTTGATAGACCTCACCTACAGTGAATCTAAGAATATAGCTCTAGGTTCACTAGACCACCAACTAATACTCAAGTATTAGAGTACTCGTCCACGTAGTAGCAGTGATAGACTAGTTCCATGATAATTAGTACTTTGTCATTAGCTTCTATCACAGGTCCACTCTACGCATTCCAAATGCGCTTGTACAATTAGAGTAAACGGACTGTTTACTGGCTAAGGCAAGCCATCCTCCATTAGGATCTATTGTACAATGATCTTATCATGATAGAATGCCCAGTTCTATCAAAAGATCAAGAGTAATATTTTCTTGCTTATTAAGTACCCATGATTCATGCCTAACTGTGAAGAACGACCCATCACATGAATCACTTACTTAATAGCATGGACACTTTTGCAACAATTAAATGCAAACAATATATGTGCCACAAACTGACTAAAAGAAACATCATTACCATAAATTAAACAAAACGTGTCTTTAGGGCATACATTTCCAACAATCTCCCACTTGCACTCAAAGACTATGAAAATCCATAAGTTCCCACCCCTATGACATCTAAGTGTCTTCGAAAGACCTTCTCTACCAAGGGCTTGGTGAAAGGATCCGCTAGATTGTTTGATGTAGATATCTGGTCCACCACTATCTCATTCTTCTGGATGAACTCCCGAATGAGGTGGTACTTCCTCTCAATATGCTTGCCCTTTCTGTGGTTCCTTGGTTCTTTGCATTGTGACACTACTCCGGTGTTGTCACAATAAAGTATAATAGGCTTTTCCACATGCGGTACAACTCCTAGTTCTATAAGCAACTTTCGGAGCCATACTGCTTCCTTGGACGCCTCTGATGCTGCTACATACTCAGCTTCCATGGTGGAATCAGCAATACAAGATTGCTTGATACTCCGCCATGAAATAGCTCCTCCAGACAAGGTGAAAACATATCCACTAGTGGATTTTCTTTCATCCTTATCAGCCTGGAAATATGAGTCTGTGTAGCCTACTGGAACTAAGTCATCAGCTCTGTAGACTAGCATATAATCCTTAGTAACCTTAAGGTACTTGAGTATATGCTTTACAGCTTGCCAATGTGCTTCCCCTGGATTTGACTGAAATCTGCTTATCATGCCTACAGCAAAGCAGATATCTGGCCTGGTACACAGCATGGCATACATGAGACTTCCTATAGCTGAAACATAAGAAATCCTACTCATGCGCGCCTTTTCTTCCTCTGTCTTGGGACAGTCCCTGGAAGATAAGCCCAATCCGTGTCTAAAAAGAATTAATGCCCCTTTACACTGATCCATACTGAACCTGACCAATATCTTGTCAATATAAGAAGATTGGGATAAACCTAACATTCTCTGCTTCCTATCTCTAAGAAGCTTTATACCGAGAATGTAACTATCTTCTCCCATATCTTTCATGCTAAATTGACTTGATAGCCAAATCTTTATTGATGACAACATCCCTACATCATTTCCTATGATGAGAATGTCATCAACATATAACACCAGAAAAGACACATTTTCACCATTTGTTTTCTTATACACGCATGGTTCATCTACGTTTGAAATAAATCCATAAGATTTTATAGACTCATCAAAACGTTTGTTCCATGCCCTTGATGCCTGCTTAAGTCCATAAATGGACTTCTTAAGCTTGCAGACCATGTGATCTTGGCCTTTCACAACATAGCCTTCTGGTTGGGACATATAGATGTCTTCACTAAGATGGCCATTAAGAAAGGCCGTCTTAACATCCATTTGCCATATCTCATAGTCATAATGACATGCTATGGCAAGGAGTATGCGAATGGATTTAAGCATGGCTACTGGTGAAAAGGTTTCCTCATAATCGATCCCTTCTTTCTGAGTAAATCCTTTTGCAACCAACCTTGCTTTAAAGGTTTGCACCTTTCCATCCGCTCCCCTTTTCCTCTTGTATACCCACTTACACCCTATGGGTTTTACCCCTTCAGGTGTAGCTACAAGATCCCAAACCTGATTGAGATGCATAGACTCAATCTCGGCATCCATTGCAAGGCGCCACTTGTCTACATCAACATCAAGGACAGCCTCCTCGTATCTAGTAGGATCTTGTTCCTGATTGTCAGAGACTAGCTCGAAAGCTTCTCCTGTCCATCTATCAGGAACTTTAGTTTCCCTCCCACTACGACGAGGCTCCGTGCGTATAGAAACACTCGGTTGTGTCTCTTTTGGTTCCTCAATTGGGACACTAGATGTACCTGAAGTTTGTTCAGAAGACAACTTCTCATCTAGTTCTACTCTGCTTGAACCCTTAGTGGACATACTCTGATCATCCTCCAAGTATCTAGCATGAGTACTGATTAGTACTTTCTACTCCTTAGGATAATAGAAATATCCACCACGAGTGCCTTTTGGATATCCTATGAAGTAGCATAATTCTGACCTTGGTTCCAACTTACTCCCCTTAGTCAATACATAAGCTGGACAACCCCATATCTTGAGATGATTTAGACTAGGCTTTCGTCCCGTCCACATCTCATAGGGTGTCCTAGGTACAGACTTGGAGGGTACCAAGTTCAGAATGTATGTTGTCGTTTCTAAGGCATATCCCCAAAAGGAAATAGGAAGAGATGCATGGCTCATCATGCTTCCTACCATCTCCATTAGAGTCCTGTTCCTTCTCTCACTGACTCCATTCTGCTGGGGGGTCCCAGGCGCAGTCAATTGAGAAACTATACCGTGATGTACTAAGTAGTCCTTAAACTCTCCAAGAAGGTACTCTCCACCACGGTCTGACCTCAAAATTTTGATCAATTTACCTGTTTGACGCTCCACTTCAGCCTTAAACTCTTTGAATTTATCAAAAGAATCAGACTTGCGCCTCATCAGATAAATATAACCAAAACGAGTGTGGTCATCCGTAAATGTGATGAAGTACTCGTAACCTCCTCTAGCAGGTGTAGTCATTGGACCACAAACATCACTATGAACTAACTCTAATATGTTTTTGGCTCTACCTGCCTTCTGAGTAAATGGCCTTTTGGTCATTTTGCCCATTAGGCATGATTCACACTGAGGCCATTCTTCCAATCTCAATGAGCCCAAGGGCCCATCATGGATTAGGCTCTGAATCCGATTAGGATTAATGTGCCCTAATCTTAAGTGCCATAGATAAGAGTCATTAGATGATAATGTTCTCTTCTTATTAACTGGTTCAGTCTCAGAGTTGTTTATTAGACTTTTAATAGGATTAATATAATAAAGATTCCCAAATAGGTTGCCTGAACAAATAACCTGTCCATTTCTACTGATGGTGACACCAGAATGGAACGAAACAGAATAACCATAAGAAATCAATTTAGAAACTGAAATTAAATTCTGTCTCAAAGCAGGAACGTATAAAACATCTTTCGGAATTAAAATCCTATTAGATTCAAAAAACAAATGCAAAACTCCCACTGCTTCAGCCCATACTCGAGCTCCACTAGCTACCAGCATTCCATGCTCTCCTTCAAGTAGAGTCCTTGTCTTTCTGAACCCCTGCAAAGAGTTACAGACATGATCAGTGGCTCCTGAATCAACTATCCAAGAGGATGAAGATCCTACCAAACTGATGGATTCTAAGTAAAGAGCAATACCTGGTGCTTTCACCTTGAGGGCAGGACAATCCTTTTTCCAGTGTCCTTTCTGCCCACATTTGAAGCACTTGCCTTTGGGCTTGGCATCGGCCTGACTAGCTCCGGGCTTTATGGGCTTGCCCCCTGCTTTGTTTTGACCCTTCTTCTTCTTGAAGTTCTTGGCTTTAGGGCCAACTCTAGGAGAAGATGCAGAATGAATAGCTAGAGCCTTTGAGGTAGGCTTCATGATCTTCTCTGCTGCCTGGAGCTCTTTCATGAGCTCCACTAGATTCATCTCTAACTTATTCATGTTATAGTTCAATTTGAACTGCGAGTATGAATCTGGCAAAGTCTCTAAGACCATGTCTACCTAACTCTCAGCATCTATCGTCGCTCCCAGAACCTCAGCTTCCTCGAAGTAAGCAATCATCTTGAGCATGTTCTCTCGAACTGAAGCCCCCTCAGCCATCCTGGTAGTCATAATCGCCTTAAGAGCTTCCTGCCTCGCGGGCTGGCTCTTATCAGCAAACATGGTGCGCAACGACAGATCAATATCATAAGCAGTGGACGTATGCTCATGCTTCGATTGAAGCACATCGGACATGGAAGCCAACATGTAGCATCGTGCCATCTCGTCTGCATTCTTCCATTCCACCTCTGCCTGGCGCTCCTCGTCAGTGGAGTCTCTCCCAATTACAGGACAGGGGTCAGTCAGAACATACTTGTACCCTTCAGCTGTGAGTACTATGTTCAACTTCCTCTTCCAGTTAACATAATTACCCCCATCCAGCTTAGAATCCTTGAGGATCATAGCAAGGGGACTGAAAGAACCTCCACCTGACATTCCTGTACAATTTATGGAAAAATAAGACGTTTAGACAAGGCACATATAAAACAAATATTTTGCACATAAGCTCATATTATGTCTTGAAAATAGATTTCCCTTAAACTATTATCAATAATATGTCATTTGGCTCTTAGAAGAACTAACAGAGCTCCGATAGGAAGGTTGATAATTCTCTAAGTTAAGTGTATAACCACCACAAACTAAACTTCCTGAATAAGAAATGATCTAGAGAATAATTCCGTCGATAGGGCGGCCACTATCTCACATTCCCTACGGATAATCTTGCATTATTACCTCCAACGATAGGCCGGCCGATAACAACACATATCCTAAGTTTTAGTTATACCTTTACCATTAGATCTAGATCCTTATGGAATACCCATCCTATAGGGGGTCATGCTCAGAATAACACGAGGGTATCCACGATCTCTAATTAAAGGTGTGGAGGAAGCCATGGGGTCGTTGGAACCCCTCTCCCACTTAATCTTTTAAAATAAGGGTTTTGAAAAAACGTTTTTCTTTTGGATTCCATTAATATTTAGAAAAATATCTAAACTTGAAACACTCTCTAATCCAAGGATAAAAAAACTTTGAGAGAGTAAACCATAAGTTAATTTTTCTTTTGATTAATTAACCCAAATTTAAACCTCATTTGGTTTAATAAAATGTTTTCATGAATTAACTCCACATATGATCACAGTTGAAAAAGCACAATAAACGAGTTACATGCTTTTCTATTCATTATTCCTAAGTGACCATATAATTGATTAAACATCACATCAAATAAATATTAAATGTGGTCTTGTTTAATCCTAAGGTGGTTCCATCCTTTTACTAATTATTTTCATGCAACATATCACAAAGATAATCTAATTGCATAAGCTGAACGTGATGGAAGAATCGGCCAGATCCAAAGAAAACTGCAATGGCTGATTTCTCGTGATGGTCAATTCTAGCCCATAGCCGAAGCTAGATCTGGCTGATTCTTCCATCACGTTCAGCTTATGCAAACGATGGCTGAAAAGACGCTGATTTCCGTCTGCATCTAACTGGCCGAAATTGCAACTTTCTGCATCATGAACAGCACTGACCGAATAGGGAAAACAGGCCTCTTTCCGTCTGCAACTTATTCTGTTTGAATGAGCAGTATTACAGAAAAATAAAACTGATGAAATCAACCATCAAAAACTGGTTGTACATCCGCCTATACCCCAACCGCGAGGTTTACATCGAATCTATTTGAATAAACACAACAGATTACAACGTCCTATACCTCCACTCATGAGGTTTACAAGGCATCTAAAACCATTCTTGGAGGGATCCATAAACGCAAACAAAACAGCATTTAAACAGTAAAAGGAACCACCCTTTTTTCCGATTTTAATCCTAGGCATGCTCCTAGATTCAAACCAACAAAACCGTGTCTCTGATACCACTTGAAGGATTATCCCGAGGAAACATAGCATGCAACGGAAGCGATTTTTTTAAAAAAAAACTTTCCTCGTATTGATTAGAATCTAGGAAACTTACTTCTCCTACGGTTTACCGGACGGAATGATGCGACAGACGGAGGATGGGCGGGAGCTTCTTCTCGTAGTGGAGACGACGGCTGTCCTGCAATCCTTCGGCTTCTTCGCTATCGTCGCTAATTGTCGCACCCATCACAATCTACTTCTGTTATGGCTTATGGGTTTGCCTTTTTCAAGAAGTTTCTTATATAATATAATATAAGATAAATTTAACATATACTCATTAAACTTTAAAAATATAATTACTTACTCATTGAACTTTGGATTGTTACTACCTACTCACTGAACTTTGCTCAATATTAACCATCCATCACCTGTTATATCTTACAAATAGAAAATGCCCACGTGGCTAACAAAATTCGAGAAAATTTAACACTTACTGAACTTTAAAAATGTAACTATTTACTTACTAAACTTTGGATAGTTACTACTTGTTCATTGAATTTTGCTCAATGTCAACCATCCATCATCCATTACATCATCGTTTGATCTTGCAAAACAAAAAATGTCAATGTGGCTAACGGTCGAGGTGAGCAAGAGTCCGAACTAATCGAACCAACCAAACTTGTCAGTTGTTGGTTCAGTTCAGTTCAGTTTTTTACCCGTAGCAGTTCAGTTCGATTCAATTTATTTCATTAAGATTTTCGATTATTTAGTTTGGTTCGATTATTAGGTTCAATTCGGTTCGATTATTTCCCCTAAGAATTTCAGTTATTTAGTTCGGTTTGGTTATTTCTCTCAAGAATTTCAGTTATTCGGTTCGGGTTTTTTTCGTATTATTAACCGAAAAACTGAACTAAATCGACAACCCAACCTTCTTTTATTAGGTTTGATTTGGTTATTAAGTTCAATTTGATTTTTTTTGGTAAGAATTTCGATTCGATTTTTAGTTCGATTACAACGGCTTAAAATTCGGTTAGTTTGATTTTGGTTATTTCGATTAGTTTAGATGACTTAGTCGGTTCAGTTCGGTTATAATTGATTGCACACCCTTAGCTAATGGAATCCAACGTGGCCCAATCAAATCCTTATTTTTGGCCAACTCAACTCCAACAATAGTAGTCGTTGTCGATCCTTTCGTCGTCATCACCTCGCCTCGCCACCTTGCACCGCCTCCCCTTTCACCTGCCAACCACTGATGCTGGAGCAAAGCAAGGGGAGAGAGAGAGAAATGGTGTTGCAGAGTTGGCCGAAAATAAGAATTTGATTGGGTCACTTAGGATTTCGTTAGTCACATTGGCATTTTTCGTTTGCAAGATTAGATGGTGATGTAAGGGATGAATGATGGTTGACGTTAAACAGAGTTCAGTTAACATGTAATAACAATCCAAAATTCAGTGAGTAAATAATTATATTTTTAAAATTTGGTGAATGTTGTTAAATTTTTTCGAATTTCATTAATCACGTGGGTATTTTTCATTTACAAGATGTAATAAGCGATGAATAATTGATGTTGAATAAAATTTAGTAAGTAAATAATAACAATCCAAAATTTATCGAATAAGTAATTATATTTTTAAACTTCATTAAACGTATGTTAAATTTACCCATATAATATATATAACATATGCTTTACATCTTCTTTCTCCACCAGCTTCCACGAGAAACTTTAGTATATAATATGTATATATATAATAAGTAACTCTAGTTTCAGGGTTTGCCTTTTTCCAGCCAAGTTTCTCCATAAACCTTTATAATATATAATGTAACACATATAAATCACAGCTACCCATTCCACGAGAAGCTCCTCCTTATGAAATATTTATATATATATACCATAATTCCTCCACTTTTTCTTTATGTATATGAGATACCTGATTTGCAATTAATTTCGTGCAATGTCATCTTTTTTAATTGATTTAATTTGGCTTCCTGCCACTTGGAATTATCTGAGAGCCATAGTATTTATAAGTTTTTTTTGAACGTTTTTCATGTACAGCGTTAATTATTATTGATTGAATATAATAATAATTTTATTTAATTAAAAATATCATTATTAAGCTGCCTAAATCTGTAATAAAAAAAAAATGAAAGGTTGCGGGGTGATCCTCGTATAAATACTCTGATACTTAAATTAGATACTAAAGATAATAAAAAATGTATTGAAATCAGTATTAGAGATGTACATTTTAAGAATGAGTGACTCCTTATTTATAAAGAGATATAGAATAATCTTAATTAATCTAAAATTATTATTATTGTAGATAACACTTATCTTAATTATTCATAGTCTAACTAGGACTAAGGCTGCAAATGAGTAAGGTTTGACTCAAAAAAAACTCGTTTGAATTCATTCATTAAGGTAAATAAGCCAAATTTAAGTTTAATAAATCTCGGCTCGTTAGCTTGCAAACTAACTCGAATAGAAACTTATGAACAAACTTGTGTAAAAGTTTGCAATTAGATATAATAATATATATGTATAATATATTAGATATATATATTTTATAAATATATTATTTAACATATATATATACATAAATATTATTATTATTATTATTATTATTATATTTATTAAATTATATATTTTACAAATATATTATTTAAATGTATGTAATACCCCCTCCCCGCGCAAAGACACACACCAAGAAACCCATGTTTCTGCTCTCTTTCTCTCTCTCCAAACCCTAAACCAGTTGTTACTGATACCTTCTTCTCGATTTCTTTTTTCATAACCTAAGCCCAAAGAAGAAAGAGATGAGAGGCCCTATGAAAAATATGATTAGAAATCCATAATAGAGTCCGACCACAATAATCGAATTAATTATTTTCATGCATCAGGATACTAGATTACCTAGTAGAAAAGATTTAAAAATCATCACAAACCCCTTTTTTTTCTTTTCTATTGCAATTTCTATATTATTATATGATGATTTTTAAACTTTTCATATAAAGAGATAAACTAGAAACGACATCAGTTATATTTGATATTTTACTCTTGTAATCAAAATAGTTTTGATAATGACAAATAATATAATTTTCATTGAATATGGAATTCATGTATTAAATGTATACTATGCTTTCAAAAATCAATTTTATGAAGTATCTCAAAAAGAAATGAAGGTGGGATATTTTAAATCTAAAGGGTTTATTTGAATCAAAAACTCAAATTAAATTGGTTTAACTTGTTTTTGAAATATCTCAAAATATTTCAAACCTAAAACAAAACAAGTCTATTAACTAGTTAACAAGGTTTCAAGATTATTATGCATCTATTGATAAAAAATAAATTGGTCGACTAACAGTATGCTCAATATTGTAAAATTAATTTTAAAACTTGATTTGGTCAACTAAGCTATAGGCTCTGTCGACCAACAGCATGCATGTTTTTGACTTGGTCAACTAAGCTATAAGTTTTATCGACTAACAGTGTTTATGTGCTGATTTGGTCGACTAACTCTTTTAGTCTGTTGACAGAAGAATAGATTTAGTCGACTAAGTGCCATGCTTATTTATGTCTTGGTTGACTAAGTGTTATGTTATTTTTATGAATTGGTCAACCAGGTTATTTTGCCTGTCGACTAAACTTGTTATTTTGCTTGATTCTGTCGACTAACTATTTTTATCTGTCGACTAAGTCTCTTTTGCAGAAATCATAAAGATTAGTTTTTATTGCATTAAATGCTCGACCAACCATCCCAACGGCTCGATTTTTGGATTTTTCCACCATCAACTATATATAGATGGTTGAAGACATGTTGAAGCTTTTAGAGAACCATTTATTACTATCAACTACGGAGCATTCACTTTGTAATCACACTTTCAATTTGTACTCTCTCTTGTTTTTCATTTCTAGACTTTGCATTCAATTGTTTCATTCATTAACAATCTCGCATTTATTGTAGAGAGGGTTTGTATTAAGAGTTTTTAACTCTTAGATTTATTGTCGTTGTATTCATTACAGTTTACCTAGCTTGGCTAGAGGTCCTACGGTTGTAGGAGGGATTGTAATATTAATAGTCGCAGACTAAAGAACCTACTTGTCTAAGTAGAGGGTTTTTGATTAGTAAAGTGATTTGAAAATCCTTAGTTGTCAAGTAAGGTAGTAGATTAGGCTTGGAAGGCCGAAACACTATAAATCGTGTGTCCTCCTACTTATTGATTTATTTTTCTTATTTTCTTATACAATCAAGCTATCACAAGTTTTATGTGTGGTTATCCAAAATCAGTTCATTGAAAAATTAAGCTGGAATCAAAAAGCATTCAACGTTTTGTTAAATAATTTTTATTCACCCAATTCACCCCATCTTGGGTGCTAGTGCCATTATATCAATATCAATGACACAAAGGGATATTAAATGAATGGAATTGGGATATGGATGGAATATGATGAAATAGAATTACTTTGAGGTTCCCTATGAGAGGCATGGAAAGGAGCCATGCGAAAAAGTTATGGGAGTTACGAAGGAAGCTTCTAGCTCATATTGATCATGAATTGAGAAACCTCTTCCTCTTCCTCTCTCTCCTATCTTTTTCTCTTTTGGCCTTCCGTTCTCGTTGCTCTTCTTCTACAGCAATCCATTTTCTTTGGTGAATGACCACAGTCTGCAGTTTTGCTACAATGCATTCTCCGACGATGCAAGCCCTAGCCATGTCCTACCGATTCAATCCATCTGTTCGTCAAATACATCACTCACCGGCCACCGCCATTTTAGTTCGAAGCTCTTCCTCTACTGCCTACTTTCCTTTCATTTGTTTTTTGCAATGTTGTTATCTCCATTCTTCGTATCTAGGTCGTTCTCCATTTCTCTTTGTATTTATGTGTGTGTGTGTCTCTTTCCAATTCTGAAATTTTGTAGTGGAGTGATTCTTTTTTAAGCTTGCAGCCACTAACTTGCTTAAGTTGTTGTTCTGTAAAGAAAAAGATTTTATTTTCTATGAAAATTAAATTGTTGCGCAGATGCAGAGATGCGAAGTTTTGTGTTTTGTCATTTTCATTTTTTTGAAATGTTCCTTTGCAATTAGTGGTGGCGAGCCCGAGCTCGGTTCTTGTTAACTGAGCTTGAGCCTGAGTTCAGGTATGCTAAGCCCGAGTCGAACTTATCAAGGCTCAACTCGATTGCAACTCAAATTAGGACTAAGATTCTTATAGATAACATTTATCCTAATTTTTCCTAATTCGATTGGATTTAGAATTGTTATAGATAGCGTTTATCTCTTATAAATAACGTTTATCTTTTTTTTATATATAATTTTTTTATAGATGATTGTTTATTTTAATATTTTGAAATTCTTTTAAAATTAAGAATTTTTTATGGATAATTATTTATTTTTTCTTGAACTATCTGAAGGAATTTTTGAATGTCAAAGTTATGTAGTTTATCTGTTTGTGTAGGACTCCCCACATATAAAAAGTTAATGCACTTTATCTAAAAAATTATTTTGGATTTTCCAACTTTTTTAGTCTTACATATGACACAACACAATTCTTTTTGGGATATAGACGTTGGTTGAAATGATAAATATTAACTAGCAAGGCAATTGGTTTCAACTGTCAATTCATGGATAACCCAATCGAGAAGAAACCACTTAAGTTAAAGCTCCAGGATAAGGTGTCAATGTCACCTTAAAAAAATTTCCTTAAGAAACCAAATTTCCTTAGGAAAGCTCCCATATAAAAAGTAAACTGCTCCAGGATAAGGTGTCAATATCACGATGCAAGGCCAACCAGTAGAGCATTTGATCAAATTTAAAAAATGCAACAACCTCGAAACCATTCAAACTTGAAGCATTTTGTTTTGGTTCCTTCTTCGTTTGTTTGTTCTCCCTTTTGTTTTTTGTTTTTTTCTCTTGCCCTAATGTGTGAGAGTGGATCCATTAGACCTTGTCTATAGAAATCGAATTTACCTTGCGTTCTTCTCCATCCCGATCGTCGAGTTTTGCTTTTGTTCGAGAGTTTCTCTCTTTTGTTCTTGTTTTTATTTATGGGCGTAAAAACAATATCAATTGAAATGCCAAGAAAGACTTATATATAAAAGAGAAAATGATGGCAGCCACTTGATTGAGAGTTTCCAATATGATGATCATTGGCTTAAAAATAACCGACCTCATAACATAATATATAAACCAAATGCAACATGAAATGCAAATCAAATGAAATTCAAATATATATAAAATATATCAATTTATTTTGAATCATAAATCAATAACAGATAATTAACTAATACTTCCAAATTCAATTATTTCCGGGATATAGAACTTGGTTGAAATGATAAATATTAACTAGCAAGGCAATTGCTTTCAACTATCAATTCGTGGATAACCCAATCGAGAAAATATTCGCTAATTTGGATGGATCCATTAGACCTTGTGCACAGTGGGAATGCTAGGGCTTGTTAAGGGTATTGGACATCTGTGAGTGTGACTGCAGATAGCCACACCATCAAATTGCACATGTGATCCTGATCCATGGTTTCTGCTCATGTGGCACCATGTAGGCCCCCATTACTGCTACTGGCGCTAGCATGCCTATTTAAATCTGCTTGTGGGCATGAGATCTATGGTTTCTGCTCACCGGCCACCATCCAGACACGCATAACTGGCGCTAGCATGCTAATTTAAATGTGCATGGGAGCACATGCCTCTGTTCTAGGTATAGGTAATATGTATGCCCATGTGACTTATTTGTGTCTGTTGAAACTGATGAGAAGTCGAAATCACTCGTACAGTTTTTATTAAATCCATCAAAGCTTAAATATAAGAGATTTGTAACTAAATCAGCTACTAATCTGAAAATTTGCTACAAATTCTCCCATAATCAACTATAGTCTTTCAACAGAAAGCTAAATTTATGCAACTAAACTTGACTTGATAAGCACATAACAAACTCCTAAAAAATCTATAAGAAAAGAAAAAATAACAACCTCCTAAACTCATGGATGTGTCAACAACTAAAGCATAATTATCAACACTCCTCCTTGCTTTGGTGACTTCATACACCAAGCCTAGCCCTTAGAGTTTCAAATTTGTCCCTGGGCAAAGCTTTAGTGAAGATATCAGCTAACTAATCATTAGTTCTGCAATGTAGCAGAATAACTTCTTCTAGCTTTTGCACTTCTCGAATGAAATAAAGTTTAATATTGAAATGTTTTGTCTTTCCAAGAAACACTGGGTCATTTGAGATAGATATGGTTGCTTAATTGTCAATATAAATCTATGTCCTCTCCTTTTGTTCTAGCTGTAAATCAACTAGAAGCTTTCTTAGCCACAAAGCTTGATTCACTGTTGTTGTAGTTGCTATGAACTCAACTTCAGCAGTAAACTATGCAACTATATCTTGCTTCTTTGAGCACCATGAGAAAATCTCTGAACCAAGTGTGAAACAATACCTAGAAATACTCTTCATGTCATCCACAGATCTTCCCCAATCTGAATCAATATACCCTAGCAGCTTGAGCTCCTAATTATGACTGTATTGAATTCCATAATCTAGAGTTCCCTTGACATACCTTAGCACACGCTTAATAGCCTTGAGATAAGACTCTTTTGCACAATGCAGGAACCTAGATAAAACATTGATCGCCTGAAAAATATCAGGACGTGTTACAGACAAGTACATTAGGCAGCCTATCAGACTTTTGTAGCTATGTTCATCAGCTTTCTCAGCTCCATCTTCTTTGCATAACTTTTCCTTTTTATTCATAGGAGTGGCCATGGGTTTGGAATCTTCCAACTTAAACTTCCTTAGAATCTCCTTAGCATATTTTTGTTGGCTCACAAAGATTCCTTGCTGATCTTGTTTAACCTCCATTCCAAGGAAGTAGGTCATCATTCCAAGGTCTGTCATCTCAAAAACCTTCCCCATATCTTCTTTAAACTCTTCAACAAGCTTGACATTGCTTCCTGTTACTAAAAGATCATCAACATATAGGGACACAATCAAGATGTCAGCATTCGAACTCTTAGCATATAATGTGGATTCACTTAGACTTTTAGCAAACCCAAACTCTTTGAGATAGTCGTCAATTTTGTTGTACCAAACCCTAGAGGTTTGTTTTAAACCATACAATTCCCTTTTCAGTAGACATACTTTATCCTCATGCCCCTTCTTTGCAAAGCCTTCTAGTTGTTCAACAAAAATCTCCTCTTGCATGTAGCCATTTAGGAAGGTAGATTTGACATCTAATTGGCATACCTTCAATTGTTTTTGACCTGCCATGGCCAAAAGCAATCTACTAGTGTCTAGCCTTGCAACAGGAGCAAAAGTTTATGAAAAATCAACTCCTGATACTTGTGCAAAGCCTTTAACTACTAACATAGCCTTATGTTTATTGATGGAGCCATCTGCATTCAACTTGGTTCTAAAAACCCACTTCACACCAATCACATTTCTATTTTGAGGTCTGTCTACCAACTCCCATGTTTGATTTTTCTCTATCATTGACATCTCCTCCTTCATTGCATCCTTCCATTTGGGGTCATTTTTCGCTTCACTGAAAGTTGCTGGTACTAATATTGCAACACTGCATCTTTGGTAAATATTAGTGAGAAATCTGGTTCCTCTAACTGGTGGATCACCAAAATTTCATTCGGAATTAGCTCAGGTAGAATAGTTTTCTTTGCTTCATTTTTTTTCCAACACCATTTCTCATCGTCAACAAAATGAACATCCCTGCTTATTAGAATCTTTCCAATCTCAGGTTGAAAGACTCTATATGCCTTTGATTGTGAGCTATAGCCAATGAAAATAGCAGGTTCTGCCTTCTTGTCCGGTTTATCCCTCTTTACCTATGGAATATAAGTAAAACAAAGATAACCAAACACCTTAAGATTCATAACTTGAGGCTTACTGTCAAACCAAGACTCATATGGTGTTTTTCCTTCTACTGCCTTTGTAAGCAGTCTGTTGAGGAGAAATATAGTAGTGCTAGCTGCCTCTGCCCAAAAACTTTCAGAAAGATCCTTCTCATGAAGGAGGCACCTCACCATCTCACCAATAGTTTTGTTTTTCCTTTCACTTACTCCATTTTTCTATGGAAAGTAAGGAGTAGTGAATTGATGCTCTATACCAGCCTCTTCACAAAACTGAGTAAACTGGTTTGAGATGTACTATGTCCCATTGTCAGATCGAATCGCTTTGATCTTGCATCTACTCTGATTCTCAATCCAAGTCTTGAATCTCTAAAAAATACCTGCAACTTCAGACTTAAACCTGAGAAAATAAATCTAGCTTATCCTTGTAAAATCATCAATGAAAGCTATATAATATCCACTCCTTTTCAGTGATGGTTCAATCTTTGGTCCACTCAAATCAGTGTGAATGAGATGCAATTTTTTTGTTGCCTTCCAAGCCTGTTGTGGAGACGACAACCTTGTTTGCTTACCAAATTGGCAAGCTCTACAACTTGGTAAATGCTCAACCAAAGGTGGCAATCCCTGCACCATTTCTTTTGTCCTCATCAACAATAGTGCTGCTTGATTGAAATGTCCCAACCTCTTATGCTATAACTCAATTGTTTGTTCTAAAATATTGTAGGCATCATGTTCCTCTTTCATAAGATCCAAAGAGAAACTTTTGTTCTTCATCTTTACTCGAAACAGTTCATTTCCCTCTACATCCTTTATCAAACACATCTTATTTTCAAATAGGACTTTGTATCCTTTTTCAAGTAGTTGTCCAACACTTAAAAGATTTTTATTAATATCAGGAACATAATAAACATTAGGTATAAGCTTAGGTGGTAGTTGACTTGCTTAGTTCCTGAAACAACTCCTCATCATCTGTTATGTGATTAGTACAACCACTGTCCACCAACCAACATTCTCCAGAGCTAACAATGGAAAAACAGGTAGCTACAAACAATTGTTCCTGCTCTTGCTCTTGTTGATCTGTTACTTGTGCACCTGCCTACTGCTGTTGAGTTTTGTTCTTGCAGATCTTAGCAATATGACCTAATTTCTAGCATTTGTGACACTTCACTTCAGGTCTCCTCCAACACTTAAAAGGAGAATAACCTTTTTTTTCATAGTGCTGGCATGGTGGATAATTTGATTTGTCTGCTCCCCCAGGTGTGATTGAATTGCAAGGCTGATCAACATTTCCTTTCTTCCCCTGCTTCTTCTTGCCCTTGATCTGCAATTTGGCCTGTAAAGCCCCTTCAACAGCTTCTTCTTGCCTCATAAGTCTTCTCTGCTCTTGTGCCTGAAAAGCATTCAACAATTCTGCCAAAGAAATGCTGGACAAATCCTTTTAGTTCTCCAAAGCATAAATTGTTGATTCAAAATGTTCTGAAAGAGTAACCAGAATCTTTTGAACTATTCTAGAGTCAAGAAACTCACCACCAAGTACCCTTACCTTATTTGCTATGCAAAGAAGCTTATCAGAATACTCTTGCACGGTTTCTGAGTCTTTCATTCTTTGCATCTCAAACTCTCTAATTAGGTTCAGCATTTACATCCCTTTGATCTTCTCATTTCCCTCATACTCTTTCTTGAGAAAATCCCAAATTGCCTTTGCTGACTTGAGAGTCATAATCTTGGTAAAGATAGTTGATGAAATTGCTATAAAAAGGCAAGCTTTTCCCTTGGATTTCTTCTGCTTCTTTTCTTTGTGAGTTATGATCTATGCCATTATTGGATTCTCTAGTAAAGGTGGAACTTCGTAGTCCTCTTCCACTGTTTCCCAAAGATCATTGGCTTTCAAGTAGACTTCCATCCTTACAGCATTCGCTAGTTTTCTCCCTCGAACACAGGAGGTGTTGCAGCTATAAAGGATGTCTCAAATTGCATTTTTACACTCACAAGGTCCCTCAAGATATGACTAGCTCCAATACCAATGTTGAAACTGATAAGAAGCTAAAATCACTCACATAGTTTTTATTAAATCCACCAAAACTTAAATACAAGAGATTTGTAACTAAATTAACTGCTAATCCTGAAAACCTGCTACAAATTCTCCCATAATCAGCTATAGTCTTTCAACACAAAGCTAAATTTATGCAACTAAACTTGACTTGATAAGCACATAACAAACTCCTAAAAAATCTGGGACAAAAGAAAAAATAACAACCACCTAAACTCATGGATGAGTCAGCAACTAAAGCATAATTATCAACAGTGTCCCTTTTTTTCTTGGATTGTGGATTCGATGGTTGTGCAGGTGATAGCGCTGGTTCAGGGCTTAATGATAAGGTCAGCTCCTCCGGTTTCAAACTCCAAATTTGGCAATTGCAACTGCATGGAGCCTTGACTTCTGCTAATGAAGAGTAGATTCATCCTTCATCTGCTCAAATCAGAAGCTTTTTCCTTGTTGGCATTGCATATTTGTGTCGATCGGTGCAAACTCCTTAGTTATTCAAGCCTCTTGTTCATAAGAAATACTTAAATGCAGTTAGTTTTCCAAGTTAGTTCAACCCGTCGACACGCCAAAGTTCCCCAATTTCAGGAGTACACTGAGCATGAAAAAGCGCCCGATGATGGTAGCATAGGATGCAGTCTGTTGGCATTTAACTAATTATAAGATGCCTGTATTTTTTTATCACTGGGAATATGAATACCTGTTGTATTCCATAATCTAGAACCTGTCGGTATTAGCTGTAATTTTTTATTTTCCTTTTTGTTCTGATTCAATGTCTGTATTAGTTAATGTGAATGTGTTGCTTTCACTACGCATAGTCATGCACAGGTTTTCTTTGCAGCAGATAACAGATAATTAACAACACTTCCAAATTCAATTATTTCCAGGATATAGACATAGACGTTGGTTGAAATGATAAATATTAACTAGCAAGGCAATTGGTTTCAACTGTCAATTCATAGATAACCCAATCGAGAAAAGATTCGCTAATTTGGATGGATCCATTAGACCTGTTTTCTTGTTTTGGGGTTGAGATTCAAAAAGATAATATTAAAACTGATTTGCGAAAGTGAATGCTTCCCCAACTAAACTTTCTTGGAAGCCAACTACGTACTTTCCATCTGTCGAAAGAACTATATTTTATATAGTAATTATTCCAACTTGTTTAGTCATCGAAAACACAAAACAAATATCAGAGAGCAAATCAGAGGTGCCCACACTCTGCAAGTCTCTTCTTCAGTGAAATCCTTGCATTAAATATACAGCATTACGAACGATTGAGACTCGAAGATTTTTTTAGCAGAATAAAAAAGTTTGTTTTAAAGAATTTGGTTTAAAAATACATTAATTGGGTAGTTTTAAAGAAACGATAACAAAGAAAAACGTAAAGAAAAGAATTCATCCCCAAACGATGCCTTAAAAGAACAAGATGGCGTATGTAAAATTGGCTTCTTTCATTATCGTATCTTAAAGAAAGGAATGAAAATTCCCGATCGGATCATCACTTGGATCCGACGGATTCTTGGTCCACGTGTCAGCACAATAATTGCAGGAGGGAGAGAGGAACACCAGATTATCTCATCGCATCTTCAATTTCATCCTTTTCTGTTCTGCGTTGAATTACCGCCTCGTAGCCGTTGGGCCACGGCGGAGAAACCAACGGAACCAACCCCCATTTTCCAAAGTCGTAACGGTTGCGCATTTGCTCAGGCCACGCCCAAGCCTCGTGTCTCTTCACGCATTTCATCGAACACCTATCGAACGATTAAACCATTCGGTCGTTCTACATACGGTTTTGTTTTTTTTTTTTTTTTTTCGATTTCGAATTTGTACGTGATTGTGAAGCCACGCTGTGGTGGATAATTAGATTATGAAAATGGAGGAAAGTAATCATTATGAGCAGGAGGAGGAGGTGATTTATCTTCACGGCGATCTCGATCTGACGATCATAGGAGCTCGGAGCTTGCCGAACATGGACTTGATGACGGAGCGCCTCCGACGCTGCTTCAGCGTCTTGGAGGCCTGCCGGAAACCTTTCGCCGGCCGGAAGAAACATCAGCCCCACCACCACCACAGCAAGATCATTACGAGCGATCCTTATGTAACGGTCTGCCTAAGGGGAGCCACGGTGGCTCGCACGCGCGTCATCTCCAACAACCAAAATCCGATGTGGAACGAGCATTTCAAGGTCCCTCTCGCTCATCCGGTCACGCACGTGGAGTTCTACGTCAAGGACAACGACGTGTTCGGCGCCGATCTGATCGGCGTCGCCTCCGTGCCGGCTCAGAGAATCAAGTCCGGCGAGCTCATCGATGATTGGTTTCCCATCATCGGAGCCTGTGGCAAGCCGCCGAAGCCGAACGCCGCCGTCCACCTCCAGATGAAGTTTACGCAATGCGAAGACAATCCTGCGTACAATAATCACTGGATCTCGGACGATCCCGCCCGTTTCGAGGTTAAACAGAGCTATTTTCCGGTGAGACACGGCGGTTCTGTGACTCTATATCAGGACGCGCATGTTCCGGATGATATGCTTCCGAAGATTGAATTGGATGATGAAATGGTGTTCAGAAACGAGAAATGCTGGGAAGATATATGCCATGCAATACTAGAGGCACATCATTTGGTGTATATAGTGGGCTGGTCAATTTACCATAAGGTGAGGCTGGTTAGGGAGCCGAGCAAGCCGTTGCCGAGTGGCGGGAATCTCATCCTGGGAGATTTGCTCAAGTATAAGTCGGAAGAAGGGGTTCGAGTTCTTTTGTTGGTTTGGGACGACAAGACTTCCCATAGCAAGTTCTTCATTAATACGGTACTAATCTGGCCTTATTCTTGCTCCGTAAATGCAACTTTCTGTTTTCCTTTTATGAATGAAGGGGCACCATTTGCTGAATGCATTACTAGTTAGTTAGGCATTTTCATGGCAGCGAAATTGTGATGATTTGTATATCTGTGCTTTTGGTTAGATTATTAGATCTAGCTTTACCAAATGTTTTATTAATTTGCCAAATTTAATATCTTTTTCTGACTAAATCAGCTCAAATTTTCCCAACTTTATGTGCACATGATATAACCATTTGAATTCCGCATTAATTTCTATTAGTTTACTTGTAAAAACTAATGAAATTAGCCAGTCTATTTGCATCATATACTGTTAACTGAAGTATCAGGAGAAGAGTAAGCTTATTTGTTGAAGGGAAAACATGTATCATTAAGATTTCCGTTCAGATCATTTTGTAATTTAACATGGTGAAAGTTCAGTTTGTAGGTTGGATTTAAGCTACTTAAGGGAAGGATTTTGGCAAAAGAATATTAGAAGTTGATACTTACAGGGTCTTGAAATAGTATAAACCCTTGGGGCAGCTTTATGTGGTGTTTAGTGCTAATTGCGTCTTCTTGTATAAATAAGATGTTAAAATCAGCTAGTGATAAGCTTTACGGTACGGTCAGTTTATGAAAATTCTGCTGTAGTTTTATGAGAACGACATTTTTGTTGCTTCTGCCGACTTATATTTGGTAAACCAGATATTTCCAGAAGCAATTGCCATAAATTTAAAGAAATTATCTGAACTTTCCATAGCACCCCCTTTCGTTAAGTGATAACTACGAGCAAGTTACATACACGGTGAGAAAATTTGTAATCCTTCAATTTAGTCAGTTTGTGTAGCATTTAGCGGGAGTTTCTAAGACATTGAACACTTCGAAAGTGTACAGAATTTTTTTGGAAATAGAAAACATTACAAATATCCTTTCAATTAGAATACTGATAAGTGGCCCGAAAATTAGAGCTGAAGAGATATCACAACCCAAGCAAGGGTAGAATGGGAATTTTACCCAGTCAGTGCATCTCTTCGGCCCACATTTTCGGGCGGCCCACACCTATCACGGTCCTTCAATTTAATATCTTCTACTTTTGTGATTAAAGGCAATAAGTACAACTTTATGAAAAGAAAATTATTCTGGTATGAGATGTGACTTGCTCGGTGTAAATTATTATATTTATTTATAACAGATGATATATTTATTTTAATTTGTTGAGGAAGAAAAGGCTTAATACATATAGTCAAAAATTAAAAAATATAACATTTAATTTTTTATATACAGAGTATCAACATTCAGTATCTTGACTATTTAAATATTTGTTTTAAGTATTTATCATAACGAAACATTAGTACATGTATGAACGTGCATGTTTCTATAAGTGACACGCCACGTGGATGATCCATTAGTAATATTTGAATAAGTTGATTGGTTTGTTGTGCTCCCTCAACAATTAAAAAATATGGCATTTGGTTCTTTATATGTAAAATATTAAAATTATATATCTCAGTTATTAAAAATTGTTATTTTAAATCCGTACCTGACACACGATAAAGGATATAAAAGAGAGAGAGAGAGCAATGGAATCAAGTTCACCAAAAGACATGATGGAAATTAGTTTTGTTATATTTTATGATTGAGAATAGGAAAAGGTAACGTTTTTTTTGGGTTAGTGATCCAAAGATTTATATGGTCGGGATTTAAGGTTTTTTAAAGTTGTGAATAATTTGGTCTTTTCCTATCAAGGTAAATTTTGATGTATCTCGCTGACGTGACTTTTTTATAACATGTCACTTTCTCTTTTCTACATCTATGTTTTATGTGGCGTAGATAACAACTTTGATTACTCTCAATTAATGTAAAGATTGTAATAATTTTTAATAGTTGAGATACATACTCTTAGCATTTTTGTATATTAGAGATCAAACACTATATTTTTTAATTGTTCAGAAAGCACAACAAATCAGTCAGTCTATTCAAATACTGCCAACTGACCATTCACGTAGCATGTCACTCCCTAAAACAGGCACATTTATATACGCGCTAACATTCTATCATAGTAAAGACTTAAAGTAATAATTTTTAATAATTGAGATATCGAATCTTGACGTTTTGCACATTAAAGACTAAACATTATATTTTTTAATTGTTGAGTGGACACTGGTAAAAAAAAAATGATCATAGAGTCTTAGACTTTTTATTAGTATCTCCCAGATAAGCATTTCAACATATTTAGACAGACAAGGAATGGGAAATGTCATTTTTTTTTTTTTTTTTGGCAAGAACCTCATATTTTGCTGATTCTCTCCAGATTGAGACTTTGTATTTATTCTGTTCGCTCCTAAAAGTTGAAGCAAATAAACAAATATTCAACAATAATAGGAACCCTAGTTATAATGACCATAATATTTTTATGACCTGAAAGTACTCATGTTTTCCGCTTTAAAAACAAAAACAAAAAAACTCTTGTTACAAAAAAGTTGTCTATACTTATCACCAAAAGGAAAAAGTAAGGAAAAGAAAAAGAAAAGTAGTAGTTAATCATTTGGTTAGTAATGACTAACTTGAACATACTGTGGAACAATTTGTCTGTAAACTAAATGATCACCTAAACACTTCTAATATTGAAGGTATTACTCCTTATCAACCTAGATGAAAGATCAGAGTCGTGTTAGGCAGCCTATAGTCGGGTTTTCTTAATGCGGATTCTAAAGATTGGTGATCTAGGAGGCTAGGATTATGTAGTTGAACCCACCTAATCGAATTAAAGCTTGGTGTAGTTAATCTGAGTCATGTATTCTTGGTTTGACCTTGTATTAGACATTCTTTATTGGGGCTTGTTTTCATGTGAAGAGCTTCTTTCTTCAGGTGCAAGTTTGTGGGGGGTAAAAATGCTGCCTCCAACTTAGTGCACAATTCAAGTGGCGTTGCCCTTGATTAAAGTAGTCCATTTTATTTTTTATTGATGTTAGTTGAGCTTAGTTATTCTCCATGTTAATTGCAAGATGCTGTGTGCAGGCAGGAGTAATGCAAACTCATGATGAAGAAACTCGGAAGTTTTTCAAGCACTCTTCTGTCAATTGTGTGTTGTCACCTCGATATGCAAGCAATAAGCTCAGTATTTTCAAGCAACAGGCAAGCTTCACCCTGTGGTTCAGTAATTGATTTGCTTTCTAGTGAAGTATCAAATTAAATGGTCTCAACAAAATGCTTGCTTTGATATTACATAATCGGGTTTCAACTCCTATGGAGCTATAAACGTCTGCATCTGCTATCACCGCTTCAAATGGCTAAATAATGGCATACATGTCTTCTGGGTACAATTGTAGTTGGCAAAGTTTTTCCTCCCTGTTTGCTTATCAAATTTCTTTGTTTAAATATTATATCAAGTTGAGGTTCATTATAGTGAAAGGATACCGTGAACAACAAAATGCAGCACGTGCCCACATTTGAAGGGGGCCGGGGGTTGATGATGCTTTTATGTCTTCCTCCAACCAGAAAACAAAGTAACCCAAGATGGAGTAGGAAGTCCACAAGATTGATGTCTGTTTAGTGTTATTCCTTCTCTGTTTTCTTGGATTTGGCACTTTACTAACTACTGCTGTGAGATATAATATCAAAGATCTCGACAACTTCTCTCATCAAGATTGTTTCCTTGTTGCATTAGAAGTTAGAATATAGTACCTTATCAGATTCTATCTTGGTGGTTTTGGTGAACTATGAACTTCTGCAAATTTTTACTTGAGAATATGGCTCAACAAGCTATAGAATGGGTGGCAGGGTTCAGTCTTGGCATTTAGAACGGCTTAAAGCCTTAGTTTCCTCATCATTTGGAACCTTCAAGATATATGATTGCAAACTTTTAATTACCAAACTACTAGCTCTTAGGGAAGAGCGAAATTGTCAGTTGTATTATGTAATTATCCAATTTCTCTCCTCTCTCACTTCTGTTGATATACCCTGCTGCCATACTCCTTCAGAAGGCTTTCTTATGGTGGTAGTATTTTTTTTTTCTTTTTTTTTTTACTGTCTTAACCTTTAGGAAGGTGATGATCTCTAACATGCATATGAAAATAGCTTCTCGTGCTTAGTTGGATAACCTATGTAACAATTTCCATCTGAATGAGGTTTTCTGGATATGCGAAGCATACATGATCAACTTCAGATTTCAATGCCTCAAGTTCACAGCATAACCTCACCCTCAGGCTACTTATCCTGTGTCTCTCAATGTGATATATGCAGGACAAAGAAATCCTGCTTACATAATGGAATTACTTCACTGGAAAAATCTGCACACACACGAAAACATTAACGACTTCACTACGAAAAACATTAACGACTTCACTTTCACCAATAAAAGATTATATCCCTTAAAAGTATCCTCATATCGTTGTGCATCCAACTTCCAGGTTGTTGGAACTCTTTATACGCACCATCAGAAATGTGTTATTGTGGATACACAAGGCCATGGAAATAACCGGAAGATAAGTGCTTTTATAGGAGGTCTGGACCTTTGTGATGGTCGCTATGATACCCCAGAGCATCGACTATTTCGTGATCTTGGCACTGTATTTCAGGATGATTATCATAATCCAACATTTTCTGTAAGTATTTGTTCCACCTATGCCATATTAGGTCAAATTGCAATGCCAGTTGTGATTAATTGTCAGGTGGTGGTACAGTGGAAAGCAGGTTCCTGCAAGGAATATGCCCGATTAGATAGGATTAGAAATGCCTATTATGATTTATTCATGATCTCCCTGAGTGCTTTCAAGTCTTTGGGAATGAATCTTGCTATGTTCTCTGTTATGAATGTTTGAGCAACTAACATTATGATCGTTAGATAGATGATGAGAACAGCTACTGCTGCTGCTGATCATAAAGTTAGGTGTGAAGGCTGTAATTACTCAAAACGGGGTATAATATTCCTCATTAAACTTATATGCACACGTCATAACAACTGAATAAGTTGCACATATATATTATCTGAAACTAGTTCTCAATATGTTATGCTGATATTCTGCCTTCCTTGAAGAATAGGCCAGTGCTTCTTTCCAGCTGGTATATTGTCTCTCATTTTATTTGTTGTAATAGGCAGGAACTAAGGCTCCAAGGCAACCGTGGCATGATTTGCATTGTAAAATTGAAGGACCTGCTGCATATGATGTCCTCAAAAACTTTGAACAGAGGTGGAAAAAAGCAAAGAAATGGTCAGAGTTTGGACGACATTTCAAGAAAATTTCTCATTGGAATGATGATGCTTTAATAAAGATAGAACGGATATCATGGATACTTAGTCCTTCCTCATCCACTCCAACTGATGATCCTGCGATGTGGGTTTCCAGTGAAGATGATCCTGAAAACTGGCATGTTCAGGTTAACTAATAGCTCAACTTGCCTAAAACAAAGATTCAATCTGACACAAATATCAGAATACTCAATTTCGGTTCATTGTTTCACCGTTAACAGGTTTTTCGATCTATAGATTCAGGTTCTTTGAAAGGTTTTCCTAAACAAGTTCATGCAGCAGAGGCTCAGGTTTTTTCAGTTTACGTTCTAAACCCTGATCTTTTCAATTGTCAAGTTAGCACAATTCTAAATGCTATTAGGTTCATTTATTCTATTCAACGTTCATAACATATTGTACTTGTAAAATTGTTTCTATTGCAGAATCTAGTCTGTGCTAAAAATCTAGTGATAGACAGGAGCATCCAAACAGCATATGTTCAGGCAATAAGAGCGGCGCAGCATTTTATATACATTGAGAATCAATATTTTCTTGGATCTTCATATGCATGGCCATCTTACAAGGATGCAGGTTTGGCACATTATCCAAAAGAACTTGTAAATGTTACCTTGCACAGCTCATATTGATTGCTCAAACGACAGTTACCTGCTATAAGCACATTTTTGTGTAGCACTAGAGGCCTCTGCATTTACATCCATCATTGTCCACACGTAGAACTAGTTTCATAGTTGTTGAATTAACTGTTTCAAATACTATAAAAATGCAGAAATATGGTCCACGGCAGATGTGCAAATCTTGTTTTCCATTTAAACAGTTAATCTTGCTTCATTCTTTAGAAACTATTAAACACATCCATTGTTACCACTTCTTTTTATAATTTCCTTCGGAGATTTATAACATTAAATCTCTTATTTATGAAAGGTGCTGATAATCTAATCCCGATGGAGTTGGCACTGAAGATTGCTAGCAAGATTAGAGCAAAAGAAAGGTTTGCAGTTTATATTGTCATCCCAATGTGGCCAGAGGGTGTTCCATCATCTGCCTCTGTTCAAGAGATTTTGTTTTGGCAGGTACAAATCTTTAAGATATTTAGCATGTGAGGAGATTGATCAAAGCATAGATAAATGCCTAATGCAATTTTAGGGCGCTAAAATTTAATGCAGCAAAAAGAAAAAGAACAAAAAGAAAATATTGACGATTGTCAAAAGTCCAGAAATTTGGGAAAAAGTACTCGTCACTTTTTTCTTTTTGGAATATGCTCTTGGCGAACATTTTAATACAATGTACGGCCCAAGTTGTATCAACTCTTGCATTGTGAATGATCTTATACCATTTCTATAAGCACTGCAAACAGATGCTTTTTATTTTATAGCAGTTCATCTTAATTTAGAATAGGATTGGCAAAAAGTCAGTTCTAACCTTAACTGTCATATTTGTTTCAGATGGATATGTCATTAAATATATAAGTCCTGCTAATAATGTCAGTGGCGCACCATTCGTTTAACTTTATCTCTATGGTTTTGCAGGGACAAACTATGCAAATGATGTACGAGGTTATTGCACAAGAGCTGAAATCCATGCATCTTGACGACGTGCATCCAAGTGACTACCTAAATTTCTATTGCCTTGGAAATCGTGAAGAATGTTCCGAAGAAAATTCAAATTCACGCGGTCAACCTTCCTCCAATGGTGATTCGGTAATTAAGCAAACACTCATTTTCCATAAGTTTAATTATCTGGACCACTAATTGTTGGGGACCTAGTTTCTACTCCATTCACAGCTTGATTCTCCTGCAAATGATGGCCAAACATATCAAAACTATTATGTCCTTCAAATCTGCAATATCTAGTATATAGGATGGCTTTTAATTAAGTTGATAAATATGAAGTGAAAAGGATACAAGTTTTCAGCTATAATGAATTCTATAACCAAAAAAGGGTAAAAAAGAAATAAGGAGAATGAGGAAAGATCTTCAGATACAATTCCCCCTGAACTTGGTACTTGCATATCTGGTTTCAACTAAAAATAATACTCTTGTGCTCAAATATCAATTCAAAATTTTAGGGTAGGCTCTTGTTCTCACTTGTAAAATGAGTGGGCTCTTGTTATTTTTATATTTTCTTCCCTCAAGTCTTGTTGTCATCAGGTGAATTTTACATCATAGTCTTCACCAAAGTTACATCTAGCTGCCAGGATCAATGGGAAATTCATTGATATTCCTGTAACTACCTACGTCTTCACCATGCACCACCACTGCTGTCACATTCTGGTTTACATTTACTCTTCTCTGTCTCCCTCAAATGGTTAGCCTGAATGATTGGTTGATTTTGTTTGGTTTATGGCTCTATGCATATGGCAGGGTAGCTCATTACTAAATTTCTGCAAAGTATTTGATTGATCCAGTAAGTTGCAAGCTGCATACTTAGTAGTCTTGAATAACTGAAATACGCTCTCGAAGTAATGCTGTGAAAGAATAGGCAGATATGAAATTTTGGCATTTACAGATTTATATTCAGAACATGGAACTATGTTTTTCAAACCAAACTTTCAGGTTTCGGCATCACAAAAATTTGGACGGTTTATGATTTACGTACATGCTAAGGGTATGATAGTAGATGACGAGTATGTGATTTTGGGGTCTGCCAATATCAACCAACGATCTATGGCTGGTTCAAGGGACACTGAGATAGCCATGGGCGCATATCAACCCCATCAAACGTGGGCTAAAAAGAAAAAACATCCACACGGCCAGGTTGGTATTCTAATTCTCCTTCTTTGACTTTGGTTTGGAAAAACTGAGTTTGCACATTTGAGAAAAGATTATAGAAGGAATAACTGAACAACAAAGATCAGCGAAGGCCAATGATTTAAATTCTTAAGGATGGCTCAAACTCACTTGTCTGTACAATTGTTAATTGCCTGTTACTGGAAAATGTATGGCTGCTGCACATAGTTGTTTTACCAGCAATTAGTGGGCAATGGAAATCTCATTTGTATTCAACTACAGGTATATGGATACAGAATGTCACTCTGGGCGGAGCACCTAGGAAGGATCGATGAAACCTTCAAGGAGCCCGAAAGTTTGAATTGTGTGAGAAGCATCAATGACATTGCTGAAGATAACTGGAAGAGGTTCACAGCAGAGGAATTCACTGCCTTGAATGGCCACCTTCTCAAATACCCGGTTCACGTGGATGTTAATGGTAAGGTCAGTTCCTTACCCAAACAAGAGAGTTTCCCGGATGTTGGAGGAAAGATTCTTGGAGCTAGGACAAACCTCCCCGACGCGTTAACTACATAGCCTCTTCACTAGTTAAGAATCATTTACATATAATATATATACATTTATATAGTTGGCCGTAACTGTGCTTCGTGCTGGAATAGAGGCGGCAAAATGATCCTGGGTGGCTTAAGCCAAGGGTGGGCTGACAGGTCTTAAAGATGGGATTCTTCACAAACTTTGCATGTAAAGTCTCATGGATTCATAACATGTCTTGTACCCCATAACTTCTTTAGGGAAGAAGAGAATGAAAGAATTTCACTTCTTCGAAACAATTAAAAAGAGGGACAAAGAGACTCCTCATGCTGTATATTTTTATACCAGAAATATAAATGTGATCGTAATGATATACACACATATCACTAGATGGAAATTATATATTGATATAAAAGTAATTAATTATCCTTCATGTCGAGTAAACAAAATGACATCCCACCACATGAGACTTGCTCTTCTAAAAAGGTCTACGGGAAAATTGTGTTTTTTAATGCAGCTTTATCCTTATTTATTCTTCACAACTTGAATCTATAATAACCTTCCATTTCCAGTGACAAAAAAGGCAGCATTTTCGTTACTACCTAGGCTTGCTGTCATTTATGCTCGGTAAATTGATACTGCAAAATTTTTGTAGTAAATATTTAAACAGCAACAAACGCAATATCAACACTTAATTCACCATTATAAAACATTTTGTCAGATATAATTTTATGAATGAATTAAGGAGTCACCTGGCTGTCATGCGAGTGTTCTAACGTACATGAGTTTCATTTGCATAATTAGACTGACATTTGAAGCCCTTGCCCTGCTATAGTGCTCCGGATTTAATTACTTTCCTTCAATGACGAAGTTTAATGCCCCATAAACTCGTGCTTATAATTTAGTGATATAATTATTCATCACATATCTATAGAACATTTGATTTCCCAGAACATTTGGAAAGAAAATCAGATGCATTAAACTAATTAATGCGAACCTTTACCATATAAATCCGAAAAATGTCCAGAAAATGAGAAAGGAAGGATGTGCAGGCCATATATAGGCTCATAGTCCAAAACATACACAAACAAACAAAAGTAATTTCGATTTCAATCCCTCAACTAATCATAGAGTAGGATAATTAGTTGACAGTCACCTTGCCAATCATTCCAGCTCCTTGGTGAGGAGAACAGTAGAAGCCGTAAGTTCCTTTCTCGGTCAATGTCACGGCGTAGATTTCGCCGGGGGCATTCAGAAGTTCTTCCTCCGGCATGGAGATCTTCGCAGCGTCCACGCCGCTGGGAACCTCGTCCTCGTCGAACACCACGTTGTGGGGGAACCCAGCATTGTTCTTGAACACAATCTTTTCGCCGGAAGGCACCGAGAAGCTGCTTGGCTCGAAGACCAGGCCGCCATCTCCGGAGCCAAGCAGGACCTCGAAGGCCATGGCGTTGCTGGCCAGTATGAGGCTGGCCGCACCCGCGGCGACGGCGACGCCGACTTCCTTGAGTGAAGCCTTGATGGCGCCGACCCTTGGGAGCGAGCTGGCGGTCACCTTGGCGGTGGAGATGGCGGCGGCTCTTGAGGCGCCGGCCTTCAGGCCTGTGAAGGAAGGGATGGCGACGGCGGAGGAGGTGACACTAGCCATTGGGAAGATGGGTTTTCGCGATTGAGTGGGAATCAGAGGAAAAGGATAGGCAGAGAAGGGTTTTTAAGGGGAGGGGAGGTGGGTTTGTGTGGTTTGAGTTGGTGATAGAAAATGCACGGCGAAGAGGAGGGGAGAGTTGAGGTGGAGAAAAGGGTTTATCTCTGATGGATTGGTGTGATTGGTTGGTTGGCTTCGGATGTTATCCTTTCTTGGATGGATGTTTGCGATGTGAGGTGGAAATGTGCAAAGTGCAAGTGGAACGTCCTCTGTGTGAAGTGGCCCAATAGCGTAGATGGCCTTAGGCCTGTACCTTAAACGTGTTAGATTTTAAAATTATCATGATTGTTTTATTATAAAATTTTGTGAATATATCATTTTCAATATGAAAATGAAAATTGGAAGGAAGAGAGGGAACTTGAGTCCAGTTTCTTACTACAAAAAAGTCTGGCCTGGATTCTGTCTGTCCCTAATGAGTGTAATGTAATGGCCACCAGAAATTGGGAGCGAGGCAACTTTCAGCTGCTGCTAGCTTGTGGCCGAGCCGAGCTAGGCCAGGCCCGCTTGTCATGCCATTACCCGGACGGACCAAAGGCAAATGGGATCTTTTTTAATAATTAGGTGCAAAATTTTATTTGTATAATATTTGTGAATAAATAATATCTCTGCTCTAGAAGCTTCCACAATAATTAAAAATTTGCCAATATTTTCTTTTTTTCTTAAAGAATGATGATGACGGTTGATTGGCCATGAAGACATGCGAATACATAATAGCTGTGGCTGCCAATGGAGATTCATGTCATAACATCCACGACATGATACCTATATCGTTTAGATTTATTAGTGGGTCCTTCCTTCTTCAAGGCTAAAATTGGAAATTTAGGATTAAATTTGGGAATATAGAATTCGGTAACCCATGTATAACTTGTCTTTTATAAAACTTATAACTCATATCACAGTTAATGATATCCACCAAATTTTGTGCCATGATTCCATTAGCTCACAAGTACACACTCCCTCATTGGGGAACTAGGTTCC